>NW_027307780.1:300000-600000 GCF_047496885.1 Scyliorhinus torazame
ACAGTGCTGGCTGTGTGGGGAGCACTGACAGAGCTGGCTGTGTGGGGGGAGCACTGACAGTGCTGGCTGTGTGGTGGGAGCACTGACAGTGCTGGCTGAGTGGGGGAGCACTGACAGTGCTGGCTGTGTGGTGGGAGCACTGACAGTGCTGGCTGTGTGGTGGGAGCACTGACAGTGCTGGCTGTGTGGGGGGAGCACTGACAGTGCTGGCTGTGTGGGGGGAGCACTGACAGTGCTGGCTGTGTGGTGGGACCACTGATAGTGCTGGCTGTGTGGTGGGAGCACTGACAGTGCTGGCTGTGTGGGGGGAGCACTGACAGTGCTGGCTGTGTGGGGGGAGCACTGACAGTGCTGGCTGTGTGGGGGAGCACTGACAGTGCTGGCTGTGTAGAGGGAGCACTGACAGTGCTGGGTGTGTGGGGTGAGCACTGACAGTGCTGGCTGTGTGTGGGGAGCACTGACAGGGCTGGCTGTGTGGGGGGAGCACTGACAGTGCTGGCTGTGTGGGGGAGCACTGACAGTGCTGGCTGTGTGGGGGATCACTGACAGTGCTGGCTGTGTGGGGGAAGCACTGACAGTGCTGGCTGTGTGGTGGGAGCACTGACAGTGCTGGCTGTGTGGTGGGAGCACTGACAGTGCTGTCTGTGGGGGAGCACAGACAGTGCTGGCTGTGTGGGGGAGCACTGACAGTGCTGGCTGTGTGGTGGGAGCACTGACAGTGCTGGCTGTGTGGTGGGAGCGCTGACAGTGCTGGCTGTGTGGTGGGAGCACTGACAGGGCTGTCTGTGGGGAGCACTGACAGTGCTGGCTGTTTGGGGGAGCACTGACAGTGCTGGCTGTGTGGTGGGAGCATTGACAGTGCTGGCTGTGTGTGGTGGAAGCACTGACAGTGCTAGCTGTCTGGGGGAGCACTGACAGTGCTGGCTGTGTGGTGGGAGCATTGACAGTGCTGGCTGTGTGGGGGGTCACTGACAGTGCTGGCTGTGTGGGAGAGCACTGACAGTGCTGGCTTTGTGGGGAGCACTGACAGTGCTGGCTGTGTGGGGGGAGCACTGACAGTGCTGGCTGTGTGGTGGGAGCACTGACAGTGCTGGCTGTGTGGGGCGAGCACTGACAGTGCTGGCTGTGTGGGGGGTCACTGACAGTGCTGGCTGTGTGGGGGAGCACTGACAGTGCTGGCTGTTTGGTGGGAGCACTGACAGTGCTGGCTGTGTGTGGGAGCACTGACAGTGCTGGCTGTATGGGGGAGCACTGACAGTGCTGGCTGTGTGGGGGGAGCACTGACAGTGCTGGCTGTTTGGTGGGACCACTGGCAGTTCTGGCTGTGTGGGGGAGCACTGAGAGTGATGGCTGTGTGTGGGAGCACTGACAGTGCTGGCTGTGTGGTGGGAGCACTGACAGTGCTGGCTGTGTGGGGGAGCACTGACAGTGCTGGCTGTGTGGGGGGTGCACTGACAGTGCTGGCTGTGTGGGGGAGCACTGACAGTGCTGGCTGTGTGGGGAGCACTGACACTGCTGGCTGTGTGGGGGAGCACTGACAGTGCTGGCTGTGTGCTGGGAGCACTGACAGTTCTGGCTGTGCGGGGAGCACTGACAGTGCTGGCTGTGTGGGGGGAGCACAGACAGTGCTGGCGGTGTGGTGGGAGCACTGGCAGTGCTGGCGGTGTGGTGGGAGCACTGACAGTGCTGGCTGTGTGGGGGAGCACTGACAGTGCCGGCTGTGCGTTGGGAGCACGGACAGTGCTGGCTGTGTGGGGGGAGCACTGACAGTGCTGGCTGTATGGTGGGAGCACAGACAGTGCTGGCTGTGCGGGGGAGCACTGACAGTGGTGGCTGTGTGGGGGGAGCACTGACAGTGCTGGCTGTGTGGGGGAGCACTGACAGTGCTGGCTGTATGGTGGGAGCACTGACAGTGCCGGCTGTGTGGTGGGGGCACTGACAGTGCTGGCTGTGTGGTGGGAGCACTGACAGTGCTGGCTGTGTGGTGGGGGCACTGACAGTGCTGGCTGTGTGGGGGAGCACTGACAGTGCCGGCTGTGTGGTGGGGGCACGGACAGTGCTGGCTGTGTGGTGGGAGCACTGTCAGTGCTGGCTGTGTGGTGGGAGCACTGACAGTGCTGGCTGTGTGGGGGGTGCACTGACAGTGCTGGCTGTGTGGGGGGGAGCACTGACAGTGCTGGCTGTGTGGGGGGAGCACTGACAGTGCTGGCTGTGTGGGGGGAGCACTGACAGTGCTGTCTGTGTGGGTGGAGCACTGACAGTGCTGGCTGTGTGGTGGGAGCACTGACAATGCTGGCTGTGTGGGGAGCACTGACAGTGCTGGCTGTGTGGTGGGAGCACTGAGAGTGCTGGCTGTGTGGGGGGGAGCACTGACAGTGCTGGCTGTGTGGGGGGAGCACTGACAGTGCTGGCTGTGTGGGGGGAGCACTGACAGTGCTGGCTGTGTGGGGGAGCACTGACAGTGATGGCTGTGTGGGTGGAGCACAGGCAGTGCTGGCTGTGGGATGGCTCTGAACTGACATAAACTGTCCATTGTGAACTGACATAAAATGGCCACCGTGAACTGACATAAAATGGCTGCCGTGAACTGACATAAAATGGCCACCGTGAACTGACATAACATGGCCACCGTGAACTGACATAAAATGGCCATTGCGAGCTGACATAAAATGCCCCCCTTCAACCAATATAAAATGACCACTGTGAACTGACATAAAATGGCTGCCATGAACTGACATAAAATGGCTGCCATGAACTGACATAAAATAGTCACCGTGAATGGACATAAAATGGCTGCCATGAGCGAACATAAAATAGCCACCGTGACCTGACATAAAATAGCCGCCGTCAACTGACATGCAATGGCCACCGTGATGTGACATAAAATGGCCATTGCGAGCTGACATAAAACGGCCCCCTTCAACCGACATAAAATGACCTCCGTGAACTGACTTAAAATGGCCAACGTGTACTGACATAAAATGGCCCCTTCGACTGAAGAAAATGGCCCCGTGAACTGACATAAAATGTCTACCGTGAACTGAGATAAAATGGCCACCATGAACTGACATAAAATGGCCCCCGTGAACTGACATAAAATGGCCACCGTGAACAGACATAAAATGGCCCCCGTGAACGGACATGAACAGTCCACCGCAACTGAGATAAAATGGCCATTGCAAACTGACATAAAATGGCTACCGTGAACTGAGATAAAATGGCCACCATGAACTGACATAAAATGGCCCCTGTGAACTGACATAAAATGGCCACCTTGAACTGACATAAAATGTCCACTGTGAACTGACATACAATGGCCACCGTGAACTGACATAAAATGACCATTGTGAACAGACATAAAATGGCCACCGTGTACTGACATAAAATGGACCCCGTGAACTGACATAAAATGGCATTGTGAACAGATATACAATGGCCACCGTGAACTGACATAAAATGGCCATTGTGAACTGACATAAAATGGCCACCGTGAACAGACATAAAATGGCCCCCGTGAACGGACATGAACAGGCCACCGCAACTGAGATAAAATGGCCATTGCAAACTGACATAAAATGGCTACCGTGAACTGACATAAAATGGCCACCTTGAACTGACATAAAATGGCCACTGTGAACTGACATACAATGGCCACCGTGAACTGACATAAAATGACCATTGTGAACAGACATAAAATGGCCACCGTGTACTGACATAAAATGGACCCCGTGAACTGACATAAAATGGCATTGTGAACCGATATACAATGGCCACCGTGAACTGACATAAAATGGCCATTGTGAACTGACATAAAATGGCCATTGTGAACTGACATAAAATGGCCATTGCGACATGACATAAAAAGGCCCCCGTGAACTGACATAAACTGTCCATTCTGAACTGACATACAATGGCCCCCTTGATCTGACATAAAATGGCCATTGTGAACTGACATAAAATGGCCATTGCGACCTGACATAAAAAGGCACCCGTGAACTGACATAAAATGGTCACTTTGAACTGAGATAAAATGGCCACAGTGAACTGAAATAAAATGGCCATTGTGAACTGACATACAATAGCCACCATGAACTGACATAAAATGGCCCCCGTGAACTGACATAAAATGGCCACCGTGAACTGACTTAAAATGGCCCCCGTGAACCGACATGAACTGGCCACCGCAACTGAGATAAAATGGCCATTGCAAACTGACATAAAATGGCCATTGTGAACTGACATGCAATGGCGATTGTAAACTGACATACAATGGCCATTGTGAACTGACATGCAATGGCCATTGTGAACTGACATAAGATGGCCACCGTGAACTGACATAAAATTGCCCCCGTGAACCGACATGTACTGGCCTCCGCAACTGAGATAAAATGGCCATTGCAAACTGAGATAAAATGGCCATTGTAAACTGACATACAATGGCCACCGTGAACTGACACAAAATAGCGATTGTGAACTGACATACAATGGCCATTGTGAACTGACATACAACGGCCACCATGAACTGACATAAAATGGCCCCCGTGAACTGACATAAAATGGCCCCCGTGAACCGACATATACTGGCCACCGCAACTGAGATAAAATGGCCATTGCAAACTGACATAAAATGGCCATTGTGAACTGACATACAATGGCCACCGTGAACTAAGATAAAATGGCCATTGCAAACTGACATAAAATGGCCATTGTGAACTGACATAAAATGGCCACCGTGAACTGACAGAAAATGGTCATTGTGAACTGACATAAAATGGCCATTGTGAACTGACATACAGTGGCCACCGTGAACTGACATAAAATGGCTGCCGTGAACTGACATACAATGGCCGCCATGAGCTAACATAAAATAGCCACCGTGACCTGACATAAAACGGCCGCCATGAACTGACATACAATGGCCACCGTGAACTGACATAAAATGGCCATTGCGAGCTGACATAAAATGGCCCCCGTCAACCGACATAAAATGACCACCGTGAACTGACATAAAATGGTCACCGTGTACTGACATAAAATGGCCCCCATCGGCTGAATAAAATGGCCACCGCGAACTGACATAAAATGGGCACCATGAACTGACATAAAATGGCCCCCGTGAACTGACATAAAATGGCCACCGTGAACTGACATAAAATGGCCCCCGTGAACCGACATGAACTGGCCACTGCAACTGAGATAAAATGGCCATTGCATACTGACATAAAATGGCCATTGAGAACTGACATGCAATGGCGATTGTAAACTGACATACAATGGCCATTGTGAACTGACATACAATGGCCACCCTGAACTGACATAAAATGGCCCCCGTGAACTGACATAAAATGGCCACCGTAAACTGAAATAAAATGGCCCCCGTGAACCGACATATACTGGCCACCGCAACTGAGATAAAATGGCCATTGCAAACTGACATAAAATGGCCATTGTGAACTGATATACAATGGCCACCGTGAACTGACATAAAATGGCCATTGCAAATTGACGTAAAATGGCCATTGTGAACTGACATACAATGGCCACCGTGAACTGACATAAAATGGCCATTGTGAACTGACATAAAATAGCCATTGTGAACTGACATAAAATGGCCATTGTGAACTGACATAAAATGGCCACTGTGAACTGACATAAAATGGCCAATGTGAACTGACATACAATGGCCACCGTGAACTGACATAAAATGGCCATTGTGAACTGACATACAGTGGCCACCGTGAACTGACATAAAACGGCTGCCGTGAACTGACATACAATGGCCCCCGTGAACTGACATAAAATGGCCATTGCGACCTGACCTAAAAAGGCCCCCGTGAACTGATATAAAATGTCCATCGTGAACTGACATAAAATGGCCCCGTGAACTGACATAAAATGGCCGCCATGAGCTAACATAAAATAGCCACCGTGACCTGACATAAAATTGCCGCCATGAACCGACATAAAATGACCACCGTGAACTGACATAAAATGGCCACCGTGTACTGACATAAATGGCCCCCATTGACTGAATAAAATGGCCTCCTTGAACTGACATAAAATGACCACCGTGAACTGACATAAAATGGCCTCCGTGAACCGACATGAACTGGCCACCGCAACTGAGATAAAATGGCCATTGCAAACTGACATAAACTGGCCATTGTGAACTGACATACAATGGCCATTGTGAACTGACATGCAATGGACACCGTGAACTGACACAAAATGGCCACCGTCAACTGATAAAAAATGGCCATTGCAAACTGACATAAAATGGCCATTGTGAACTGACATAAAATGGCCATTGTGAACTGACTCACAATGGCCACCGTGAGCTGACATAAAATGGCCATTGTGAACTGACATAAAATGGCCATTGTGAACTGTCTTAAAATGGACCCCGTGAACTGACATAAAATGGCAACTGTGAACTGACATAAAATGGCCACCGTCAACTGAAGATAAATGGCCATTGCAAACTGACATAAAATGGCCATTGTGAACTGACATACAATGGCCATTGTGAACTGACATACAATGGCCACCATAAACTGACATAAAATGGCCATTGTGAACTGACATAAAATGGCCATTGCGACCTGACATAAAAAGGCCCCCGTGAACAGACATAAAATGGCCACTTTGAACTGAGATAAAATGGCCATTGCAAACTGACATAAAATGGCCACTGTGAACGGACATACAATGGCCATTGCAAACTGACATAAAATGGCCATTGTGAACTGACATGCAATGGCGATTGTAAACTGACATACAATGGCCATTGTGAACTGACATGCAATGGCCATTGTGAACTGACATAAAATGGCCACCGTGAACTGACATAAAATTGCCCCCGTGAACCGACATGTACTGGCCTCCGCAACTGAGATAAAATGGCCATTGCAAACTGAGATAAAATGGCCATTGTAAACTGACATACAATGGCCACCGTGAACTGACACAAAATAGCGATTGTGAACTGACATACAATGGCCATTGTGAACTGACATACAACGGCCACCATGAACTGACATAAAATGGCCCCCGTGAACTGACATAAAATGGCCCCCGTGAACCGACATATACTGGCCACCGCAACTGAGATAAAATGGCCATTGCAAACTGACATAAAATGGCCATTGTGAACTGACATACAATGGCCACCGTGAACTAAGATAAAATGGCCATTGCAAACTGACATAAAATGGCCATTGTGAACTGACATAAAATGGCCACCGTGAACTGACAGAAAATGGTCATTGTGAACTGACATAAAATGGCCATTGTGAACTGACATACAGTGGCCACCGTGAACTGACATAAAATGGCTGCCGTGAACTGACATACAATGGCCGCCATGAGCTAACATAAAATAGCCACCGTGACCTGACATAAAACGGCCGCCATGAACTGACATACAATGGCCACCGTGAACTGACATAAAATGGCCATTGCGAGCTGACATAAAATGGCCCCCGTCAACCGACATAAAATGACCACCGTGAACTGACATAAAATGGTCACCGTGTACTGACATAAAATGGCCCCCATCGGCTGAATAAAATGGCCACCGCGAACTGACATAAAATGGGCACCATGAACTGACATAAAATGGCCCCCGTGAACTGACATAAAATGGCCACCGTGAACTGACATAAAATGGCCCCCGTGAACCGACATGAACTGGCCACTGCAACTGAGATAAAATGGCCATTGCATACTGACATAAAATGGCCATTGAGAACTGACATGCAATGGCGATTGTAAACTGACATACAATGGCCATTGTGAACTGACATACAATGGCGACCCTGAACTGACATAAAATGGCCCCCGTGAACTGACATAAAATGGCCACCGTAAACTGAAATAAAATGGCCCCCGTGAACCGACATATACTGGCCACCGCAACTGAGATAAAATGGCCATTGCAAACTGACATAAAATGGCCATTGTGAACTGATATACAATGGCCACCGTGAACTGACATAAAATGGCCATTGCAAATTGACGTAAAATGGCCATTGTGAACTGACATACAATGGCCACCGTGAACTGACATAAAATGGCCATTGTGAACTGACATAAAATAGCCATTGTGAACTGACATAAAATGGCCATTGTGAACTGACATAAAATGGCCACTGTGAACTGACATAAAATGGCCAATGTGAACTGACATACAATGGCCACCGTGAACTGACATAAAATGGCCATTGTGAACTGACATACAGTGGCCACCGTGAACTGACATAAAACGGCTGCCGTGAACTGACATACAATGGCCCCCGTGAACTGACATAAAATGGCCATTGCGACCTGACCTAAAAAGGCCCCCGTGAACTGATATAAAATGTCCATCGTGAACTGACATAAAATGGCCCCGTGAACTGACATAAAATGGCCGCCATGAGCTAACATAAAATAGCCACCGTGACCTGACATAAAATTGCCGCCATGAACCGACATAAAATGACCACCGTGAACTGACATAAAATGGCCACCGTGTACTGACATAAATGGCCCCCATTGACTGAATAAAATGGCCTCCTTGAACTGACATAAAATGACCACCGTGAACTGACATAAAATGGCCTCCGTGAACCGACATGAACTGGCCACCGCAACTGAGATAAAATGGCCATTGCAAACTGACATAAACTGGCCATTGTGAACTGACATACAATGGCCATTGTGAACTGACATGCAATGGACACCGTGAACTGACACAAAATGGCCACCGTCAACTGATAAAAAATGGCCATTGCAAACTGACATAAAATGGCCATTGTGAACTGACATAAAATGGCCATTGTGAACTGACTCACAATGGCCACCGTGAGCTGCCATAAAATGGCCATTGTGAACTGACATAAAATGGCCATTGTGAACTGTCTTAAAATGGACCCCGTGAACTGACATAAAATGGCAACTGTGAACTGACATAAAATGGCCACCGTCAACTGAAGATAAATGGCCATTGCAAACTGACATAAAATGGCCATTGTGAACTGACATACAATGGCCACCATAAACTGACATAAAATGGCCATTGTGAACTGACATAAAATGGCCATTGCGACCTGACATAAAAAGGCCCCCGTGAACAGACATAAAATGGCCACTTTGAACTGAGATAAAATGGCCATTGCAAACTGACATAAAATGGCCACTGTGAACGGACATACAATGGCCATTGCAAACTGACATAAAATGGCCACTGTGAACGGACATACAATGGCCACCGAGAACTGACATATGATGGCCATTGCAAATTGACATAAAATGGCCATTGTGAACTGACATACAATGGCCACCGTGAACTGACATAAAATGGCCATTGCGAGCAGACATAAAAAGGCCCCAGTCAACCGACATAAAATGACCTCCGTGAACTGACATAAAATGGCCACCGTGTACTGACATAAAATGGCACCAATCGACTGAATAAAATGGCCCCCGTGAACTGACATAAAATGGCCACTGTGAACTGAGATAAAATGGCCACCGTGAACTGACATAAAAATGGCCATTGTGAACTGACATACAATAGCCACCATGAACTGACATAAATGGCCCCGTGAACTGACATAAAATGGCCACCGTGTACTGACATAAAATGGCCCCCGTGAATCGACATGAACTGGCCACCGCAACTAAGATAAAATGGCCATTGCAAACTGACATAAAATGGCCATTGTGAACTGACATGCAATGGCCATTGTAAACTGACATAAAATGGCCATTGTGAACTGACATAAAATGGCCACCGTGAACTGACACAAAATGGCCATTGCAAACTGAGAAAAAATGGCCATTGAGAACTGACATACAATGGCCATTGTGAACTGACATACAATGGCCACAATGAACTGACATAAAATGGCCACCGTGAACTGACATAAAATGGCCCCCGTGAACCGACATGAACTGGCCACCGCAACTGAGATAAAATGGCCATTGCAAACTGACATAAAATGGCCATTGTGAACTGACATGCAATGGCCATTGTAAACTGACATACAATGGCCACCGTGAACTGACACAAAATGGCCACCGTCAACTGAGAAAAAATGGCCATTGCAAACTGACATAAAATGGCCATTGTGAACTGACACACAATGGCCATTGTGAACTGACATACAATGGCCACCATGAACAGACATAAAATGGCCACCGTGAACTGACAGAAAATGGCCCCCGTGAACCGACATGAACTGGCCACCGCAACTGAGATAAAATGGCCATTGCAAACTGACATAAAATGGCCATTGTGAACTGACATGCAATGGCCATTGTAAACTGACATACAATGGCCACCGTGAACTGACACAAAATGGCCACCGTCAACTGAGAAAAAATGGCCATTGCAAACTGACATAAAATGGGCATTGTGAACTGACATACAATGGCCATTGTGAACTGACATACAATGGCCACCATGAACTGACAAAAAATGGCCCCCATGAACTGACATAAATGGCCACCGTGAACTGACATAAAATGGCCCCCGTGAACCGACATGAACTGGCCACCGCAACTGAGATAAAATGGCCATTGCAAACTGACATAAAATGGCCATTGTGAACTGACAAAAAATGGCCATTGCAAATTGACATAAAATGGCCAATGTGAACTGACATACAATGGCCACCGTGAACTGACATAAAATAGCCCCCGTGAACTGACATAAAATGGCCAATGTGAACTGACATAAAATGGCCATTGTGAACTGACATACATGGCCAATGTGAACTGACATACAATGGCTACCGTGAACTGACATAAAATGGCCGTTCTGAACTGACATACATTGGCCATTGGGACCTGACATAAAATGGCCCCCGTGAACTGACATTAACTGTCCATTGTGAACTGACATAAAATGGCCATTGCGACCTGACATGAACTGTCCATTGTTAACTGACATAAAATGGCTATTGTGAACTGACATAAAATGACTCCCGTGAACCGACATAAAATGGCCACCGTGAACTGAAATACAATGGCCATTATGAACTGACATACTAATGGCTATCGCGAACTGATGTAAAATGTCCACCGTGAACTGACATAAAATGGCCCCCGTGAACTGACATAAAATGGCCGACTGCTGGTTGTGGATTTTGTTTTGGCAGAGTCCCAGAGAGAGACGGAGAGACGAAGAGACCGAGAGAGATGGAGAGGGGAGAACAGCCTCCCCCCACCGAGAGAGATGGAGAAGAGGACCCCCCCCCCCCCACCGAGCGAGATGGAGAAGGGGTACCCACCCCCCACAGAGAGAGATGGAGTTGGTGGAAACCCCCCCTCCCCCACCGAGAGATATGGAGAAGGAGACCCCCCCACAAAGCGAGATGGAGAAGGGGGAAGCCCCCCACCGGGAGAGAGATGGAGAGGGTGGAACCCCCCCCCCCCCCCCCCCACCGGGAGAGATGGAGAGGGTAAACCCCCCCCCACCGGGAGAGATGGAGAGGGGGGAAATCCCATTCCACCGAGAGAGATGGAGAGGGTGGACCCCCTCTCCCCCGCCGAGAGAGATGGAGAGGCGGTCCCCCCCACCGAGAGAGATTGAGAGGGGGGAACCCTGCCCCCACCGAGAGAGAGGGAGAGGGGAGAACTCCCCCTCCACCGAGAGAGATGGAGAGGGTGGACCCCCCCCCCCGCTGAGAGAGAAGGCGAGGGCGACCCCCCCCCCCACCGAGAGAGATGGAGAGGGGGGACTCCCCCAGCGAGAGAGATGGAGAGGGGGGACTCCCCCAGCGAGAGAGATGGAGAGGGGGACCCCCCCACCGAGAGAGATGGAGAGGCGGGAACCCCCCCACCCACCGAGAGAGATGGAGAGGGGGGAACTCCCCCTCCACCGAGAGAGATGGAGAGGGTGGACCCCCCCCCCCACCCGCCGAGAGAGATGGAGAGGGGATCCCCCCTCCACCGAGAGAGATGGAGAGGGGGGAACCTTGCCCCCACCGAGAGAGATGGAGAGGGGGGACTCCCCCAAAGAGAGAGATGGAGAGGGGGGACTCCCCCACCGAGAGAGATGGAGAGGCGGGAACACCCCACCCACCGAGAGAGATGGGGAGGGGGGACCCTTCCCCCCCCCCCCACCCCCACCGAGACGGAGAGGAATACTGCAGGGGATGGGCACAATGGAAATGTGGAGCTTGTTCAAGGAACAGCTACTGCGTGTCCTTGATAAGTATGTACCTGTCAGGCAGGGAGGAAGTGGTCGAGCAAGGGAACCGTGATTTACTAAGGCAGTTGAAACACTTGTCTAGAGAAAGAAGGAAGGAGGCTTATGTAAAGATGAGACATGAAGGTTCAGTAAGGGCGCTCGAGAGTTACAAGTTAGCGAGGAAGGACCTAAAGAGGGAGCTAAGAAGAGCCAGAACGGGACATGAGAAGTCTTTGGAAGGTAGGATCAAGGATAACACTAAAGCTTTCTATAGATATGTCAGGAATAAAAGAATGACTAGGGTAAGAGTAGGGCCAGTCAAGGACAGGAGTGGGAAGTTGTGCTTGGAGTCCGTGGAGATAGGAGAGGTGCTATACGAATATTTTTCATCACTATTCACACAGCAAAAAGACAATGTTGACGAGGAGAATACTGAGATTCAGGCTACTCGACTAGAAGGACTTGAGGTTCATAAGGAGGAGGTGTTAGCAATTCTGGAAAGGGTGAAAATAGACAAGTCCCCTGGGCTGGATGGGATTTATCCTAGGATTCTCTGGCAAATGTTGTCCCCTTGTTCAAGAAGGGGAGTAGAGACAACCCCGGTAAATATAGACCAGTGAGCCTTACTTCTGTTGTGGGCAAAATCTTGGAAAGGTTTTTAAGAGATAGGGTTTTTAAGATGATATAATCATCTGGAAAGGAATAATTTGATTAGACATAGTCAACACGGTTTTGTGAAGGGTAGGTTGTGCCTCACAAACCATATAGAGTTCTTTGAGAAGGTGAGAAACAGATAGATGAGGGTAAAGCAGTTGATGTGGTGTATATGGATTTCAGTAAAGCGTTTGACAAGGTTCCCCACGGTAGGCTACTGCAGAAAATACAGAAGCATGGGATTCAGGGAGATTTAGCAGTTTGGATCAGAAATTGGCTAGCTGGAAGAAGACAAAGGGTGGTGGTTGATGGGAAGTGTTCAGACTGGAGTCCAGTTACTAGTGGTGTACCACAAGGATCTGTATTGGGGCCACTGCTGTTTGTCATTTTTATAAATGACCTGGAGGAGGGCGTAGAAGGATGGGTGAGTAAATTTGCAGATGACACTAAAGTCGGTGGAGTTGTGGACAGTGCGGAAGGATGTTACAAGTTACAGAGGGACATAGATAAGCTGCAGCGCTGGGCTGAGAGGTGGCAAATGGAGTTTAATGCAGAAAAGTGTGAGGTGATTCATTTAGGAAGGAATAACAGGAAGACAGAGTACTGGGCTATTGGTAAGATTCTTGGCAGTGTGGATGAGCAGAGAGATCTCGGTGTCCATGTACATAGATCCCTGAAAGTTGCCACTCAGGTTGAGAGGGTTGTTAAGAAGGTGTACGGTGTGTTAGCTTTTATTGGTAGAGTGTCTGAATTTCGGAGCCATGAGGTCATGTTGCAGCTGTACAAAACTCTGGTGCGGCCGCATTTGGAGTATTGCGT
This sequence comes from Scyliorhinus torazame, assembly GCF_047496885.1. Classification (NCBI taxonomy): domain Eukaryota; kingdom Metazoa; phylum Chordata; class Chondrichthyes; order Carcharhiniformes; family Scyliorhinidae; genus Scyliorhinus; species Scyliorhinus torazame. Next base: position 313,652 of record NW_027307780.1, read on the forward strand.
GCAATTCTGGTCGCCGCATTATAGGAAGGATGTGGAAGCATTGGAAAGGGTGCAGAGGAGATTTACCAGAATGTTGCCTGGTTATGGAGGGAAGATCTTATGAGGAAAGGCTGAGGGACTTGAGGCTGTTTTCGTTAGAGAGAAGAAAGTTAAGAGGTGACTTAATTGAGGCATACAAGGTGATCAGAGGATTGGATAGGGTGGACAGTGAGAGCCTTTTTCCTCGGATGGTGATGTCTAGCACGAGGGGACATAGCTTTAAATTGAGGGGAGATATATATAAGACAGATGTCAGAGGTAGGTTCTTTACTCAGAGAGTAGTAAGGGCGTGGAATGCCCTGCCTGCAACAGTAGTGGACTCGCCAACACTAAGGGCATTCAAATGGTTATTGGATAGACATATGGACGATAAGGGAATAGCGTAGATGGGCTTCAGAGTGGTTTCACAGGCCGGCGCAACATCGAGGGCCGAAGGGCCTGTACTGCGTTGTAATGTTCTATGAGAGAGATGGAGAGGGGGGGAACAGCCACCTCCCCACCGAGAGTGATGGAGACGAGGGCCCCCCACCGAGAGAGATGTAGAGGGGGGACCCCCCACCGAGAGGGAAGGAGAGGGGGGAACCCCCACCCCACCGAGAGAGATGGAGTGGGGGAACCCCCCCCCCACCGAGAGAGATGGAGAGGGGAAACCCCCCCACCACTGAGAGAGATGGAGGGGGGGAATCCCCCCACACCGAGAGAGATGGAGAGGGCGAATCCCCCCACACCGAGAGAGATGGAGGGGTAAATCCCCCCCACCGAGAGTTGTGGAGTGGGGGAACCCCCCCCCACCGAGAGGGATGGAGAGGGGGGACCCCCCCACCGAGAGGGATGGAGAGGGGGGAGCCCCCACCCCACCGAGAGAGATGGAGTGGGGGAACCCCCCCCCCCCCCACCGAGAGAGATGGAGAGGGGAAACCCCCCCCCAACCACCGAGAGAGATGGAGGGGGGGGAATTCCCCCACACCGAGAGAGATGGAGGGGGGAATCCCCCCACACCGAGAGAGATGGAGAGGGCAAATCCCCCCCCACCGAGAGTTGTGGAGTGGGGGGAACCCCCCCCACCGAGAGGGATGGAGAGGGGGAACCCCCCCACCCCAATCCACTGAAAGAACACGGCTGAAACCGATGGAGGGAGAAAAGAAAGGGGGGGGGGTAAGGGGGTAAACAAGGAGCAGGGGGTCACACACCAGGTTGGCCAGGAAGGGCATCATGGAGGGTCTGCGGGGGAGAGAGGGGAAGGGTTAGGGAAAGGGGGGTTGGGGGGGGAGCTGGGGGGGGGGGGGCAGACACGCCGAACTGAACGGCAACAGTTTGTAACGATAGAAATGTAAGAGAAAGCCTTTTCACTCTCTGAGAAATGTAAACAAGCCGCAATGCACAGAATTGTGGAAATGGCAATAAAAAGATTTTTTCAATAAATCCAGAGCCCAGTTCAGTTTTTCCAATTCAGGGGCAATTTAGCGTGGCCAGTCCACCTGCCCTGCACATCTTTGGGTTGTGGGGGTGAGACCCACGCAAACACGGGGAGAATGTGCAAACTCCACACGGACAGTGACCCAGAGCCGGGACTGAACAGTGGTTAGCACTGCTGCCTCACAGCTACAGGGTCCCAGGTTCGATTCCCGGCTTAGGTCACTGTCTGTGCGGAGTCTGGACGTTCTCCCCGTGTCTGCGTGGGTTTCCTCCGGGTGCTCCGGTTTCCTCCCACCGCCCAAAGACGTGCAGGTTAGGTGGGTTGGCGGTGATCAATCCAAATTGCCCACAGTATCTAAAGATGTTCAGGTTAGGTGGGGTGACAGCGACGGGATAGGGGAGTGGGCCCAGGTATGGCGCTCTCTTCAGGGTTCACACTGTCTCTGTCATTATTGTTTACACCTATAATGCTGCCAAACTTTCTATCAAACTTTCTATCTCATTATCTTCAATCAGTACTCAACAAAGTCAAACTGAGACACACAGATACACACACACACACAGATACACGCCCACACACACACACACAGGTATACACACACACAGGCACACACACAGGCACACACACACACGCACACACAGGCATACACACACACAGACACACACACACAGACACACACAGACACACACAGACACACAGTCACACACTGCAATGAAGTTACTGAGAAAAGTCCCTAGTCTCCAAACTCTGGCGCCTGTTCGGGTACACTGAGGGAGAATACATAATGTCCAATTCACCAAACAACACGTCCTTCGGGACGTCAGGGGGGAAACCGGAGCACCCGGGAGAAACCCACGCGGACAAGCGGAGAACGTGCAGACTCCGCACAGACTGCGACCCAAGCCGGGATTCGAACCTGGGACCCTGGAGCTGTGAGACCGCAGTGCTAACCACTGTGCTACCGTGTAACTTCCAGTGCCGCGTAGAGAATGCCACACATAACCCCCCCCCCCAAACACACACACACGTGTACAGAAACACAGATACTCAAACTCAGACAGACTGGGTCAATTCATCTTTCAAATGGAGCGAGATCCATTCTCCACCTTTAGCTTGGAGAGGTGTATCTGGCCTGTGTGTGACCCAAGTCACACACTGACTCTGAACCTCCTCACAGCAACTTGGGGGCAGACTTTTCTTAAGCACTTTTCATAACCTTTGGGTATCACAAACTGCTTCACAGGCAATGGAGCCCTTTTGAAATCTAGACAGGAGTAATTTAGGAAATGGACCAGCTAATTTCAGAGAGACACACAGAAACAGGATGAGATTGTGCTGTACATGTTTCAGAGCTGTCACTGAGACACACACGAGATGTACAATATCAATTATTATTCTGAAGCATGTGATTAAATCACCCTTAAACTAAATTCCAGTGTTTCAGAGTAAAGCTTTATCTGCACTGCCCATCAAACACTCAATGCAAATACTGTCTGGGATTAAATACAGAGTCAAAATCCCTCTGTCCTGTCCAAAGAATTTTTCATTGCAGATAGTTATATATTTTTTTTTGAAAAGCAGAACTTAAATTGCACCGAATCCCAGGGTGGACTCTTGTTTATTTCAGCCCTTCACATTCAAACGTGAAGTTTAAGCTCCGATTACAGGTGTCTGCTTGTCTCTGTTTGTATATTCAATGTTCCTGTAGCTTATTCACTTGTCTGAAGTATTTGAATAACAGGCCTTGGTTAATCAATCCTTTCTCACAGCACATGGAAGTTGTGAAACTTCAAGGCTCTCAGTCTAATGTAGTTAAAAAACAACTGCTTCCTTTGATCATCAATCCATTTCCCAACCCGAAATAGATCTCACACCTTTCCATAATGCAGGAATATCTCCATCAAAACCTCTAATCAGTTCCCCATACACTTGTTAAACTTGCCTGTGTGAAGTAAATTCCACTGACAGATTCCGAAAGCTGCACAGAAAAATGACTGCTTATTTTAAACTTTGAAATGGAACTATTTTAACTTGTGCATCAATCCTATTAAACAGAAATGTTGTCCCTGTGGGCTGACAGTTTCTCAGCAAGATTGAAACATTGAGGGACCCCGCGTCCTGCACTTGACAACATTTGTGGCACTTCCACAATCTACGAGACATTGCTGTCTGTATTGTGTGAATCCAGCTGTGAAATATCTGTCCAGTTTAAACTTCCACTGTCTCCGCCTTCTCATCATTGATAAAGATCACGGTTTGATCACCCCTCTGCCTGAGGTGGGAGTGGGAGCATCGAGGGCTGCAGGCCCGTCCTCCTGTCCTCCCACCCCTCTGCTTGACGTGGGAGTGGGACCATCCAGGGCTGCAGGCCCAGCCTCCTGTCCTCCCAGCCCTCTGCCTGAGGTGGGACTGGGACCATCCATGGCTGCAGGCCCAGCCTCCTGTCCTCCCACCCCTCTGCCTGAGGTGGGACTGGGACCATCCAGGGCCGCAGGCCTGGCCTCCTGTCCTCCCACCCCTCTGCCTGAGGTGGGAGTGGGACCATCCAGGACTGCAGGCCCAGCCTCCTGCCCTCCCACCCCTCTGCCTGAGGTGGGACTGGGACAATCAAGGGCTGCAGGCCCAGTCTCCTGTCCTCCCACCCCTCTGCTTGACGTGGGAGCGGGACCTTTCGGGGCTGCAGGCCCGGCCTCCTGTCCTCCCACCCCTCTGCCTGATGTGGGAGTGGGACCGCCTGGGGCTGCAGGCCCGGCCTCCTGTCTCCCACCCCTCTGCCTGAGGTGGGAGTGTGACCATCCAGGGCTGCAGGCCCGGCCTCCTGTCCTCCCACCCCTCTGCCTGAGGTGGGAGTGTGACCACCCAGGGCTGCAGGCTGAGCCTCCTGTCCTCCCACCCCTCTGCCTGAGGTGGGAGTGGGACCGCCTGGGGCTGCAGTCCCGGCCTCCTGTCCTCCCACCCCTCTGCCTGAGGTGGGAGTGGGACCATCCAGGGCTGCAGGCCCAAACTCCTGTCCTCCCACCCCTCTGCCTGAGGTGGGAGTGGGACCATCCAGGGCTGCAGGCCCAGTCTCCTGTCCTCCCACCCCTCTGCCTGAGGTGGGACTGGGACCATCCAGAGCTGCAGGCCCGGCCTCCTGTCCTCCCACCCCTCTGCCTGAGGTGGGACTGGGACCATCCGGGGCTGCTGGCCCAACCTCCTGTCCTCCCTCCCCTCTGCCTGAGATGGGTGGGACCATCCAGGGCTGCAGGCCCAGCCTCCTGTCCTCCCACCCCTCTGCCTGAGGTGGGACTGGGACCATCCAGGCTGCAGGCCCAGCCTCCTGTCCCCCACCCCTCTGCCTGAGGTGGGTGGGACCATCCAGGGCTGCAGGCCCAGTCTCCTGTCCTCCCACCCCTCTGCCTGAGGTGGGACGGGGACCATCCAGGGCTGCAGGCCCGGCCTCCTGTCCTCCCACCCCTCTGCCTGAGGTGGGACTGGGACCATCCAGGGCTGCAGGCCCAGTCTCCTGTCCTCCCACCCCTCTGCCTGAGGTGAGAGTGGGACCATCCAGGGCTGCAGGCCCAGTCTCCTGTCCTCCCACCCCTCTGCCTGAGGTGGGAGTGGGACCATCCAGGGCTGCAGGCCCGGCCTCCTGTCCCCCACCCCTCTGCCTGAGGTGGGAGTGGGACCATACAGGGCTGCAGGCCCGGGTCCTGTCCTCCCACCCCTCTGCCTGAGGTGGGACTGGGACCATCCAGGCTGCAGGCCCAGCCTCCTGTCCTCCCACCCCTCTGCCTGAGGTGGGACTGGGACCATCCAGGGCTGCAGGCCCGGCCTCCTGTCCTCCCACCCCTCTGCCTGAGGTGGGAGTGGGACCATCCAGGGCTGCAGGCCCAGCCTCCTGTCCTCCCACCCCTCTGCCTGAGGTGGGACTGGGACCATCCAGGGCTGCAAGCCCGGCCTCCTGCCCTCCCACCCCTCTGCCTGAGGTGGGACTGGGACCATCCAGGGCTGCAGGCCCAGCCTCCTGCCCTCCCACCCTCTGGCCAGCACCTCGGGGGCATCCTCCACTGCCGGGGGCAGGGCGGACAAGACATTATGTGGGGGCGGCAGCCTCCCGTCGCTCCGCTGCCCCCGCGGTGCCCTCGCCCTCCCGCCTGCTCACGCGGCAGCTGGGGGTGAAGTGCTATGCCCGCCCTACCATGACCATTGAGGCGGGCACCCGTGCGATGGGCAGGGCTGTCGGCCCCTCGGCCATCGTAGCCGCCTCGCGGATGTACGGCAAGGCCGGGTTCTTCCTGCGGGCCGAGCAGGCGGCCCAGCGGGCCCTGGAAAGGGGGCTCACGGTGGGACACACGTGGCGGTGGAGACGCTGGAGGCCACCGCAGAACGTGTTGTTCTATCAAACGTCCCGCCCTCCCTCCCCACCGAGCTCCTCCTGCCCCATCTCTCCCGTGTTGGTGCCCATCCCCCTGACGCCTGGCCCGGGGCACACAATGAAGAGAAGCAAGGCCGGGGGGGCCTCCGAGGCCCCCGAGCTTCTCGAGCTGCTGTCGCCCCCCGAGCAGGAGGACCCGGGGTCGAGCGGATTCGAAGCCCCTGGGGTCCTGTCCCGCCCGGTGCAAGTTTCCTCCCCGGACGCCTCCTCTTCACCATCGCCGGGGGCCGGCAGCAGCAGCGACCGGTCATCGTGCCGCTGTGGGCCGTGGACGGGGGAGGACGGGGAAGGCTCCCCGCCCTCTACACCCGGGCGGGCGACGCCGGAGAGCCCTGTTTTCAACTCGGACATGTTTCCGGGGGTCCTCTGCGAGGTCCCGGAGTCGCCAGCGTGGGTGGAGGCGCCGTCCACGGGCCCTGAGCCGCGGGAGGAGCCTGCGAGGGACCTGCCTGAGGACGACCCTGGGGGTGGGGTCGACTCGGGCCAAGGGTTAGCCGGTGGGCCCGTGCCGCCCGCCATACTCCATGTGGCGGGGGACTCGAGCTCGGGAGGTGACCGTTCGGAGGAGGAAGGCTGCTCGGTGGCGGGTGAGGAGGAGGATTTAGATGCGCTCTGCAGCGAGGCAGAGGGCACCCTCACACCCGGCACCAAGTCTCCCCTCGTCCCCCCTGGGGAACTCCGGACATGTCTGGGAACGCACCATGGTCACCCGGACTGTGTGCGGCTGGCCCTGGACAGCTGGGGAAACCTGGGGCTGCTCCTTGGCTCCGCCCGGGCCTATGTCAGAGAGGCCTGGGAGTTCGATCAAGACCAGGAGGAGCAGCGCCAAGCTGTTCCGTTCCTTGTGGGACTCCTGAGGGAGTGGAGGGGGCGGTACCCCCACTCTGAGCACTAAAGGTGATGGATAACTATTGCTGCTGACATGGAGGTAACCATGGCCAGCCTCAACATCAACGGCAGCAGCCACGCGCACCACCGTCTTCAGTTCCTGTCTATCCTCCGGGACGGAAAGTACGGGGTGTGCTTCCTGCAGGAAACCCAGGCCATCCCGGTGACGAAGCTCAGTGGACCCTGGAGGGGCAAGGCGGAGTCTTCATGAGTCACCTGGCCCCACGTTCGGGCGGGGTGGCTATCTTGTTGGCTCCACATTTTCAGCCGGAGATCTTGGGGGTCAAGGAGCCGGTGTCAGGCCGTCTGCTGCACCTAAAGGCCCGTTTCGGGGCAGCGGTGATTCACTTTGTAAATGTATCCGCTCCCGTGGCCGGACCGCAGCAGGCGACTTTCTTCCAAAAGGTGTCCACTCTTCCAGGCACCATCCCGGTGGGCGAGTGCATCGTCCCCGGAGGGGATTTCAATTGCACCCTCCGGGACAAGGACCGCATCGGAGTCCAGTGCGGCCTGGCTGCGGTGGTGGAGTTGAGGGACCTGGTTAGGTCCTTTGACTTGGTGGATGTCTGGCGGACTCTCCATCCTGAATTGCGGGTGCGCTCCTCTGTGCGGCCCCAGTTCAGAGCGTCCAGCATCGACCGTCTTTACATTTCCAAGACGTACTTGCCCAGCGTTCCGACGGCCTCCATGGAGCAGGTGCCGAGCTCGGATCACCACCTGGTGTGGGCGGGTCTCGCCCCGTCCCGCGCTCAGACACGGTCCGCGTACTGGCACTTTAACAACCTGCTGCTGGAGGACGAGGGGTTCCTGGACTCGTTCTGCCGTTTCTGGGCCGGCTGGAGAAGGAAGCGGGGTGGCTTCCCCTCCTTGAGGCTACGGTGGGATGTGGGCCAGGCCCAGAACCGTGCCTTCTGTCAGGGGTACACGAAGGGGTCTTCAGCGGGGTGGAACTCCACGATCGCCAACCTGGCTGAGGAACTCCTCGATCTGGAGTCACGTCTCGCTCAGCCCGATGAGGCCCGGCCCTGGGGCTGGTGAACAGGGAGAAGAGGGGCGCACTGCGGGACCTGCAACTGGCCGGGTCCAGCGGCGCGTACGTGAGGTCGCGGATCCGTCTCCTAACGGACATGGACCGGGGCTCCCGCTTCTTCTACTCGCTGGAAAGAGGACGCGGGGCCCGTCGGCAGATTTCTACGCTGCTGGTCGACGACGGGCCCCTCGTCTCGGATCCGGAGGGGGTCAGGACCCTGATTAGGGGTTTTTACTCCGACCTCTTCTCTCCGGGTCCGTCCAGCGAGGACGCTTGCAGAGTTCTGGGGGAGGACCTGCCGCAGGTGGGCCCGGAGGGCGCCGGGAAGCTCGATAATGGCATCAACCTCCAAGAGCTGACCGGCCCCCTGGACAGCCTCTCACGGGGCAAATCCCCAGGGCTGGACGGGCTGACCGTGGAGTTCTTCAGGGCGTGCTGGGACGCCCTGAGGAGCGACTACGCGGGGGTCCTGGGGGAATGTATCGCGACCGGGGAGATGCCCCTTTCGGGGCGCAGGGCCGTCATTGCCCTGCTGCCCAAGAAGGGGGATCTCCGCCGACTTAAGAACTGGCGACCGGTCTCCCTCCTCAGCACGGACTATAAAATCTTTGCCAAGGTGCTGTGTTTACGCCTTGGCCCCGAGCTGGACCACATGATCCACCCTGACCAGTCCTACACAGTCCCGGACCGCACAATCTACACAATATCCACCTGGCCCGGGACATTATTCACTTTACCCAGGGGACTGGTATGTCGAGCGCCTCCCTGTCTCTTGACCAGGAGAAGGCGTTCGACAGGGTGGGGCCCGGGGATTTGCTCGGGACTCTGCGAGCTGTCGGGTTCGGGTGGTATTTTGTCGCCCGGATCCGGTTACTGTCCGCCGCCTCGGAGAGTCTGATTAAGGTTAACGGGTCCCTGACGGCGCCCCTTCGCTTTGGGAGAGGAGTGCGTCAGGGCTGCCCCCTGTCCGGCCAACATTATTCCCTCTGCGTGGGGCCTTTGCTGTGCCTCCTGCGGAGGGGGTTCACGGGGCTGGTTCTGCGCGAGCCGGACGGGGGGGTGGTCCTCTAGGCGGACGCTGATGCCGTGTTCCTCATGGTCACTGACCCCGGGGACCCCCGGAGGATGCGAGAGAGCCAAGCTGTCTACTCCGCCGCGTCCTCCCCACGGATCAACTGGGCCAAATGTTCCGGACTCCTGGTCGGTCCGTGGCAGGTGGACCCCCTCCCGGAGGAGCTCGGACCCTTCAGCTGGAGTCGGACCAACAGCCTCGACCTGGGAGTCCATCTTTGCCCGGCAGAGGGAGCCTGGCCGGCGAACGGGCAGGAGCTGGAGACCAAGGTCACCGCTGGCCTGGGACGCTGGACAGGACGGCTCCGAGTGCTGTCCCCCAGGGGCCGAGTTCTCGTCATAAACCAGCTGATCGCCTCCATGCTGTGGTCCCGGCTGGTCACTGACTCCCCCCCCTGGCTTTGTCCCACCATCCAGAGAGCCCGGCTTCGGTTCCTCTGGGACAATCGACTGCACGGGGTCGCTGCGGAGGTCTGGAGTCTCCCGATGGCGGAGGGCGGTCAGGCGCTGGTGTGCCTCCGCACCCAGACTGCCACTTTCCACCCTCAGACTCTGCAGCGTTACCTGTACGCTGAGCCTCCTCCACGGTGGGGCCCTGGCGACGGATTTCTCCCCCCAGGGGCTCGGCCTGAACTACGACGTGCGGCTCCTGTCTGTGGACCAGCAGGGTCTTCGGAACTCTCTGTTGGCGCTGCCCGTCTTGTACCAGGACCTCCTCAAAGTCTGGAACACGGTCTCCAGGCGCCGCAGCTCTCCCCTGTCAGGAGTGGCGGCTGTCGTAAGGGAGCCGCTGCTCAGGAATCCGCACCTCCGCCAATCTCCATTCGGGTGGCTGGCGGAGCGGAGGGCGGTGGGTGCCGTGGGCAGGGCTGGGTGGCGGAGGGCGGTGGGTGCCGTGGGCAGGGCTGGGTGGCGGAGGGCCAGGCTGTGGGTGCCGTGAGAAGGGCTGGGTGGTGGAGGGCCGGGCTGTGGGTGCCGTGGGAAGGGCTGGGTGGCGGAGGGCCGGGCTGTGGGTGCCGTGGGAAGGGCTGGGTGGGGGAGGGCTGTGGGTGCCGTGGGCAGGGCTGGGTGGCGGAGGGCTGTGGGTGCCGTGGGAAGGGCTGGGTGGGGGAGGGCTGTGGGTGCCGTGGGCAGGGCTGGGTGGCGGAGGGCTGTGGGTGCCGTGGGAAGGGCTGGGTGGGGAGGGCTGTGGGTGCCGTGGGAAGGGCTGGGTGGCGGAGGGCCGGGCTGTGGGTGCCGTGGGCAGGGCTGGGTGGCGGAGGGCTGTGGGTGCCGTGGGAAGGGCTGGGTGGCGGAGGGCTGTGGGTGCCGTGGGAAGGGCTGGGTGGCGGAGGGCCGGGCTGTGGGTGCCGTGGGAAGGGCTGGGTGGCGGAGGGCCGGGCTGTGGGTGCCGTGGGAAGGGCTGGGTGGCGGCCGGGGGTCCCTGGAGCGGGGGCAGGCGCTGCCCACGGGCACACTCGAAGCTTTCCGGGCTCGCTGGGCCCCGCAGGGGGTGGGCTGCCGGACTGACCCCGATGTGGTAGTATGCATTAGGGGTCATGTGGGACTGTGAAGCCTTGATGCCATTGGCTGACAGATCCCGGGTCCTGGTTGGCTGTTGATCTCTAGCTCCGCCCTGAAGGCAGAGTATAAGAACCAGGAGTTCTCCCCGCAGCTCCAGTCTGTTGCTGAACTGCGGGGGAACAGTCACGCTGAATAAAGCCTCATCGACTTCATCTCTATTCGTCTCTCGTGAGTCTTTGTGCGCTACAATTTATTAAGCGTGCTTAAAGGACTATGGAGCTCAGGATCGTCCCGGAATGCCTGAGGATCAGCCCCCACGCAGTGAACTCAGCAGCAATTTTTAAACACTGGCAGACTTGTTTCGAGGCCTACCTCCGAACGGCCCCCGGCCGGATCAAGAAGACCAGAAACTACAGGTCCTGCACTCGAGGGTAAGCACGGAGATTTTCCCTCTGATAGAAGACGCAGAGGATTTCCAGACGGCGTTCGCAGCACTAAAGAGCATCTACGTTCGCCCCGTGAACCAGGTCTACGCACGCTACCAACTCGCAACGAGACGGCAAAGTCCCGGAGAATCGCTAGACGAATTCTACGCCGCGCTGCTAATTTTGGGACGGGGCTGCAGCTGCCCGCCAGTAAACACGGCTGAACACACGGACATGTTAATTCACGATGCGTTTGTGGCAGGTATGAACTCTCCCCAAATCCGCCAAAGACTTTTAGAAAAAGAGTCGCTAAGACTCTCAGAGGCACGGGCCCTTGCAGCCTCCCTGGATGTGGCCGCGCAAAACGCCCGCACCTACGGCCCCGACCGTGCGGCAGCCCCTTGGGCTCCGTGGACCCCCGTCGCGACAAACCCTCCCCCTCACAGGTTTGCGCGGTTAAAGCGGCAGATCATCCCGGGGGGGCCCGCTGCTATTTCTGCGGCCAGGCGAAACACCCCCGGCAGCGCTGCCTGGCCCGCGCAGCGATTTGCAAGAGCTGCGGCAAAAAGGGCCATTTCGCGGCTGTGTGCCGGTCCCGGGGGGTCACCGCTGACCCCGGAGAAGAAAGAGTCCAGCGCATCCCAAACGCTCCCCAACGCCCCCCCCCCCCCAGTGCCCCATGTGCGACCCGCAGGTGCCGCCATTTTGGGTCCCGGCCACCACGAGGGGAGGATGGGCGCCGCCATCTTGTGACCCCCCCAGTCATGTGCGATGCATGGGGGCGGCCATTTTGTCCACTCCCGCTGCCATCTTGGGACCCCCCAGCCATGTGCGATGCATGGGGGCGGCCATTTTGTCCACTCCCGCTGCCATCTTGTGACCCCCCCAGCCATGTGCGATGCATGGGGGCGGCCATTTTGTCCACTCCCGCTGCCATCTTGTGACCCCCCCAGTCATGTGCGATGCATGGGGGCGGCCATTTTGTCCACCCCCGCTGCCATCTTGGGACCCCCCCAGCCATGTGCGATGCATGGGGGCAGCCATTTTGTTCACCCCCGCCGCCATCTTGGACGACAACAATGGACCCCAGCATCGACGGCTCCACGGGGTTCGAAGAAGACGCTGAGACACTGCGACCACGTCTGGCCTCGGTGACGCTGGACCAAGCACGGCCCCGGACGCTCCAGACGACGACAACAACGGTGCTGATCAACGGACACGAGACACCATGCCTGATCGACTCCAGGAGCACAGAAAGCTTCATCCATCCCGACACGGTAAGAAGCTGTTTTTTGACCATCCGTCCCAGTACGCAAAAGGTTTCCCTAGCTGCAGGATCCCACTCCGTATAGATCAAAGGGTTCTGCATAGTGACCCTCACGGTGCAAGGGAGGGAGTTTAAAAACTACAGGCTCTACGTCCTTCCCCAACTCTGTGCGCCCACATTACTGGGATTAGATTTCCAGTGCAACCTGCAGAGCCTAACATTCCAATTCGGCGGCCCAATACCCCCACTCACTATCTGCGGCCTCGCAACCCTCAAAGTTGAACCCCCATCCTTGTTTGCAAACCTCACCCCGGATTGCAAACCCGTCGCCACTAGGAGCAGACGGTACAGCGCCCAGGACCGGACATTTATTCGGTCCGAAGTCCAGCGGTTGCTGAAGGAAGGCATAATCCAGGCCAGCAATAGTCGCTGGAGAGCCCAGGTGGTAGTAGTAAAGACAGGGGAGAAGCAAAGGATGGTCATAGACTATAGCCAGACCATCAACAGGTACACACAACTAGACGCGTACCCTCTCCCCCGCATATCCAACATGGTCAATCGGATTGCCCAATACAAGGTCTTCTCCACCGTGGACCTCAAGTCCGCCTACCACCAGCTCCCCATCCGCCCAGGTGACCGAAAGTACACAGCCTTCGAGGCAGACGGGCGACTATACCACTTCCTAAGGGTCCCATTTAGTGTCACGAACGGGGTCTCGGTCATCCAACGGGAGATGGACCGAATGGTTGATCAACACGGGTTGCAGGCCACGTTCCCGTATCTCAACAACGTAACCATCTGCGGCCACGATCAGCAGGACCACGACGCCAACCTCCAAAATTCCTCCAGACCGCTAAAGCCTTGAACCTCACATACAACGAGGAAAAGTACGTTTTTAGCACAAACCGGCTAGCCACCTTGGGATATGTAGTGCGCAATGGGATAATAGGCCCCGACCCCGAACGCATGCGCCCCCTCATGGAATTTCCCCTCCCGCACTCTCAAAAGCCCTGAAACGTTGCCTGGGGTTCTTTTCATATTACGCCCAGTGGGTCCCCCAGTACGCAGACAAGGCCCGCCCCCTAATACAGACCACTACCTTCCCCCTGTCGACAGAGGCTCGCCAGGCCTTCAGCCGCATCAAAGCGGATATCGCAAAGGCCACGATGCACGCCATCGACGAGTCCCTCCCCTTCCAGGTCGAGAGCGACGCCTCCGACGTAGCTCTAGCGGCCACCCTTAACCAAGCGGGCAGACCAGTGGCCTTTTTCTCCCGGACCCTCCAAGCCTCAGAAATCCGCCACTCCTCAGTGGAAAAGGAGGCCCAGGCCATAGTGGAAGCTGTGCGACATTGGAGGCATTACCTGGCCGGCAGGAGATTCACTCTCCTCACTGACCAACGGTCGGTAGCCTTCATGTTCGATAATGCACAGCGGGGCAAAATTAAAAATGACAAGATCTTAAGGTGGAGGATCGAGCTCTCCACCTTCAACTATGAGATCTTGTACCGGCCCGGAAAGCTGAACGAGCCGTCCGATGCCCTATCCCGCGGCACATGTGCCAACGCACAAATTAACCGTCTCCAAACCCTCCACGAGGACCTCTGCCACCCGGGGGTCACTCGGTTCTACCATTTTATAAAGTCCCGCAACCTCCCCTACTCTGTGGAGGAGGTCCGTACAGTCACCAGGAACTGCCACATCTGCGCAGAGTGCAAACCGCACTTCTTCAGGCCGGATAGAGCGCACCTGATCAAGGCTTCCCGTCCCTTTGAACGCCTCAGTCTGGATTTCAAAGGGCCCCTCCCCTCCACCGACCGCAACGCATACTTCCTGAACGCGGTGGACGAGTACTCTCGTTTCCCTTTCGCCATCCCCTGCCCCGACATGACAGCGGCCACAGTTATTAAAGCCCTTAGCACCATATTCACACTGTTCGGTTGCCCCGCATATATCCATAGCGACAGGGGGTCCTCCTTCATGAGTGACGAGCTGCGCCAGTTCCTGCTCAGCAAGGGTATAGCCTCGAGCAGGACGACCAGCTACAACCCCCAGGGGAACGGGCAAGTAGAGAGGGAGACCGGCACGGTATGGAAGACCGTCCTACTGGCCCTACGGTCCAGGGATCTCCCAGTTTCTCGGTGGCAGGAGGTCCTCCCGGACGCCCTCCACTCCATCCGGTCGCTGCTGTGTACCACCGCTAATCAAACGCCTCATGAGCGCCTCCTTGTCTTCCCCAGGAAGTCCTCCTCTGGAACGTCGCTGCCGACCTGGCTGGCGGCCCCAGGACCCATCTTGCTCCGGAAACATGTGCGGGCGCACAAGTCGGACCCGTTGGTCAAGAGGGTTCACCTCCTCCACGCGAACCCGCAGTACGCCTACGTGGCGTACACCGACGGCCGACAGGACCCGGCCTCCCTGCGAGATCTGGCGCCCGCCGGTAACACGCACACCCCCCCGACACCAATCACCCCCTCCCTGCCACCAGCGCACCCCGCGACCGCCCCCTTCCCGGGAGGATCGGTCCTCCTCCCGTGTCCGACCAGGAGTGAAACTGAAGCAGACACCGTAAAGCTCCCGGAGACGACAACGCCGGAACAAGCACCTGCACCACCACCGGGGCTGAGGCGATCGACAAGGAAGACCAGACCGCCCGCTCGACTCGTGGCATCGGTGTAACACAAGAATGTTGTGGACTTTAACGAGAATGTTCTTTTTCTTCTTACGAATATTGTAAACAGTTCACAAACCCTGTACATAGCCCAGTGTAGGGCAAAGTGTAGGGCACTGTAATGACATGCAAAAAGTTTTTTTTCCTCCCAGGACCAGCCTTGTAAACCCCTACCACCATGCGAAGCACCACCCCGCCGGGTTCATTTTTAACAAGGGGTGAATGTGGTAGTATGCATTAGGGGTCATGTGGGACTGTGAAGCCGTGATGCCATTGGCTGACAGATCCCGGGTCCTGGTTGGCTGTTGATCTCTAGCTCCGCCCTGAAGGCGGATTATAAGAACCAGGAGTTCTCCCCGCAGCTCCAGTCTGTTGCTGAAATGCGGGGAACAAGTCACGCTTAATAAAGCCTCATCGACTTCATCTCTATTCGTCTCTCGTGAGTCATTGTGCGCTACACCCCATTCTCACACTTTCATTTGGCGGCGTTTTGTTGAGTTTTTGTCTCTCCTTTTTGTTCTTTTTGGGTTGTGCTGCGCCCGGCGTTTTGGAGCCCACCCCCTTTTCTTTCTCCCTCAGTCACTTTGTGTTCCTTTACTCAGTCGCTCCAATAGGCATCATGCAGCACACTCGTCCCCTGCTGCATGGACAGAAATGTGGCCGGGCTTCACCAAAACAAAAACAAAATGATGTGTTTGCATTCTTTGGCCCTAATTTTATAAATATAGCAGTAACACCTTATAAAAGTTGCTGGGAGTTTGTGTCACTGAGAGGGAGAATCTTGGCCTCTTGCTGTGTTTCTAGTTTAACCATTTTCCTGCGCATGAGTTCATTTTCTCCCTCTTTCCCCCAGGAATTTGAATTTTGAATAAGAACATAAGAACGAGGAGCAGGAGTCGGCCACCTGGCCCCTCGAGCCTGCTCCGACATTCAATGAGATCATGGCTGATCTTTGTGGACTCAGCTCCACTCTCCGGCCCGAACACCATATCCCCCAATCCCTTTATTCTTTAGAAAGGCATCTAACTTTTTCTTAAAAACGTTTAAAGGAGGAGCCTCAACTGCTTCACTGGGCAAGGAATCCCAGAGATTCACAACCCTTTGGGTGAAGAAGTTCCTCCTACACTCCGTCCTAAATCTACTTCCCCTTATTTTGAGGCTATGCCCCCTAGTTCTGCTTTCCCCGACCAGGGGAAACAACCTGCCCGCATCTATCCTATCTATTCCCTTCATAATCTTATATGTTTCTATAAGATCCGCCCCCCCCCCCCCCCCGCATCCTTCTAAACTCCAACGGGTACAGTCCCAGTCTACTCAACCTCTCGTCATAATCTAATCCCCTCAACTCTGGGATCAAACTAGTGAATCTCCTCTGCACTCCCGCCAGTGCCAATATGTCCTTTCTCAGGTAAGGAGACCAAAACTGAACACAATACTCCAGATGCGGCCTCACCAACACCCTATACAATTGCAGCTTAACCTCACTAGTCTTGAACTCCATCCCTCTAGCAATGAAAGACAACACTCGATTAGCCTTCTTAATCACCTGTTGCACCTGCACACCAACTTTTTGCGACTCATGCACCAGCACACCCAGGTCCCTCTGCACAGCAGCATGTTTTAACATCTTACCGTTTAAATAATAAACCATTCCTCTGTTATTCCTCCCAAAATGGATAGCCTCACACTTGGCAACATTGAATTCCATCTGCCAGACCCTAACCCATTCACCTAACCTATCCAAATCCTTCTGCAGACTTCCGGTATCCTCTGCACTTTTTGCTTTACCACTCATCTTAGTGTCGTCTGCAAACTTTGACACATTGCACTTGGTCCCCAACTCCAAATCATCTATGCAAATTGTGAACAACTGCGGGCCCAACACTGATCCTTGAGGGACCCCACTAGTTACACGTTGCCAACCAGAGAAACACCCATTTATCCCCACTCTCTGCTTTCTGTTAGTTAACCAATCCTCTACCAATGCTACCACTTTACCCTCAATGCCATGCATCTTTAGTTTATGCAGCAACCTTTTGTGTGGCACCTTGTCAAAAGCTTTCTGGAAATCCAGGTATACCACATCTGCAATGTGAGCAGGAATCTTTGGACAAGGGCTATTCTCCAGAGGACAAGTGGATGGACTGAGGCCTACTCCACAGGCCGCACTCACGTGAGTTGTCTCTTTATTGCCGCCCCGGCCTTGCACTTAGACACAAACACATTAACCCTTTGGTGGGTGACAAAGAGTAAATTAAAAATCTGCAATATGAAGCTGTCTCAATTTTGTTTATGAACCCAAAATAACAGGGTTCTTTTAAATCTGGGTGTCCCGAAAGAGAGGGAGGGGTTGGATTTCATTGCCTGAGCCCCGATCACTCTCCGTATAACCTGTTAGCTATTTTAAACGACACTCAACACTGCTGACTGCACCTTCTGGGATCTTTCTGTGTACCAATGGATTTTGTTTTAAAAAGGTTTTTCTCAGTTTTGAGAGGCAGTTTAACTCTTTCAGAGGATTGAAGGGAGTTCTTTAGACTGGGTCCAATCCACACACACAGGATGAGGGGGGAGGAAAGGGTTTAGATCCAGGGGGGACTGGAGCTCGTAGCAGGAGTGAGGGGGGTGGGCGGGGGGAGAGGAAAGACAGCATCCCGCCTGGTTAGGTTCACATTGCTGCTGCTGTGGGATCTTGCTGTTCACGCACAGGCCTGTGGCCTTTGCCCGCAAAGTAATTGAGATCTCAACTCTTAAATTAAAATAGCACACGGACTGCAAAGTGGGTTCGAAGGTCTCACATTTTAAGGAATTGGGAATGAGTGAGTTGCTGAACCGATTTCACAGGGGACTGAGGGGATATTCAGCCAGGATCACACTGCTGCGTGTGGGATCTTACTGTGCAATCAATACTGCTGTCAGTTTGTACAGTGCAACAATGGTGTAGAAACAGAGAGAGATAGAGAAATCCCAGATCAGAAATTCTGAACTCAATTTGCAAAGTGTTATCATTTTGGCGATCTCCCTGTGCACACGTTGCCAGCAGAATTCACAAAATTTTGGGGTCACTTTAGGGCAGCAGGGTGGCGCAGTGGGTTAGCACTGCAGCCTCACGGCGCCGAGGTCCCAGGTTCGATCCCGTCAGTGTCCGTGTGGAGTTTGCACATTCTCCCCGTGTCTGCGTGTGTTTCACCCCCACAACCCAAAGATGTGCTACGTTGGTGAATTGGCCACCCTAAATTGCCCCTTAATTGGAAAAAATGAATTGGGTATTTTAAATTTATTTTCAAAAAATTAAACAATAGAAAAAATAGTGGGGTCACTTTCAAAACAAATTCATTGACTGTAAAGTAATCTCGATGGCTCGGAATAACAGTCCCTTAACTTGAAGCGGGTATAATTCTGGAATGAAGCCTGTATTTTAGGCCGAGACATAAATATGAGGGAGAAATTAAATTGGCAGGGGGCCATTTGAATTCAGGTTACTGTTGTTGTGAGTGTTGGATTCCTGTGCCTGACTCTCTCTCTCTCTCTCCTTCCCAACTACTGGGGGACTGGAGTGAGGGGGAGACAGAGCGCGGAGTACGGAAAGAGTGTGGGGAGGGGTGTGAGGGAGATTAGAGAGAGGGAGAGGAGAAAGACAGAGAGAGCATGAAGGGAGAGGGAGGCTGTGAAAAAGAGAGGCTTTCTCTCCCTCTCTACCTTCTTTCCATTCTTGTCTCTCTCTCTCTCTGTCTCCCCAGCGTTCTGCCACTATCTGTCCATCTCTCTCCAGCATTTTAGTGTCTCTTTAAACCTTTAATATATGAAAACCACCCCACAAACTGCAATGGGGAATCTCATCCTTTCTTTCTGGGGATACCCTGATTTGGGAAAAGAATAGAAATAAATGGTGGGAGGGAGACTTTAAAAAGTCTCTAAACGGACCGGGCAGTGGGTTTCCCAGTTTAAAGAGGGGAGTTTCTCTCTTTCTGGGGACAGTGAATGTGTCTCCAGACTGGGAATACCCATGGTGTTCAGGGGGGGAGTATAGGGGGGGCAGGGGGAGATGGAAGAACAAATATAGCAGGCAATGGAAGGAATATGTCCCCCCCCCCCCCTCCCCGCTCACCTGCCTGTCCCTGACAGGATCACATTGCTGGTTGTGGGATCCTGCTGTGCATCAATGGCCTGCTGCATTTCCTAAACTTCAACTTAGACACCACACACATTTAAAATTAAACTAGTTGTCTGAGTCTGAAGCAGTCGGGAGGGGGTGAGGGAGTGGGTCTGAAATGAATAGGCCGCAGCCTGGGTAAAGATTTGTCCTCAATCTCAGTGGTGTTTGTGTTTTAGACAGGGCGGTGGCATTGGAAGGATTTCTGAGGGGGTTTTGTGGTGAAATATCCCTGTCTCTGTCCCTCCAGCTTTCTATCTCTCCCTCTTTCCAATATCTCTCTCTTTCCAATCTCTCCCTCCTTCCCAATCTCTCCCTCCTTCCCAATCTCTCCCTATTTCCAATCTCTCCCTCTTTCCAGCCATTTCTTTCTCTATTTCACCTTGTAGTAAATGTAAAAGAAAATCCCAATGCGATTTGTCGAGAGATAAGAGAGAGGGAGAGGGAAAACAGAGAGAGGGTGGAGGGAGAGCGAGAGGAAAAGAGAGGGGAGAGAGAGGTCGGAGGGAGATGGAGAGAAAAAGAGAGGTGGAGAGAGAAAGACAGAGAGAGATACAGTGAAAAGGAAAGGGTCTGTGGGTGGGGTTCTGCTGTGTGCAGTCAAGCTCGGCCCAGTTACATTGTGTTTTAGAAAGTGCGATTTTACACAAACTACAGTCCTGAGACAGTCGATTTGAAAATGTCTCCTGAGGGAAAGAAGCCCTGTGAGAAAATGAGAGGGGGTGTGGGAGAAATTCCCTGTCTCTTTTTTCCCCACCGCACCTCCCCCCTCCCCCACCACAAGCCTCTCTCTCTCTCTCCGGCTACCTCTCTCTATATTTCCTCTTCCAATAAAATGATAGAAACACCAATGTGATTTGTCGTTATTTGAATGGGGGGCTGGCGGGGGTGGGGAATGTGTGTGTGTGGGGGCGGGGGGGGGAGGTTGAGTGGGAGGTTGTTAAGAGACACAGGATATGGACTGGGCTCCTGTATCCATCATGTTTATTTATTGTGGGATCCTGCTGTGCACACTGCAACATGTAAACGTGAACACACCGCCTTTCCTAATGTTGCCCAGGTGCTGGGATTGAAGTTGTAAATGTGAGGCAGTGTCAGGGACTGTTTCTAATCCCAGAGTATCTCCTGTGCTGAAGATGGGCTGATTAGTGAAGTGTTGGTGATGGGGAGGGGGGTGCATGTGTGTGTGTGTGTGTGTGTCTGGGGCAGGCTGGGGGGGGGGGGGGCAGGCTGGGCTGGGGGGGGGGGTAATTCAGTCACCGAGTTCTCCAAAGTCTCCAAACTTTCCCCCACTCCCCCCACCTCACTGCCAGTTTCAAAGAGGGACTTTCATTTCACTTCAATGAGACAATTGGCCAATTGCACAGTGCCCGTGTTTTACTGGAACGTCAGTGTTGTGTGTGGAAAAGCCCAGGGCAGCGTTTGAATTGACTTTGACAAAATTTCTGCTTGTCAGATTCTCTGTCTCTTTCCCCGTCTTACTCCCCGAGTCAGAGAAATGGGTGAAGAGAGAGTGGCGAGGGAGGGGAGAGAGCGAGGGAAACAGGAGTAGAGAACAGAATAGAGGTGGAGTTTGGTGGGAGGGTCAAAGAGGGGATGGGGAGGTGGGGGGGGGGGATAGGCACACAGTATATGGGGGTCTCCAGTGTGGAGTCAGTGCCCTGCTCCCAGTCTCAGGGGGGTGGGGCAGGGGAGGGTTAGGTTATGTCCCCTCCCCCCCCCCCCCAAAGGTGCTTTACAGTCCATGAACTAGTTTAATTTGACATTGTGTGTGGTCACTAAGCTGACAGTCCAGGGAAGGCTGCAGGCCAGTGGTGCACAGCAAGATCCCACAGACAGCAATGTGATCCTATCCGGGTGGGGAGGTGGGAGACACACTTTCCTTCCCCTGCCCGCTGACATCCTCCCTCCCTCTCCCCCGTACCCACACCCTCTCTCTGAACACGCCCCACCCCACCCGTGAACACCATCTGTATTGCCAGTCTGCAGACACTTCCCCTCTGCCCCCAGAAAGAGTTACCCTGCCCTCTGTGCACTGGCAAATCAGCTGCCCATTCCTTTAGGAGTCTTTTTCCAATCGCCCTTCCAGCAAATATTTCTATTCCCCAATCCGGTGCAGAAAGTGGGAGAAGTTAGCGGAAGCTGAGTTGAAAGTTGTTTAACACCAGACTGCATTCTGGATTCATGCTGGCAGGTTTATACATGGCGATGACGTGAGGCTTTAGTGACATTCGCAGGAATCAGTTTGAATTGAGATTTAGTGACAGGCTGACTTTCAATTTGTCCCTTTGTCTCTCTTTACCCATGTCTCTCTCTATTTCCTCAGTCTGTGTCTCGTTCTGTCTCTCTCTGACTGTCTGTCTCTCCCTGTCTCCCGCTCCCTCTGACTGTCTCTCTCTCTTTACCTCTCTCTCTCTGACTGTCTCTCTCTCTCTTTACCTCTCTCTCTCTCCCTCCGCTCCTGCCTTTCTGTCTCTGCCAGTCTCTCCCTTGCTTTGTCTCTCTCTCTCTCTGCCTGTCTCTCTCCCTCTCTCTTTACCTCTCTCTCTCTCTCTGACTGTCTCTCTCTCTCTCTCTTTACCTCTCTCTCTCTCTCCCTCCGTCCCTGCGTTTATGTCTCTGCCAGCCTCTCCCTCACTCTCTCTCTCTCCCTCTGACTGTCTCTCTCCCTCTCTCTTTACCTCTCTCTCTCTCTGACTGTCTCTCTCTCTCTTTACCTCTCTCTCTCTCCCTCCGCTCCTGCCTTTCTGTCTCTGCCAGTCTCTCCCTCGCTTTGTCTCTCTCTCTCTCTGCCTGTCTCTCTCCCTCTCTCTTTACCTCTCTCTCTCTCTGACTGTCTCTCTCCCTCTCTCTTTACCTCTCTCTCTCTCTGCCTGTCTCTCTCTCTCTCTCTTTACCTCTCTCTCTCCCTCCGTCCCTGCGTTTATGTCTCTGCCAGTCTCTCCCTCACTCTCTCTCTCTCCCTCTGACTGTCTCTCTCTCTCTCTCTTTACCTCTCTCTCTCTCCCTCCGCTCCTGCCTTTCTGTCTCTGCCAGTCTCTCCCTCGCTTTGTCTCTCTCTCTCTCTGCCTGTCTCTCTCTCTCTCTCTTTACCTCTCTCTCTCTCCCTCCGCTCCTGCCTTTCTGTCTCTGCCAGTCTCTCCCTCGCTTTGTCTCTCTCTCTCTCTGCCTGTCTCTCTCCCTCTCTCTTTACCTCTCTCTCTCTCTCCCTCCGTCCCTGCGTTTATATCTCTGCCAGTCTCTCCCTCACTCTCTCTCTCTCTCTCTGACTGTCTCTCTCTCTCTTCACCTCTCTCTCTCTCCCTCCGCTCCTGCCTTTCTGTCTCTGCCAGTCTCTCCCTCGCTTTGTCTCTCTCTCTCTCTGCCTGTCTCTCTCCCTCTCTCTTTACCTCTCTCTCTCTCTCCCTCCGTCCCTGCGTTTATATCTCTGCCAGTCTCTCCCTCACTCTCTCTCTCTCTCTCTCTCTCTGACTGTCTCTCTCCCTCTCTCTTTACCTCTCTCTCTCTCTCCCTCCGTCCCTGCGTTTATATCTCTGCCAGTCTCTCCCTCACTCTCCCTCTCTCTCTCTCTCTGACTGTCTCTCTCTCTCTCTGACTGTCTCTCTCTCTCTCTGACTGTCTCTCTCTCGCTTTACCTCTCTCTCTCTCTCTGTCTCTCCCTCTCTCTCTCTGACTGTCTCTCTCTCTCTCTCTCTCTCTCTGACTGTCTGTCTCTCTCTCTCTTTACCTCTCTCTCTCTCTCCCTCCGTCCCTGCGTTTACATCTCTGCCAGTCTCTCCCTCCCTCTCTCTCTCTCTCTCTCTGACTGTCTCTCTCCCTCTCTCTTTACCTCTCTCTCCCTCCGTCCCTGCCTTTATATCTCTGCCAGTCTCTCCCTCCCTCTCTCTCTCTCTCTCTCTCTCTGACTGTCTCTCTCTCTCTCTCCCTCCGTCCCTGCGTTTATGTCTCTGCCAGTCTCTCCATCACTGTCTCTCCCTCTCTCTCTCTGACTGTCTGTCTGTCTCTCTCTGACTGTCTCTCCCTCTCTCTCTCTCTGACTGTCTGTCTCTCTCTCTCTGACTGTCTCTCTCTCTCTCTCTGACTGTCTGTCTGTCTCTCTCTGACTGTCTCTCCCTCTCTCTCTCTCTGACTGTCTGTCTCTCTCTCTCTGACTGTCTCTCTCTCTCTTTACCTCTCTCTCCCTCCGTCCCTGCCTTTATATCTCTGCCAGTCTCTCCCTCAATCTGTCTCTCTCTCTCCCTCTCTCTCTGACTGTCTCTCTCTCTTTACCTCTCTCTCTCTCCCTCCGCTCCTGCCTTTCTGTCTCTACCAGTCACTCTCTCTACCTCCTCCCCACCCGTCTTTTTCTCTCTCTCTCCGTAAACAGTAAACACTTGGAATAGAACATAGAACAGTACAGCAGAGAACAGGCCCTTCGGCCCTCGATGTTGTGCCGAGCATTGTCCGAAACCAAGTTCAAGCTATCCCACTCCCTGTCATTCTGGTGTGCTCCATGTGACTATCCACTAACCGCTTGAAAGTTCCTAAAGTGTCCGACTGCACTCTCACAGCAGGCAGTCCGTTCCACACCCTAACCACTCTCTGAGTGAAGAACCTACCTCGGACATCCCTCCTATATCTCCCACCCTGAATCTTCTCGTTATGCCCCCTTGTAACAGCGACATCCACCCGAGGAAATAGTCTCTGAACGCCCACTCTATCTATCCCCCTCATTTTCTTATAAACCTCTATTCAGTCGCCTCTCATCCCCCTCCGCTCCAAAGACAAAAGCCCTAGCTCCCTCAAACTTTCCTCATAAGACCCATCCTGCAAACCAGGCAGCATCCTGGTGAATCTCCTTTGCACCCTGATGCACGAGCAATGACCACTAAAGCGAGGTTGTCGTCCAACTGAAGGCTTTAATAAGCTGGACGTTTCCCCCAGCAGCTCAGGCTGGGGCGGCACGGGCTCTTATACCCCGCCTAGCAGGGCGGAGCTTTCATACATTCTAACCAATAGGAAGCATTCAGTTTCCACCAATGGTGCTTCAGCCTATCAGGTACCGTAATACCTATAATACCACATTCACCCCCTGTTAAAAAAGAGTCCGGCGGGGGTGGTGGCCTGAAACTACAAAACATGGCACCGTGGTATAATTAGTTATGGAGATACTGTAATACCTCCGTACAGTGTTTAGTAACTATTTACAAGTCTGATAGCTGTGTACATTCGATGGTTTCTATTTACAGATTACAATTAAAATGAAGCAATCAGTCGATCGGGGGCCCTGGCCGTCCTCTCTGACCGTCGGAGCTTTTTCTGACTCCGGTGGAGGCTCGGGCGTCTGAGACTCCAGGAGCGTGGCTTCCATCTCCATGGCTGCTTCGGCACTCCTCGACGGCGCTGGTGGGGAAAACGGTTGACCTGGAAGGGGGCGTCGGTGGGTGGGGGGGGGGTCCTCGGCGGGGCCGATGGAAGGGCCGATCCTCCGGGAAGGTGCTGCCGTGGAGGGGAGGGTGGGACTGGCGGCTGGAATGTACATGGGGTTCCGGCGGGCGCCAGGTCCCACAGGGAGACCGTATCTTGTCGGCCGTCGGGGTATGTCTCGTAGGCGTACTGGGGTTAGCGTGCAGATGGACCCTCTCGACCAACGGGTCCGACTTGTGTGCCCGCACGTGTTTTCAGGGCAGGATGGGACCGGGTGCTGCCAGCCAGGTCGGGAGCGAGGTCCCAGAGGAGGACTTCCTGGGGAAGACAAGGAGACGTTCGTGAGGTGTCTGGTTGGTGGTGGTACAAAGCAGTGACCGGATGGAGTGGAGGGCATCCGGGAGGACTTCTTGCCAGCGGGAGACTGGGAGGTTCCTGGACTGTAGGGCCAGTAGGACGGTCTTCCAGACGGTTCCCTTCTCCCTCTCTACCTGTCCGTTACCCCGGGGGTTGTAACTGGTCGTCCTGCTCGAGGCGATGCCCTTGCTGAGCAGGAATTGGCGCAGTTCGTCGCTCATAAAGGAGGACCCACTATCACTGTGTATGTAAGCGGGGAACGCGAACAGTGTAAAGATACCCTGGAGGGCCTTGATAACGGTCTTTGCGGTCATGTCGGGGCAGGGGATGGCGAACGGGAACAGTCCTCGTCAATCACGTTCAGGAAGTACGTGTTGCGGTCGGTGGAGTGGAGAGGGCCTTTGAAGTCCATGCTGAGGCGTTCAAAGGGACGGGAAGCCTTTATCAGGTGCACCCTCTCTGGCCGGTAGAAGTGCGGTTTGCACTCCGCGCAGATTTGGCAGTCCCTGGTGGCTGTCCTGACCTCCTCGATGGAGTCGGGCAGGTTGCAGGTCTTGACAAAATGGAAAAGGCGAGTGGCCCCCGGGTGGCAGAGGTCCTCGTGGAGGGCTCGGAGGCGGTCCACTTGTTCGGTGGCACATGTGCCGTGGGACAGGGCGTCAGGAGGTTTGTTTAGCTTCCCGGGACGATACAAGATCTCGGAGTTGTAGGTGGAGAGCTCGATCCTCCACTGCAAGATCTTGTCGTGTTTTATCTAGCCCCGCTGTGCATTATTAAACATCAATGCAACCGACCGTTGGTCAGTGAGGAGAGTGAATCTCCTGCCGGCCAGGTAATGCCTCCAATGTTGCACAGCTTCCACTATGGCCTGGGCCTCCTTTTCGACTCAGGAGTGGCGGATTTCGGAGGCATGGAGGGTACTGGAGAAGAGGGCCACGGGTCTGCCCGCTTGGTTGAGGGTGGCCGCCAGAGCTACGTCGGACGCATCGCTCTCGAGCTGGAAGGGGAGGGACTCGTCGATGGCGTGCATCGTGGCCTTTGCAATGTCTGCTTTGATGCGGCTGAAGGCCCGGCGAGTCTCTATCGACAGGGGAAGAACTGTGGGTTGGATCAGGGGACGGGGCTTTTCCGCGTAGTTGGGGACCCAATGGGCATAGAAGCCCAGGCAACATTTCAGGGCCTTGGAGCAGTGAGGGAGGGTGAACTCCATAAGGGGGCGCATGCGTGCAGGGTCGGGGCCTATAACTCCATTTCGCACCTTGTAGCCGAGAATGGCTAGACAGTCGGTGCTAAACACGCATTTATCCTTGTTGTATGTCAGGTTAAGGATTTTAGCGGTCTGGAGAAATGTTCGGAGGTTGGTGTCGTGGTCCTGCTGGTCGTGGCCGCAGACGGTGACATTATAGAGATACGGGAATGTTGCCCGTAAACCGTGCCAGTCAACCATTCGGTCCATCTCGCGCTGGAAGACCGAGACCCCGTTGGCTCATGTCACAACAATGATTACTGGAATTAAAACCTGAGATATAATTGTTAGTGTCAGCGACATGCAAAATATTTCAAAATGCATATTATTGTAGCAAGTTAAAAAAATTAATACATGTCGTTGGTGATCAATGGATTGAATGGAATCAGTTCCTTCCCATGAGCATTCTGTCGGAATATTATCAGCGTTTTAATGGTCTGTCTTTGGTTCTCAGTTCCATCAGGTCCGGTTTCCGAAGCTGCGCGCGGCATTCCCCATTCCCGCAGCCGGTCAGTGAGTTTCCCGTTGTGGCCTCCCCACGGCGTGGGGAAACCCGCGGACATGGGGGCGCTGCCGGCGAAGGGGAGGATCCTGCCCAGGGAGAACCCCATTGATTGGGATTGTGAGCTGAACAGATGCATGTTTAATTGATGTTATTATCGTTGTGTGGTCAGGAATTATAGATTCTATTCCACTGAATAACAATCTCCATTTCATTATTGTATAAACAATAATGAGAAACGGTCTGTGATTATTGGAATGAACAATCCTGCGGCAATCACAGTCAAAGATGCAATGAAATGTTTTCAGTCATTTGCTGTGTTTAATGGACTGAAAAACAATTTTCTATTGATGTTGCGAAATAATAATTGGTTGTAATGTTTGTTGAACTTCAACATAATGAACAAACACGTAATGAATGAATGAGTTAATTGTTTATTCGGCCAAGCAGTGAGTTCGAGTTCACTCTCATTATTGGGATAAATTACGTTAACAGGTGACTGATCTTCGACAGAAAATAATTAAATAATTCAAGTAATAAACACTCCATCTGTCATAATTTCACCAGTTTCAAGATATTTAATATCTGGACTCCGGATAGGATTTGGATTTGTTTATTGTAACGTGTACCGAGGGACAGTTACAATGAATTCTCTATTCCAGATCTAACAGATCATTTAGTCGATGAGAAGAAACCAAAGTCCGTTAATCGGGCAACGAATGGTCCACACTGCAAATACCGAGACAGCGGCATCGAGTGAAGCATCCAGGAGTAGTATTAATCAGATCAGCCCAGAAGAGGGTCGTTTCGCAGTCCAGTAACAGCGGGGAAGAAGCTGTATTTGAATCTGTTTCTGCGTGTTCTCAGACTTTTGTATCTCCTGACCGATGGCAAAAGTTTGCAGTTAGTAAGCCGGTTGGATGGCTCTTTGATTATGCTGCCCGCTTTCCTAAGGCAGCGGTAGATACAGGCAATGGATGGGAGGTGGGTTCGCCTGATGGACGAGGCGGTGTTCACGACTCTTCGATGTTTCTTGCGGTCTTAGGCTGAGCAATTGCGACACAACGCTGCAATGCAGCCAGACAGGATGTGTTCGATGCTGCACCTGTAAACGTTGGTAAGAGTCAGTGGGGTCATGCCGAATTTCCACAGTTTCATGAGGAAGTATAGGCCCTGTTGTGATTTCTTAGTGGTAGCGTCGACGTGCTTGGAGCAGACAGATTTTTGGTGATGTGCGCAACAAGGAATTTGAAGCTATCAACCATCTCCACCTCGGCCCCGCTGATGCACACAGTAGTGTGTACAGTACTTAGCTTCCTAAAAACAATGACCAGATCTTTAGTTTCCCGTCATTGAGGGAGAGATTGTTGTCGCTGCACCACTCTACTGGATTCTCTATCCCCCTCCCGTATTATGACTTATCGTTGTTCGAGATCTGACCGAGCAGCAAACTTTAAATGGAGTTGGAGCCACATATTGCCACACGTCCTGGCTGTATAGGTAGTGTCGTACGGGGCTAAGCACGCAGCCTTCTGGGCACCGGTAATGAGAACAATCGCGGAGAAGGTCAGAATGATTGTGTCCGAAAGCGGAGCGTTAGTCAATGAATATGAGACTGACGTCGGAGTCCTTGTTGTGGAGATGTTCCAGGGATGAGTGTCGGGCCAGTGAGATGGCGTCTGCTGAGGACCGGTTACGGCACTATGCAAATTGTCGTGGATCGAGGCATCCGAGGAGTGTGGTGTTGATGTGCTTCATGGCCAAACTCTCGAAGCACTTCACTTCGATCGATGTCAAGGCCAACGGACGGTAGCCTTTGAGGCAAGTTGTCTCGTTCTTCTTTCTTCTGGATATTTTATTATTTTTTTCAGTGGTTGCAAAATATCCGTCTCCCATTGAACAACACCTCCACCTGATTGTAACTGTGTGAACAATTGCCCCGTCCGGGCCCCCCTCACCATCGCCACCATATTGTGAATGTGTGTGTGTGAGGTTGTGAACACCGAACACTTCTGTCCGCCCACTCTCCACACCCTCCACGTTATTGTGAACAGATGTGTGAGGTTGTGAACTATTAACCCACCACATGACCTCCTCATCACCTCCCTACTTTACTGTGAGTGCGTATGAGGTTGTGAAAAACTAGCACGTACAAGCGTTCCTAAGTCTGCCCTTCGAAATGACTGTGAGAGTGTTAGTGTGTGAATTGGGGAACAAGTGTTCCGCCGCCACAACCTCACCGTCCTCTTCAACTGATAGTGATCATGTGTGTGAAGTTGTGAACTATTTCCCGGTTCAATCGACACGACAGCATATCCAATATGTTCTGAGAGTGTGAGGTTGAGAACAATTCCCCATACAACCGCGGCCTCAGAACGCCACCCATATTATTGAGAGTGAGTGTGAGGTTCAGAACAACTGCCGGGTCCAACCGCCCTCGTCACAACTCCCTCCACCTCAGCGTGAGGGGATTGATGTGGTGCAGAGTTGCCCCTCCCAAAGGCATATCAGCCGACTGTATTGTGAGTGTGTGAGGTTGTGGACAAGTACTCTGTCCAACCGCCCCGAACGACTAATCGGGTTCGGGAAAATCCCAAGGCTTATTACACGTACATAAAAAGCAAGAGGGTAGCCAGGGAACGGATTGGCCCACTGAAGGATAGGCAAGGGAATCTATGTGTGAAGCCAAGGAAATGGGCGAGGTACTAAATGAATACTTTGCATCAGTATTCACCAAACAGAAGGAGTTAGTGGATGTTGAGTCTGGAGAAGGGTGTGTAGATAGTCTGGGAGATAAGTCCCCAGGGCCTGATGGGATCTACCCCAGAATACTGAAGGAGGCTGGAGAGGAAATTGCTGAGGCCTTGACAGAAATCTTTGGATCCTCACAGTCTTCAGGTGATGTCCCCGAGGACTGGAGAATAGCCACTCTTGATCCTTTGTTTAAGAAGGGTAGCAAGGATAATCCAGGGAACTACAGGCCGGTGAGCCTTACGTCAGTAGTAAGGAAATTACTGGAGAGAATTCTTCGAGACAGGATCTACTCCGATTTAGAAGCAAATGGACGTATTAGTGAGAGAGCATAGTTTTGTGAAGGGGAGGTCGTGTCTCACTCAATTGATAAAGTTTTTAGAAGAGGTCACAAAGCTGATTGATGCAGGTAGGGCAGTGGATGTTGTCTATATGGACTTCAGTACGGCCTTTGACAAGGTCCCTCATGGCAGACTGGTACAAAAGGTGAAGTCACATGGTATCAGGGGTGAGCTGCCAAGGTGGAAACAGCGGGCAGCACGGTAGCATTGTGGATAGCACAATTGTTTCACAGCTCCAGGGTCCCAGGTTCAATTCCGGCTTGGGTCACTGTCTGTGCGGAGTCTGCACATCCTCTCCGTGTGCGCGTGGGTTTCCTCCGGGTGCTCCGGTTTCCTCCCACAGTCCAAAGATGTGCGGGTTAGGTGGATTGGCCATGATAAATTGCCCTTAGTGTCCAAAATTGCCCTTAGTGTTGGGTGGGGTTACTGGGTTATGGGGATAGGATAGAGGTGTTGACCTTGGGTAGGGTGCTCTATCCAAGAGCCGGTGCAGACTCGATGGGCTGAATGGCCTCCTTCTGCACTGTAAATTCTATGAGAACTGGCTAGGTCATAGAAGGCAGAGAGTAGCAATGGAAGGATGCTTTTCTAATTGGAGGGCTGTGACCAGTGGTGTTCCGCAGGGATCAGTGCTGGGACCTTTGCTGTTCATAGTATACATAAATGATTCGGAGGATAATGTAACTGATCTGATTAGTAAGTTTGCAGACGACACAAAGGTTGGTGGAATTGCGGATAGCGATGAGGACTGTCAGAGGATACAAAAGTATTTAGATCGTGTGGAGACTTGGGTGGAGAGATGGCAGATGGAGTTTAATCCGGACAAATGTGAGGGAATGCATTTTGGAAGGTCAAATGCAGGTAGGGAATATACAGTGAATTGTAGAACCCTCAAGAGTATTGAAAGTCAGAGACATCGAGGTGGACAGGTCCACAGGTCACTGAAAGGGGCAACACAGGTGGAGAAGGTAGTCAAGAAGGCATACGGCATGCTTGCCTTCATTGGCCGGGGCATTGAGTATAAGAATTGGCAAGTCATGTTGCAGCTGTATAGAACCTGAGGCCACACTTGGAGTATAGTGTTCAATTCTGGTCGCCACACTACCAGAAGGATGTGAAGGATTTAGAGTGGGTGCAGAAGAGATTTACCAGAATGTTGCCTGGTATGGAGGGCATTAGCTATTTGGAGCGGTTGAATAAACTCGGTTTGTTCTCACTGGAACGAAGGAGGTTGAGGGGCGACCTGATAGAGGTATACAAAATTATGAGGGGCATAGACAGAGTGGATAGTCAGAGGCTTTTCCCCATGGTAGAGGGGTCAATTACTAGGGGGCATAGGTTTAAGGTGAGAGGGGCAAGGTTTAGAGTAGATGTACGAGGCAAGTTTTTTACGCAGAGGGTAGTGGGTGCCTGGAACGCGCTACCGGAGGAGGTGGTGGAAGCAGGGACGATAGTGACATTTAAGGGGCAACTTGACAAAATATGAATAGGATGGGAATAGAGGGATACGGACCCAGGAAGTGTAGAAGATTGTAGTTTAGTCGGGCAGCATGGTCGGCACGGGCTTGGAGGGCCGAAGGGTCTGTTCCTGTGCTGTATATTTCTTTTTACACCTTCCAACTTATTGTCAGTGTGTGTGTGAGGTTGTCAACTCCTGCCCCATCCACTGGGCTCGTCATCCGCCAGCTACTGTGAGTGTGTGTGACGTTGTGAACATCTGGCCCATCCAGCCGGTACCTACTCCCCCGCCTCACTGTGAGTGTGTGTGACACTGTGAACATCTGGCCCATCCAGCCGGTTCCTACTCCCCCGCCTCACTGTGAGTGTGTGTGACGTTGTGAACATCTGGCCCATCCAGCCGGTTCCTACTCCCCCGCCTCACTGTGAGTGTGTGTGACACTGTGAACATCTGGCCCGTCCAGCCGGTTCCTACTCCCCCGCCTCACTGTGAGTGTGTGTGACGCTGTGAACATCTGGCCCATCCAGCCGGTTCCTACTCCCCCGCCTCACTGTGAGTGTGTGTGACGCTGTGAACATCTGGCCCATCCAGCCGGTTCCTACTCCCCCGCCTCACTGTGAGTGTGTGTGACGTTGTGAACATCTGGCCCATCCAGCCGGTTCCTACTCCCCCGCCTCACTGTGAGTGTGTGTGACGCTGTGAACATCTGGCCCATCCAGCCGGTTCCTACTCCCCCGCCTCACTGTGAGTGTGTGTGACGCTGTGAACATCTGGCCCATCCAGCCGGTACCTACTCCCCCGCCTCACTGTGAGTGTGTGTGACACTGTGAACATCTGGCCCATCCAGCCGGTTCCTACTCCCCCGCCTCACTGTGAGTGTGTGTGACGCTGTGAACATCTGGCCCATCCAGCCGGTTCCTACTCCCCCGCCTCACTGTGAGTGTGTGTGACACTGTGAACATCTGGCCCATCCAGCCGGTTCCTACTCCCCCGCCTCACTGTGAGTGTGTGTGACGCTGTGAACATCTGGCCCATCCAGCCGGTTCCTACTCCCCCGCCTCACTGTGAGTGTGTGTGACGTTGTGAACATCTGGCCCATCCAGCCGGTTCCTACTCCCCCGCCTCACTGTGAGTGTGTGTGACGTTGTGAACATCTGGCCCATCCAGCCGGTTCCTACTCCCCCGCCTCACTGTGAGTGTGTGTGACGTTGTGAACATCTGGCCCATCCAGCCGGTTCCTACTCCCCCGCCTCACTGTGAGTGTGTGTGACGTTGTGAACATCTGGCCCATCCAGCCGGTTCCTACTCCCCCGCCTCACTGTGAGTGTGTGTGACGCTGTGAACATCTGGCCCATCCAGCCGGTTCCCACTCCCCCGCCTCACTGTGAGTGTGTGTGACGTTGTGAACATCTGGCCCATCCAGCCGGTACCTACTCCCCGCCTCACTGTGAGTGTGTGTGACGTTGTGAACATCTGGCCCATCCAGCCGGTTCCTACTCCCCGCCTCACTGTGAGTGTGTGTGACGGTGTGAACATCTGGCCCATCCAGCCGGTTCCTACTCCCACGCCTCACTGTGAGTGTGTGTGACACTGTGTACATCTGGCCCATCCAGCCGGTTCCTACTCCCCGCCTCACTGTGAGTGTGTGTGACGTTGTGAACATCTGGCCCATCCAGCCGGTTCCTACTCCCCCGCCTCACTGTGAGTGTCGGCGGCGTTGTGAACATCTGGCCCATCCAGCCGGTTCCTACTCCCCGCCTCACTGTGAGTGTGTGTGACGTTGTGAACATCTGGCCCATCCAGCCGGTTCCTACTCCCCCGCCTCACTGTGAGTGTGTGTGACGTTGTGAACATCTGGCCCATCCAGCCGGTACCTACTCCCCCGCCTCACTGTGAGTGTGTGTGACGCTGTGAACAACTGGCCCGTCCAGCCGGTTCCTACTCCCCCGCCTCACTGTGAGTGTGTGTGACGTTGTGAACATCTGGCCCATCCAGCCGGTTCCTACTCCCCCGCCTCACTGTGAGTGTGTGTGACGCTGTGAACATCTGGCCCATCCAGCCGGTTCCTACTCCCCGCCTCACTGTGAGTGTGTGTGACACTGTGAACAACTGGCCCGTCCAGCCGGTTCCTACTCCCCCGCCTCACTGTGAGTGTGTGTGACGCTGTGAACAAGTGGCCCGTCCAGCCGGTTCCTACTCCCCCGCCTCACTGTGAGTGTGTGTGACGCTGTGAACATCTGGCCCATCCAGCCGGTTCCTACTCCCCCGCCTCACTGTGAGTGTGTGTGACGTTGTGAACATCTGGCCCATCCAGCCGGTTCCTACTCCCCCGCCTCACTGTGAGTGTGTGTGACGTTGTGAACATCTGGCCCATCCAGCCGGTTCCCACTCCCCCGCCTCACTGTGAGTGTGTGTGACGTTGTGAACATCTGGCCCATCCAGCCGGTTCCTACTTCCCCGCCTCACTGTGAGTGTGTGTGACGTTGTGAACATCTGGCCCATCCAGCCGGTTCCTACTCCCCCGCCTCACTGTGAGTGTGTGTGACGTTGTGAACATCTGGCCCATCCAGCCGGTTCCTACTCCCCCTCCTCACTGTGAGTGTGTGTGACGCTGTGAACATCTGGCCCATCCAGCCGGTTCCTACTCCCCCGCCTCACTGTGAGTGTGTGTGACGTTGTGAACATCTGGCCCATCCAGCCGGTTCCTACTCCCCCGCCTCACTGTGAGTGTGTGTGACGCTGTGAACAACTGGCCCATCCAGCCGGTTCCTACTCCCCCGCCTCACTGTGAGTGTGTGTGACGCTGTGAACATTTGGCCCATCCAGCCGGTTCCTACTCCCCCGCCTCACTGTGAGTGTGTGTGATGGTGTGAACATCTGGCCCATCCAGCCGGTTCCTACTCCCCCGCCTCACTGTGAGTGTGTGTGACGCTGTGAACATCTGGCCCATCCAGCCGGTTCCCGCTCCCCCGCCTCACTGTGAGTGTGTGTGACGTTGTGAACACCTGCCCCATACTGCGGCTCCTCACGCCTTCCATCAGGGTCCCAGTTTCGAATCCAGAATTGGGTCACTGTCTGTAGAGAGTCTGCACGTTTTCTCCCTGTCTACTAGGGGGTCCTGTGGGGGCTCCTGTTCCTTCCCACAATTCCCAAAAGTTAGGAATGTGGCGACCAGGGGCTTTTCACAGTAACTTCGTTGCAGTGTTAAGCCGACTTGTGACAATAAAGATTGTAATAATTATTTTAATCATTATTATATTATGACTATTTGTGTGAGGTTATGGAAAATTATCCCGTCCGGCCGCTCCCTCACCTGCACCTATGAATTTGATAGAAATTTGTCTTCCAATATGTTCATAAATAGAGTTTGCGATGTTTTCGTCCCCTCGCGTGAGCACGGTGGCACAGTTGTTCGCGCTGCTGCCTCACAGCTCCAGGGTCCCAAGGTTCAATTCGGGCCTCGGATGGTTCAATTCCATCCGAGACCGTTGCATGGAATTTTTTCTTTCTCCCCGTGTGTGCGTGGGTTCCCTCCGGGTGCTCCGGTTTCCCCACAGTCCAAAGATGCGCAGGTTAGGTGGATGGGCCGTGATAAATTGTCCCTTGGTGTTCAAAAGGTTGGGTCGGGTTCCTACGTTACGGGGATAGGTTGGACGCCTGAGGTTGAGTCGTCTGCTTTTCCCACAGCCTGTGCACACTCGATGGGCTGAATGTCCTCCTTCGGCACTGTAAGTTCTATGATTCTATGATCATTTGACCACACAAATTTCTAAATACTGCTACTTACGCGAAAGTGGCATAAGGGAAGTGAACCGAGTTTCTCTTCTTCCGATCCGTCACAGCACCTATAAGAAAATGGTACAGAGGCTGAAGAGGGGTTTCTGTGAGAAGCCCAAATAAAACGGTCCAGGGGCAGCATGAAAATTCATTGATGGAGAGTTTACGGCGTCGATTACAGAATCAGTTAAGTTACAGCGCAGAAGGAGGCCATTCAGCCCATCGAGTCTGCACCGGTCCTACTTCAGCCCACACCTCCACCCTATCCCCGTAACCCCACGGAAACCTTTGGGACACTAAGGGCTATTTCTCACGGCCAATTCACCGAACCTGCAAACTTTCGATTCTGGGGGGAAAGGGGAGCACCCGGAGGAAACCCACGCAGACACGGGGAGAACGGTGCAGACTCCACACAGACAGTGACCCAAGCCGGAAATCGAGCCTGGGAATCCTTGAGCTGTGACGTAACTGTGCTCGGCGCTCTGGCACCGTGCTACCCTCACCGATAGGTGAACGTGATATGACAGGACAATTTCTCTCCAGATGGTGCTGACAGCGAGCTGCTGTAAGGTGAAGATGAGCTGAATGGATCAAAGACATAGAGAGGAAATAATAACAGGAAGGGATAACTTATTTTGAAAAAAGTACCCAAAAAATGCAGCACAAATTTAAATGTTAAGACCTTTGTCATTTTTTGATTTGATTTGATTTGATTTATTATTGTCACAGGTATTAGTATACAGTGAAAAGTAGTGTTTCTTGCCTGCTGTACAAACCCTGCATCAGGAAGGAGGGACTGCAGAATATAATATGACAGTTAAAACAAGGTGTAGCGAAAGGATCAACTTAATACGAGGTAGGTCCATTCAAAAGTCTCATTGCGCTCGGGAAGAAGCTGTTCTTGTGTCGGTTGGTACGTGACCTCAAACTTTGCTATCTTTTACCTGACGGGAGGAGGTGGCAGAGAGTCTGTCCGGGGTGCCTGGGGTCCGTAATTATGCTGGCTGCCTTTCTGAAGCAGCGGGAATTGTAGACAGAGTCAATGGGTGGGAGGCCGGTTCGCGTGATGGACTGGGCTACATTCACCACCTTTCGTAGTTTCCTGCGGTCTTGGGCAGAGCGGGCTCCATACCAAGCTGTGATACAACCAGAAAGAATGCTGTCCATGGTGCATCGGGAGAAGTTGGTGAGGATCGTAGCTGACATGCCAAATTTCCTCAGTCTTCTGAGAAAGTAGAGTCGTTGGTGGGCTTTCTTAACTATAGTGTCGGCATGGGGGAACCAGGACAGGCTGCTGGTGATCTGGACACCTAAAAACTTGAAGCTCTCGACCCTTTCTACTTCCTTCCCATTGATGTAGACAGGGGCATGTTCTCCACTACGCTTCCTGACGTCGATGATTATCTCATTCGTTTTGTTGACATTGAGGGAGAGATTATTGTCGTCGCACCAGTTCACCAGATTCTCTATCTCATTCCTGTACTCCGTCTCGTCATTGTTTGAAGTCCGACCCACTACGGTGGTGTCATCAGTAAATTTGAGAATCGGGTTGGAGGGGAATTTGGCCGCACAGTCAGAGGTGTATAAGGAGTACAGTCGGAGGCTGAGGACACAGCCTTGTGGGGCACCGGTGTTGAGGATGATCGTGGAGGAGGTATTGCTGCCTATCCTTACTGATTTCCCTTTGGATTTCGGCGGCAGCGGTGCGCAGGGGCCTTCTGGGAGGTGAGCAGCGTATTTAAAAACCTTACCTTTACAGGAGCAGCCCTTTGGATTTCGGCGGCAGCGGTGCGCAGGGGCCTTCTGGGAGGTGAGTAGTGAATTTAAAAAGCCTTGCCTGGTCCCGTGTCTGTTCTTTTCTGTTTTATTTGTTTTTATATAAGGCGGGAACCGGAAGTTCGACCTCTGGCAAGTCCCCCCCCCCCCCCCCCCCAACCAATACATTCTGGTGGAGAGGAAACCCGAGACACTACACGTGTAGTGTCTCCCACCCGCCCTCCTCCTCTAACCTAATAATAAGACCCATTGGTGTAAGGTAAGTGCCATATTATATTATTATATTATTAGCATTGTGCAGGTCAAGGTTCGGAGGTGGAGGAGCAGTCTCTGTCAGCGAGAGAACCTGAGAACATCTCAGACACTCAGAAGGTAAGAAGGTAAGCAAGTGATTTTTACTTTTATACCTTTTTTCAAATTGTGTGTGTCGGGGGGAAACTGAAGTGACATCACAGAAAAGCTGTGGCCAGAGTGGCTGGTTGGGATTCTAACCTAAATTTTAAAAAAATTTGAGTATTTGGGAACTAATTAAACATAATAACTTAATTATAATTTAGAGGATATCTAAGCCAGAGATCGGAGAGTATTATAGTTAGCTATCGCATTTCTATTAGAAATCTAGTGCTAGGAAACAGATAGTTGACAGTAACTTTGAAATTTTAAAAAAAGTATTTAAAAAAAAAAGACAAATTTTAATTAATTGACGCAATGTCAGTTAGAGGGGTGCTGTGCTCTGACTGTGAGATGTGGCAGGTCCGGGAGGCTTCCAGCGTCCCGGATGGCTTCATCTGCAGAAAGTGCACCCAACTGGAGCTCCTCACAGACCGCATGGTTCGGTTGGAGCAGCAATTGGATGCACTTAGGAGCATGCAGGTGGCGGAAAGCGTCATAGATCGCAGTTATGTAAATGTGGTCACACCCAAGGTGCAGGCAGAGAAATGGGTGACCACCAGAAAGGGCAGGCAGTCAGTGCAGGAATCCCCTGTGGTTGTCCCCCTCTCGAACAGATATACCCCTTTGGATACTGTCGGGGGGGATAGCCTATCAGGGGAAAACAGCAGCAGCAGAGAAGTGGCACCACGGCTGGCTCTGATGTTCAGAAGGGAGGGTCAAAGCGCAGAAGAGTAATAGTAATAGGGGACTCTATAGTCAGGGGCACAGATAGGCGCTTCTGTGGACGTGAAAGAGACTCCAGGATGGTATGTTGCCTCCCTGGTGCCAGGGTCCAGGATGTCTCCGAACGGGTAGAGGGAATCCTCAAGGGGGAGGGCAAACAGGCAGAGGTCGTTGTACATATTGGTACTAACGACATAGGCAGGAAGGGGCATGAGGTCCTGCAGCAGGAGTTCAGGGAGCTGGGCAGAAAGTTAAAAGACAGGACCTTGAGGGTTGTAATCTCGGGATTACTCCCTGTGCCACGTGCCAGTGAGGCTAGAAATAGGAAGATAGAGCAGATAAAGACGTGGCTAAACAGCTGGTGTAGGAGGGAGGGTTTCCATTATCTGGACCACTGGGAGCTCTTCCGGGGCAGGTGTGACCTGTATAAGAAGGACGGGTTGCATCTAAACCGGAGAGGCATAAATATCCTGGCCGCGAGGTTTGCTAGTGTCACACGGGAGGGTTTAAACTAGTATGGTAGGGGGGTGGGCACGGGAGCAATAGGTCAGAAGGAGAGAGCATTGAGGGAGAACTAGGGAATAGGGACAGTGTGGCTCTGAGGCAGAGCAGACGGGGAGAAGTTGCTGAACACAGAGGGTCTGGTGGCCTGAAGTGCATATGTTTTAATGCAAGGAGCATTACGGGTAAGGCAGATGAACTTAGAGCTTGGATTACTACTTGGAACTATGGTTGAGGGAAGGGCAGGATTGGCAGCTAAACGTTCCAGGATTTAGATGTTTCAGGCGGGATAGAGGGGGATGTAAAAGGGGAGGTGGAGTTGCGCTACTTGTTCGGGAGAATATCACAGCTATACTGCGAGAGGACACCTCAGAGGGCAGTGAGGCTATATGGGTAGAGATCAGGAATAAGGAATAAGTATATATAAATGATTTGGAGGAAAATGTGACTGGTCTGATTAGTAAGTTTGCAGACGACACAAAGGTTGGTGGAATTGCGGATAGCGATGAGGACTGTCTGAGGATACAGCAGGATTTAGATTGTCTGGAGACTTGGGCGGAGAGATGGCAGATGGAGTTTAATCCGGACAAATGTGAGGTAATGCATTTTGGAAGGTCTAATGCAGGTAGGGAATATACAGTGAATGGTAGAACCCTCAAGAGTATTGAAAGTCAAAGAGATCTAGGAGTACAGGTCCACAGGTCACTGAAAGGGGCTACACAGGTGGAGAAGGTAGTCAAGAAGGCATACGGCATGCTTGCCTTCATTGGCCGGGGCATTGAGTATAAGAATTGGCAAGTCATGTTGCAGCTGTATAGAACCTTAGTTAGGCCACACTTGGAGTATAGTGTTCAATTCTGGTCGCCACACTACCAGAAGGATGTGGAGGCTTTAGAGAGGGTGCAGCAGAGATTTACCAGAATGTTGCCTGGTATGGAGGGCATAAGCTATGAGGAGCGGTTGAATAAACTCGGTTTGTTCTCACTGGAACGAAGGAGGTTGAAGGGCGACCTGATAGAGGTATACAAAATTATGAGGGGCATAGACAGAGTGGATAGTCAGAGGATTTTCCCCAGGGTAGAGGGGTCAATTACTAGGGGACATAGGTTTAAGGTGAGAGGGGCAAGGTTTAGAGTAGATGTGCGAGGCAAGTTTTTTACGCAGAGGGTAGTGGGTACCTGGAACTCGCTACCGGAGGAGGTAGTGGAAGCAGGGACGATAGGGACATTTAAGGGGCATCTTGACAAATATATGAATAGGATGGGAATAGAAGGATACGGACTCAGGAAGTGTAGAAGATTGTAGTTTAGTCGGGCAGTATGGTCGGCACGGGCTTGGTGGGCCGAAGGGCCTGTTCCTGTGCTGTACATTTCTTTGTTCTTTGTTCTTTTATGTCAGTTCACGGTAGCCATTTTATGACAGGTCGCAATGGCCATTTTATGTCTGTTCACGGGGGCCATTTTATGTCAGTTCACATTGGCCATTTTATGTCAGTTCACGGGGGCCATTGTATGTCAGTTCACATTGGACAGTTTATGTCAGCTCACGGGGGCCTTTTTATGTCAGGTCGCAATGGCCATTTTATGTCAGTTCACATTGGCCATTTTATGTCAGTTCACAATGGACAGTTTACGCCAGTTCACGGTGGCCTTTTTATGTCAGGTCGCAAAGGCCATTTTATGTCAGTTCACGGTGGCCATTGTATATCAGTTCACAGTGGACATTTTATGTCAGTTCACAATGTCCATTTTATGTCAGTTCACGGTGGCCATTGTATGTCAGTTCACAATGGCTATTGTATGTCAGTTCACAATTGCCATTTTATGTCAGTTTGCAATGGCCATTTTTCTTCAGTTGACGGTGGCCATTTTATGTCAGTTCACAGTGGCCATTTTATGTCAGTTCACGGTGGCCATTGTAAGTCAGTTCACAATGGCCATTTTATGTCAGTTCACAATGGCCATTTTATGTCAGTTCATGGTGGCATTTGTATGTCAGTTCACAATGGCCATTGTATGTCAGTTCACAATGGCCATTTTATGTCAGTTTGCAATGGCCATTTTATCTCACTTGCGGTGGCCAGTTCATGTTGGTTCACGGGGGCCATGTTATGTCAGTTCACAGTGGCCATTTTATGTCAGTTCACGGCGTCCATTTTATGTCAGTTCACAATGGCCATTTTATGTCAGTTCACAATGGACAGTTTATGTCAGTTTGCTATGGCCATTTTTTCTCAGTTGACGGTGGCCATTTTGTGTCAGTTCACGGTGGCCATTGTATGTGAGTTCACAATGGCCATTTTATGTCAGTTTGCAATGGCCATTTTATCTCAGTTGCGGTGGCCAGTTCATGTTGGTTCACGGGGGCCATGTAATGTCAGTTCACAATGACCATTTTATGTAAGTTCACAATGGCCATTTTATGTCAGTTCACGGTGGCCATTGTATGTCAGTTCACAATGGCCATTTTATGTCAGTTTGCAATGGCCATTTTATCTCAGTTATGGTGTCCAGTTCATGTCGGTTCACGGGGGCCATTTTATGTCAGCTCACGGTGGCCATTTTGTGTCAGTTCACGGGGGCCATTTTATGTCAGTTCATGGTGGCTATTGTATGTCAGTACAAAATTGCCATTTCATGTCAGTTCACGGTGGCCATTTTATCTCAGTTCACAGTGGCCATTTTATGTCATTTCACAGGGGCCATTTTATTCAATCGATGGGGGCCATTTTATGTCAGTACATGGTGGCCATTTTATGTCAGTTCACGGTGGTCATTTTATGTCGGTTGACGGGGGCCATTTTATGTCAGTTCACGATGGACATTTTATATCAGGTCAAGGGGGCCTTTTTAGGTTAGGTTGCAATGGCCATTTTATGTCAGTTCACGGGGGACATTGTATGTCAGTTCACGGCAGCCATTTTATGTCAGTTCACGGTGGCCACTGTATGTCAGTTCACAATGGCCATTTTATGTCACTTCACAATGACCATTTTATGTCAGTTCACGGTGGCCATTGTATGTCAGTTCACAATGGCCATTTTATGTCAGTTTGCAATGGCCATTTTATCTTAGTTGCGGTGGCCAGTTCATGTCGGTTCACGGGGGCCATTTCATGTCAGTTCACGGTGGCCATTTTATGTCAGTTCACGGGGGCCATTTTATGTCAGTTCATGGTGGCCATTGTATGTCAGTTCACAATGGCCATTGTATGTCAGTTCACAATGGTCATTTTATGTCAGTTTGCAATGGTCATTTTTTCTCAGTTGACGGTGGCCATTTTGTGTCACTTCACGATGGCGATTGTATGTCAGTTCACAATGGCCATTGTGTGTCAGTTCACAATGGCCATTGTGTGTCAGTTCACAATGGCCATTTTATGTCAGTTTGCAATGGCCATTTTATCTCAGTTGCGGTGGCCAGTTCATGTTGGTTCACGGGGGCCATGTTATGTCAGTTCACAATGACCATTTTATGTCAGTTCACAATGGCCATTTTATGTCAGTTCACGGTGGCCATTGTATGTCAGTTCACAATGGCCATTGTATGTGAGTTCACAATGGCCATTGTGTGTCAGTTCGCACGGACATTTTATTTCAGTTTGCAATGGCCATTTTATCTCAGTTGCGGTGGCCAGTTCATGTCGGTTCACGGGGGCCATTTTATGTCAGTTCACGAGGGCCATTTTATGTCAGTTGATGGTGGCTATTGTATGTCAGTACACAATTGCCATTTCATGTCAGTTCACGGTGGCCATTTTATCTCAGTTCACAGTGGCCATTTTATGTCAGTTCACGGGGGCCATTTTATTCAGTCGATGGGGGCCATGTTATGTCAGTACATGGTGGCCATTTTATGTCAGTTCACGGTGGTCATTTTATGTCGGTTGACGGGGGCCATTTTATGTCAGCTCGCAATGGCCATTTTATGTCAGTTCACGGTGGCCATTGTATGTCAGTTCATGGCGGCCATTTTATGTCAGGTCACGGTGGCTATTTTATGTTAGCTCATGGCGGCCATTTTATGTCAGTTCACGGGGCCATTTTATGTCAGTTCACGATGGAAATTTTATATCAGGTCACGGGGGCCTTTTTAGGTTAGGTCGCAATGGCCATTTTATGTCAGTTCACGGGGGACATTTTATGTCAGTTCACGGCAGCCATTTTATGTCAGTTCACGGTGGCCACTGTATGTCAGTTCACAATGGCCATTTTATGTCAGTTCACGGTGGCCATTGTATGTCAGTTCACAATGGCCATTTTATGTCAGTTTGCAATGGCCATTTTATCTGAGTTGCGGTGGCCAGTTCATGTCGGTTCACGGGGGCCATTTTATGTCAGTACACAATGGCCATTTTTTGTCTGTTCACATTGGCCATTTTATGTCAGTTCAAGGGGTCCATTGTATGTCAGTTCACAATGGACAGTTTATGTCAGTTCACGGGGGCCCTTTTATGTCAGGTCGCAGTGGCCATTTTATGTCAGTTCACGGGGGCCATTGTATGTCAGTTCACAATGGCCATTTTATGTCAGTTCACATTGGCCATTTTATGTCAATTCACGGTAGCCATTGTATGTCAGTTCACAATGGCCGTTTTAGATCAGTTCATGGTGGCCATTGTATGTCAGTTCACAATGGCCATTTTATGTCAGTTCACGGGGTCCATTTAATGTCACTTCACAATGGCCATTTTATGTAATTTCACAGTGGTCATTTTATGTCTATTCACGG
The DNA here is from genome assembly GCF_047496885.1 of Scyliorhinus torazame. NCBI lineage: Eukaryota > Metazoa > Chordata > Chondrichthyes > Carcharhiniformes > Scyliorhinidae > Scyliorhinus > Scyliorhinus torazame. The sequence goes on from NW_027307780.1 coordinate 356,494, forward strand.
TAGCCATTGTATATCAGTTCACAATGGCCATTTTATGTCAGTTCATGGTGGCCATTGTATGTCAGTTCACAATGGCCATTTTATGTCAGTTCACGGGGTCCATTTTATGTCAGTTCACGGTGGCCATTTTACGTCAGTTCACAATGGCCATTTTATGTCAGTTCACGGTGGCCATTGTATGTCAGTTCACATTGGCCATTTTATGTCAATTCACGGTAGCCATTGTATGTCAGTTCACAATGGCCGTTTTAGATCAGTTCATGGTATCCATTGTATGTCAGTTCACAATGGCCATTGTGTGTCAGTTCACAATGGCCATTTTATGTCAGTTCGCGGCAGCCATTAGTATGTCAGTTCGCAATGGCCTTTGTATGTCAGTTCACGGTGGCCAATTTATGTCGGTTCACGGGAGCCATTTTATGCCAATTCACAATGGCCATTTTATGTCAGTTCACAATAGACAGTTTATGTCAGTTCACGGGGGCCATTTTATGTCAGGTCGCAATAACCATTTTATGTCAGTTCACAATGGACAGTTTATGTCAGTTCACGGGGGCCATTTTATGTCAGTTCAGAATGGACAGTTTGTGTCAGTTCACGGGGGCCATTGTATGTCAGTTCAGAATTGACAGTATATGTCAGTTCATGGGGGCCTTTTTATGTCAGGTCGCAAAGGCCATTGTATGTCAGTTCACGGTGGCCATTGTATATCAGTTCACAAAGGACAGTTAATGTCAGTTCACGGTGGCCATTGTATGTCAGTTCACAGTGGACATTTTATGTCAGTTCACAATGTCCATTTTATGTCAGTTCATAGTGGCCATTGTATGTCAGTTCACAATGGCCATTGTATGTCAGTTCACAATGGCCATTGTATGTCAGTTCACAATGGCCATTTTATGTCAGTTTGCAATTGCCATTTTTCTTCAGTTGACGGTGGCCTTTTTATGTCAGTTCACAGTGGCCATTTTATGTCAGTTCACGGTGGCCATTGTAAGTAAGTTCACAATGGCCATTTTATGTCAGTTCACAATGGCCATTTTATGTCAGTTCATGGTGGCCATTGTATGTCAGTTCACAATGGCCATTGTATGTCAGTTCACAATGGCCATTTTATGTCAGTTTGCAATGGCCATTTTTTCTCAGTTGACGGTGGTCATTTTGTGTCAGTTCACGGTGGCCATTGTATGTCAGTTCACAATGGCCATCTTATGTCAGTTTGCAATGGCCATTTTATCTCAGTTGAGGTGGCCAGTTCATGTTGGTTCACGGGGCCCATGTTATGTCAGTTCACAGTGGCCATTTTATGTCAGTTCACGGGGTCCATTTTATGTCAGTTCACAATGGCCATTTTATGTCAGTTCACAATGGCCATTTTATGTCAGTTCACGGTGGCCATTGTATGTCAGTTCACAATGGCCATTTTATGTCAATTCGCAATGGCCATTTTATGTCAGTTCACGGTGGCCATTGTATGTCAGTTCTCAATGGCCATTGTATGTCAGTTTGCAATGGCCATTTTTTCTCAGTTGACGGTGGCCATTTCATGTCAGTTCATGGTGGCCATTTTATCTCAGTTCACAGTGGCCATTTTATGTCAGTTCACGGGGGCCATTTTATTCAGTCGATGGGGGCCATTTTATGTCAGTACATGGTGGCCATTTTATGTCAGTTCGCGGTGGCCATTTTATGTCGGTTGACGGGGGCCATTTTATGTCAGCTCGCAATGGCCATTTTATGTCAGTTCACGGTGGCCATTGTATGTCAGTTCATGGCGTTCATTTTATGTCAGGTCACGGTGGCTATTTTATGTTAGCTCATGGTGGCCATTTTATGTCAGTTCACGGGGCCATTTTATGTCAGTTCACGATGGACATTTTATATCAGGTCACGGGGGCCTTTTTAGGTTAGGTCGCAATGGCCATTTTATGTCAGTTCATGGGGCACATTGTATTTCAGTGCACGGCAGCCATTTTATGTCAGTTCACGGTGGCCATTGTATGTCAGTTCACAATGGCCATTTTATGTCAGTTCACAATGGCCATTTTATGTCAGTTCACGGTGGCCATTGTATGTCAGTTCACAATGGCCATTTTATGTCAGTTTGCAATGGCCATTTTATCTCAGTTGCGGTGGCCAGTTCATGTCGGTTCACGGGGGGGCCATTTTATATCAGTTCACGGTGGCCATTTTATGTCAGTTCACGGGGGCCATTTTATGTCAGTTCATGGTGGCTATTGTATGTCACTTCACAATGGCCATTTGATGTCAGTTCACGGGGGCCATTTTATTCAGTCGATGGGTGCCATTTTATGTCAGTACACGGTGGCCATTTTATGTCAGTTCACGGTGGTCATTTTATGTCGGTTGACGGGGGCCATTTTATGTCAGCTCGCAATGGCCATTTTATGTCAGTTCACGGTGGCCATTGAATGTCAGTTCATGGCAGCCATTTTATATCAGGTCACGGTGGCTATTTTACGTTAGCTCATGGCGGCCATTTTATGTCAGTTCACAGCGCCATTTTATGTCAGTTCACGATGGACATTTTATATCAGTTCACGGGGGCCTTTTTAGGTCAGGTTGCAATGGCCATTTTATGTCAGTTCACGGGGGCCACTGTATGTCAGTTCACAATTGCCATTTTATGTTAGTTCACGATGACCATTTTATGTCAGTTCACGGTGGCCATTGTATGTGAGTTCACAATGGCCATTTTATGTCAATTTGCAATGGGCATTTTATGTGAATTCACGGTGGCCATTGTATGTCAGTTCACAATGGCCATTTTATGTCAGTTCACGATGGCCATTTTATCTCAGTTCACAGTGGCCATTTTATGTCAGTGCACGGGGGCCATTTTATTCAGTCGATGGGTGCCATTTTATGTCTGTACACGGTGGCCATTTTATGTCAGTTCACTGTGGTCATTTTATGTCGGTTGACGGGGGCCATTTTATGTCAGCTCGCAATGGCCGTTTTATTTCAGTTCACGGTGGCCATTGAATGTCAGTTCATGGCAGCCATTTTATATCAGGTCACGGTGGCTATTTTACGTTAGCTCATGGCGGCCATTTTATGTCAGTTCACAGCGCCATTTTATGTCAGTTCACGATGGACATTTTATATCAGTTCACGGGGGCCTTTTTAGGTCAGGTTGCAATGGCCATTTTATGTCAGTTCAGGGGGCCATTGTATGTCAGTTCACGGCAGCCATTTTATGTCAGTTCACGGTGGCCACTGTATGTCAGTTCACAATTGCCATTTTATTTCAGTTCACGATGGCCATTTTATGTCAGTTCATGGTGGCCATTGTATGTGAGTTCACAATGGCCATTTTATGTCAATTTGCAATGGCCATTTTATGTCAGTTCACGGTGGCCATTGTATGTCAGTTCACGGTGGCCATTTTATCTCAGTTCACAATGGTCATTTTATGTCAGCTCACGGGGCCTTTTTATGTCAGGTCGCAATGGCCATTTTATGTTAGTTCACGGCAGCATTGTATATCAGTTCACAGTGGCCATTTTATGTTAATTTGCAATGGCCATTTTATGTCAGTTCACGGTTGGCATTGTATGTCAGTTCACGGTGGCCATTTTATCTCAGTTCACAATGGTCATTTTATGTCAGCTCACGGGGCCTTTTTATGTCAGGTCGCAATGGCCATTTTATGTCAGTTCACGGCAGCATTGTATATCAGTTCACAGTGGCCATTTTATGTCAGTTCACAATGGCCACTTTATGTCAGTTCACAATGGCCATTTTATGTCTGTTCACATTGGCCATTTTATGTCAGTTCACGGGGGCCTTTTTATGTCAGGTCGCAATGGCCATATTATGTCAGTTCACGGGGGCCATTGTATGTCAGTTCACAATGGCCATTTTATGTCAGTTCACAATGGCCATTTTTTGTCTGTTCACATTGGCCATTTTATGTCAGTTCAAGGGGTCCATTGTTTGTCAGTTCACAATGGACAGTTTATGTCAGTTCACGGGGGCCCTTTTATGTCAGGTCGCAGTGGCCATTTTATGTCAGTTCACGTGGGCCATTGCATGTCAGTTCACAATGGCCATTTTATGTCAGTTCACATTGGCCATTTTATGTCAATTCACGGTAGCCATTGTATATCAGTTCACAATGGCCGTTTTATTTCAGTTCATGGTGGCCATTGTATGTCAGTTCACAATGGCCATTTTATGTCAGTTCACAATGGCCATTTTATGTCAGTTCACGGGGTCCATTTAATGTCAGTTCACAATGGCAATTTTATGTCATTTCACAGTGGCCATTTTATGTCAATTCACGGTAGCCATTGTATATCAGTTCATAATGGCCATTTTATGTCAGTTCATGGTGGCCATTGTATGTCAGTTCACAATGGCCATTTTATGTCAGTTCACGGGGTCCATTTTATGTCAGTTCATGGTGGCCATTGTATGTCTGTTCACAATGGCCATTTTATGTCAGTTCATGGTATCCATTGTATGTCAGTTCACAATGGCCATTGTATGTCAGTTCACAATGGCCATTTTCCGTCAGGTTGCAATGGCCATTTTATCTCAGTTGACGGTGGCCATTTTTTGTCTGTTCACGATAGCCATTTTATGTCAAATTGCAATGGCCATTTTATGTCAGTTCGCGGTAGCCATTAGTATGTCAGTTCGCAATGGCCATTGTATGTCAGTTCACGGTGGCCATTTTATGTCGGTTCACGGGAGCTATTTTATGCCAATTCACAATAGCCATTTTATGTCAGTTAACAATGGACAGTTCATGTCAGTTCACGGGGGCCTTTTTAGGTCAGGTCGCAAAGCCCATTTTATGTCAGTTCACGGGGGCCATTTTATGTCAGGTCGCAATAACCATTTCATGTCAGTTCACAATGGACAGTTTATGTCAGTTCACGGGGGTCATTGTATGTCAGTTCAGAATGGACAGTATATGTCAGTTCATGGGGGCCTTTTTATGTCAGGTCGCAAAGGCCATTGTATGTCAGTTCACGGTGGCCATTGTATATCAGTTCACAATGGACAGTTTATGTCAGTTCACGGTGGCCATTGTTTGTCAGTTCACAGTGGACATTTTATGTCAGTTCACAATGTCCATTTTATGTCAGTTCATAGTGGCCATTGTATGTCAGTTCACAATGGCCATTGTATGTCAGTTCACAATGGCCATTTTATGTCAGTTTGCAATGGCCATTTTTCTTCAGTTGACGGTGGCCATTTTATGTCAGTTCACAGTGGCCATTTTATGTCAGTTCACGGTGGCCATTGTAAGTCAGTTCACAATGGCCATTTTATGTCAGTTCACAATGGCCATTTTATGTCAGTTCACAATGGCCATTTTATGTCAGTTCATGGTGGCCGTTGTATGTCAGTTCACAATGGCCATTGTATGTCAGTTCACAATGGCCATTGTATGTCAGTTCACAATGGCCATTTTATGTCAGTTTGCAATGGCCATTTTTTCTCAGTTGACGGTGGCCATTTTGTGTCAGTTCACGGTGGCCATTGTATGTCAGTTCACAATGGCCATTTTATGTCAGTTTGCAATGGCCATTTTATCTCAGTTGCGGTGGCCAGTTCATGTTGGTTCACGGGCCCATGTTATGTCAGTTCACAGTGGCCATTTTATGTCAGTTCACGGGGTCCATTTTATGTCAGTTCACAATGGCCATTTTATGTCAGTTCACAATGGACAGTTGATGTCAGTTCACGGGGGCCCTTTTATGTCAGTTCACAATGGCCATTTTATGTCAGTTTGCAATGGCCATTTTATCTCAGATGCGGTGGCCAGTTCATGTTGGTTCACGATGGCCATTTTATGTCAATTTGCAATGGCCATTTTATGTCAGTTCACGGTGGCCATTGTATGTCAGTTCACAATGGCCATTTTATGTCAGTTTGCAATGGCCATTTTATCTCAGTTCACGGTGGCCAGTTCATGTCGGTTCACGGGGGCCATTTTATGTCAGTTCACGGTGGCCATTTTATGTCAGTTCATGGTGGCCATTCTATGACAGTTCACAATGGCCATTGTATGTCAGTTCACAATGTCCATTTTATGTCAGTTTGCAATGGTCATTTTTTCTCAGTTGACGGTGGCCATTTTGTGTCAGTTCACGGGAGCCATTTTATGTCAGTTCATGGTGGCTATTGTATGTCAGTACACAATTGCCATTTCATGTCAGTTCACGGTGGCCATTTTATCTCAGTTCACAGTGGCCATTTTATGTCAGTTCACGGGGGCCATTTTATCCAGTCGATGGGGGCCATTTTATGTCAGTACATGGTGGCCATTTTATGTCAGTTCACGGTGGTCATTTTATGTCGGTTGACGGGTGCCATTTTATGTCAGCTCGCAATCGCCATTTTATGTCAGTTCACGGTGGCCATTGTATGTCAGTTCATGGCGTTCATTTTATGTCAGGTCACGGTGGCTATTTTATGTTAGCTCATGGCGGCCATTATATGTCAGTTCACAGGGCCATTTTATGTCAGTTCACGATGGACATATTATATCAGGTCACGGGGGCCTTTTTAGGTTAGGTCGCAATGGCCATTTTATGTCAGTTCACGGGGGACATTGTATGTCAGTTCACGGCAGCCATTTTATGTCAGTTGACGGTGGCTACTGTATGTCAGTTCACAATGGCCATTTTATGTCAGTTCACAATGGCCAGTTTATGTCAGTTCACAAAGGCCATTTTATGTCAGTTTGCAATGGCCACTTTATCTGAGTTGCGGTGGCCAGTTCATGTCGGTTCACGGGGGCCATTTTATGTCAGTTCACGGTGGCCATTTTATGTCAGTTCACGAGGGCCATTTTATGTCAGTTCTTGGTGGCCATTGTATGTCAGTTCACAATGGCCATTGTACGTCAGTTCACAATGGTCAGTTTATGTCAGTTTGCAATGGCCATTTTTTCTCAGATGACGGTGGCCATTTTGTGTCACTTCACGGTGGCCATTGAATGTCAGTTCACAATGGCCATTGTGTGTCAGTTCGCAATGGCCATTTTATTTCAGTTTGCAATGGCCATTTTATCACAGTTGCGGTGGCCAGTTCATGTCGGTTCACGGGGGCCATTTTATGTCAGATCACGGTGGCCATTTTATGTCAGTTCACGGGGGCCATTTTATGTCAGTTCATGGTGGCTATTGTATGTCAGTTCACAATGGCCATTTTATGTCAGTTCACGGTGACCATTTTATTTCAGTTCACAGTGGCCATTTTATGTCAGTTCACGGGGGCCATTTTAATCAGTCGATGGGTGCCATTTTATGTCAGTACACGGTGGCCATTTTATGTCAGTTCACGGTGGTCATTTTATGTCGGTTGATGGGGGCCATTTTATGTCAGCTCGCAATGGCCATTTTATGTCAGTTCACGGTGGCCATTGAATGTCAGTCCATGGCAGCCATTTTATATCAGGTCACGGTGGCTATTTTACGTTAGCTCATGGCGGCCATTTTATGTCAGATCACGGCGCCATTTTATGTCAGTTCACGATGGACATTTTATATCAGTTCACCGTGGCCATTGTATGTCAGTTCATGGCGGCCATTTTATGTCAGGTCACGGTGGCTATTTTATGTTAGCTCATGGCGGCCATTTTATGTCAGTTCACGGGGCCATTTTATGTCAGTTCACGATGGACATATTATATCAGGTCACGGGGGCCTTTTTAGGTTAGGTCGCAATGGCCATTTTATGTCAGTTCACGGGGGACATTGTATGTCAGTTCACGGCAGCCATTTTATGCCAGTTCACGGTGGCCACTGTATGTCATTTCACAATGGCCATTTTATGTCAGTTCACAATGGCCATTTTATGTCGGTTCACGGGGGCCATTTTATGTCAGTTCACGGTGGCCATTTTATGTCAGTTCACGGGGGCAATTTTATGTCAGTTCTTGGTGGCCATTGTATGTCAGTTCACAATGGCCATTGTATGTCAGTTCACAATGGTCAGTTTATGTCAGTTTGCAATGGCCATTTTTTCTCAGATGACGGTGGCCATTTTGTGTCACTTCACGGTGGCCATTGTATGTCAGTTCACAATGGCCATTTTATTTCAGTTTGCAATGGCTATTTTATCACAGTTGCGGTGGCCAGTTCATGTCGGTTCACGGGGGCCATTTTATGTCAGTTCACGGTGGCCATTTTATGTCAGTTCACGGTGGCTATTGTATGTCAGGTTGCAATGGCCATTTTATGTCACTTCACGAGGGCCATTGTATGTCAGTTCACAATAGCCATTTTATGTCAGTTCACGGGATCCATTTAATGTCAGTTCACCGTGGCCATTTTATGTAAGTTCACAATGGCCATTTTATGTCAGTTCACAGTGGCCATTTTATGTCAATTCACGGTAGCCATTGTATATCAGTTCACAATGACCATTTTATGTCAGTTCATGGTGGCCATTGTATGTCAGTTCACAATGGCCATTTTATGTCAGTTCACGGGGTCCATTTTATGTCAGTTCACGGTGGCCATTTATGTCAGTTCACAATGGCCATTTTATGTCAGTTCACGGTGGCCATTGTATGTCAGTTCACAATAGTCATTTTATGTCAGTTCACAATGGCCATTTTATGTCTGTTCACAATGGCCATTTTATGTCAGTTCATGATATCCATTGTATGTCAGTTCACGGTGGCCATTGTATGTCAGATCACAATGGCCATTTTATGTCAGTTTGCAATGGCCATTTAATCTCAGTTGCGGTGGCCAGTTCATGTCGGTTCACGGGGGCCATTTTATGTCAGTTCACGGTAGCCATTGTATGTCAGTTCACTGGGGCCATTTTATGTCAGTTCATGGTGGCGATTATATCTCAGTTTACGGTGGCCATTTTATGTCAGTTCACGGGGGCCATTTTATTCAGTCGAAGGGGCCATTTTATGTCAGTACACGGTGGCCATTTTATGTCAGTTCACGGTGGTCATTTTATGTCGTTTGAAGGGGGCCATTTTATATCAGCTCGCAATGGACATTTTATGTCAGTTCACGGTGGCCATTGTATGTCAGTTCACGGCTGCTATTTTATGTCAGGTCACGGCGGCTATTTTATGTTCGCTCACGGCAGCATTTTATGTTCATTCACGGTGGCCATTTGATGTCAGTTCACGGCGCCATTTAATGTCAGTCTACGGTGGTCATTTAATGTCGGTTGAAGGGGGCCATTTAATGTCAGTTCACGGTGGCCATTTAAAGTTAGTTCATGGTGTCCATTTTATGTCAGTGCACGTTGGCCATTTTATGTCAGTTCACGGCAGCCATTTTATGTCAGTTCACGGTGGCCATTATATGTCATATCATGGTGGCAATTTTATGTCAGTTCACGGTGGCCATTTTATATCAGTTCACGGCAGCCTTTTTATGTCAGTACACGGCAACCATTTCTGACAATTTTCAGCCATCCCACAGCCAGCACTGCCAGTGCTCCCCCACTCAGCCAGCACTGTCAGTGCTCCCACCACACAGCCAGCACTGTCAGTGCTCCCACCACACAGCCAGCACCGTCAGTGCTCCCCCCACACAGCCAGCACTGTCAGTGCTCCCCCACACAGCCAGCACTGTCAGTGCTCCCCCCACACAGCCAGCACTGACAGTGCTCCCACCACACAGCCAGCACTGTCAGTGCTCCCCCACACAGCCAGCACTGTCAGTGCTCCCACCACACAGCCAGCACTGTCAGTGCTCCCACCACACAGCCAGCACCGTCAGTGCTCCCCCCACACAGCCAGCACTGTCAGTGCTCCCCACACAGCCAGCACTGTCAGTGCTCCCCCCACACAGCCAGCACTGTCAGTGCTCCCACCGCACAGCCAGCACTGTCAGTGCTCCCCCACACAGCCAGCACTGTCAGTGCTCCCACCACACAGCCAGCACTGTCAGTGCTCCCACCACACAGCCAGCACTGTCAGTGCTCCCACCCCACAGCCAGCACTGTCAGTGCTCCCCCACGCAGCTAGCACTGTCAGTGCTCCCACCACACAGCCAGCACTGTCAGAGTTCCCCCGACACAGCCAGCACTGTCAGTGCTCCCCACACAGCCAGCACTGTCAGTGCTCCCCACACAGCCAGCACTGTCAGTGCTCCCCACACACAGCCAGCACTCTCAGTGCTCCCCCCACACAGCCAGCACTGTCAGTGCTCCCACCACACAGCCAGCACTGTCAGTGCTCCCACCACACAGCCAGCACTGTCAGTGCTCTCCCCACACAGCCAGCACTGTCAGTGCTCTCCCCACACAGCCAGCACTGTCAGTGCTCCCCCACACAGCCAGCACTGTCAGTGCTCCCACCACACAGCCACCAACGTCAGTGCTCCCACCACACAGCCAGCACTGTCAGTGCTCCCAACACACAGCCAGCACTGCCAGTGCTCCGCCCACACAGCCAGCACTGTTAGTGCTCCCAGCACACAGCCAGCACTGTCAGTGCTCGCACCACACAGCCAGCACTGTCAGTGCTCCCACCACACAGCCAGCGCAGTCAGTGCACCCCCCATACAGCCAGCACTGTCAGTGCTCCCCACACACAGACAGCACTGTCAGTGCTCCCACCAAACAGCCAGCACTGTCAGTGCTCCCCCCACACAGCCAGCACTGCCAGTACTCCCCCACACAGCCAACACTGTCAGTACTCCCCCCACACAGCCAGTACTGTCAGTGCTCCCCCATGCAGCCAGCACTGTCAGTGCTCCCCCACACAGCCAGCACTGTCAGTGCTCCCACCACACAGCCACCAATGTCAGTGCTCCCACCACACAGCCATCACTGTCAGTGCTCCCAACACACAGCCAGCACTGACAGTGCTCCGCCCACACAGCCAGCACTGTTAGTGCTCCCAGCACACAGCCAGCACTGTCAGTGCTCGCACCACACAGCCAGCACTGTCAGTGCTCCCACCACACAGCCAGCGCTGTCAGTGAACCCCCCATACAGCCAGCACTGTCAGTGCTCCCCAAACACAGCCAGCACTGTCAGTACTCCCCCCACACAGCCTGCTCCCCCCACACAGCCAGCACTGCCAGTGCTCCCCCACACAGCCAACACTGTCAGTACTCCCCCCACACAGCCAGTACTGTCAGTGCTCCCCCACACAGCCAGCACTGTCAGTGCTACCACCACACAGCCACCAATGTGAGTGCTCCCACCACACAGCCAGCACTGTTAGTGCTCCCAGCACACAGCCAGCACTGTCAGTGCTCGCACCACACAGGCAGCACTGTCAGTGCTCCCACCACACAGCCGGCACTGTCAGTGCTCCCACCACACAGCCAGCACTGTCAGCGCTCCCACCACACAGCCAGCACTGTCAGTGCTCCCCCACACAGCCAGCACTGTCAGTGATCCCATCACACAGCCAGCACTGTCAGTGCTCCACCCCCACACAGCCAGCACTGTCAGTGCTCCCCCAAACAGCCAGCAGTGTCAGTGCTCTACCCACACAGCCAGCAATGTCAGTGCTCCCACCAGACAGCCAGCACTGTAAGTGCTCCCACCACACAGCCAGCACTGTCAGTGCTCCCACCACACAGCCAGCACTGGCAGTGCTCCCCACACACAGCCAGCACTGTCAGTGCTCGCACCACGCAGCCAGCACTGTCAGTGCTCCCACCACACAGCCAGTGCTGTCAGTGCTCCCCCACACGGCCAGCACTGTCAGGTCTCCCCCACACAGCCAGCACTGTCAGTGCTCCCACCACACATCCAGCACTCTCAGTGCTCCCCCCGCACAGCCAGCACTCTCAGTGCTCCCCCCACACAGCCAGCACTGTCAGTGCTCCCACCACACAGCCAGCACTGTCAGTGCTCCCCCTCACAGCCAGCACTGTCAGTGCTCCCCCACACAGCCAGCACTGTCAGTGCTCCAACCACACAGCCAGCACTGTCAGTGCTCCCACCACACAGCCAGCAGTGTTAATGCTCCCACCACACAGCCAGCACTGTCAGTGCTCCCACGACACAGCTAGCACTGTCAGTGTTCCCACCACACAGCTAGCAATGTCAGTGCGCCCACCACATAGCCAGAACTGTCAGTGCACACCCCACACAGCCAGCACTGCCAGTGCTCCCCACACAGCCAGCACTGTCAGTGCTCCCCCCCACACAGCCAGCACTGTCAGTGCTCCCACTACACAGCCAGCACTGTCAGTGCTCCCACACTCAGCCAGCACTGTCAGTGCTCCCACCACACAGCCAGCACTGTCAGTGCTCCCACCACACAGCCAGCACTGCCAGTGCTCCCACCACTCTGCCAGCAATGTCAGTGCTCCCATCACACAGCCAGCACTGTCAGAGTTTCCCGCACACAGCCGGCACTGTCAGTGCTCCCCCACACAGCCAGCACTGTCAGTGCTCCCACCACACAGCCAACACTCTCCATGCTCCCCCACACAGCCAGCACTGTCAGTGCTCCCCACACAGCCAGCACTGTCAGCGCTGTTCCCACACAGCCAGCACTGTCAGTGCTCCCACCACACAGCCAGCACTGTCAGTGCTCGCACCACACAGGCAGCACTGTCAGTGCTCCCACCACACAGCCGGCACTGTCAGTGCTCACACCACACAGCCAGCACTGTCAGTGCTCCCACCACACAGCCGGCACTGTCAGTGCTCCCACCACACAGCCAGCACTGTCAGCGCTCCCACCACACAGCCAGCACTGTCAGTGCTCCCCCACACAGCCAGCACTGTCAGTGATCCCATCACACAGCCAGCACTGTCAGTGCTCCACCCCCACACATCCAGCACTGTCAGTGCTCCCCCAAACAGCCAGCAGTGTCAGTGCTCCCCCCACACAGCCAGCAATGTCAGTGCTCCCACCAGACAGCCAGCACTGTCAGTGCTCCCACCACACAGCCAGCACTGTCAGTGCTCCCACCACACAGCCAGCACTGGCAGTGCTCCCCACACACAGCCAGCATTGTCAGTGCTCCCAGCACGCAGCCAGCACTGTCAGTGCTCCCACCACACAGCCAGCGCTGTCAATGCTCCCCCACACGGCCAGCACTGTCACTGCTCCCCCACACAGCCAGCACTGTCAGTGCTCCCCACACACAGCCAGCACTCTCAGTGCTCCGCCCACACAGCCAGCACTGACAGTTCTCCCACCACACAGCCAGCACTGTCAGTTCTCCCCCACACAGCCAGCACTATAATGTCTCCCCCACACAGCCAGCACTGTCAGTGCTCCCACCACACAGCCAGCACTCTCATTGCTCCCCCCGCACAGCCAGCACTCTCAGTGCTCCCCCCACACAGCCAGCACTGTCAGTGCTCCCACCACACAGCCAGCACTGTCAGTGCTCCCCCACACAGCCAGCACTGTCAGTGCTCCCACCACACAGCCAGCACTGTCAGTGCTCCCACACACAGACAGCACTGTCAGTGCTCCCACGACACAGCCAGCACTCTCAGTGCTCCCCCACACAGCCAGCACTGTCAGTGCTGCAACCACACAGCCAGCACTGTCAGTGCTCCCACCACACAGCCAGCAGTGTTAATGCTCCCACCACACAGCCAGCACTGTCAGTGCTCCCACGACACAGCTAGAACTGTCAGTGTTCCCACCACACAGCTAGCAATTTCAGTGCACCCACCACATAGCCAGAACTGTCAGTGCACACCCCACACAGCCTGCACTGCCAGTGCTCCCCACACAGCCAGCACTGTCAGTGCTCCCCCCCACACAGCCAGCACTGTCAGTGCTCCCACTACACAGCCAGCACTGTCAGTGCTCCCACACACAGCCAGCACTGTCAGTGCTCCCACCACACAGCCAGCACTGTCAGTGCTCCCACCACACAGCCAGCACTGCCAGTGCTCCCACCACACTGCCAGCAATGTCAGTGCTCCCATCACACAGCCAGCACTGTCAGAGTTTCCCGCACACAGCAGGCACTGTCAGTGCTCCCCCACACAGCCAGCACTGTCAGTGCTCCCACCACACAGCCAACACTCTCAGTGCTCCCCCACACAGCCAGCACTGTCAGTGCTCCCCCACACAGCCAGCACTGTCAGCGCTGTTCCCACACAGCCAGCACTGTCAGTGCTCCCACCACACAGCCAGCACTGTCAGTGCTCCCCCACACAGCCAGCACTGTCAGTGCTCCCACCACACAGCCAGCCCTGTCAGTGCTCTCCCCACACAGCCAACACTGTCAGTGCTCTCCCCACACAGACAGCACTGACAGTGCTCCCCCACACAGCCAGCACTGTCAGTGCTCCCCCACACACAGACAGCACTATCAGTGCTCCCCCACACAGCCAACACTATCAGTGCCCTCCCCCACACAGACAGCACTGTCAGAGCTCCCCCACACAGCCAGAACAGTCAGTGCTCCCCTACACAGCCAGAACTGTCAGTGCTCCCACCACACAGCCAGCACTGTCAGTGCTCCCACCACACAGCCAGCACTGTCAGTGCTCCCCCACACAGCCAGCATTGTCAGTGCTCACCACACACAGCCAGCACTGTCAGTGCTCCCCCCACACAGCCAGCACTGTCAGTGCTCCCACCACACAGCAAGCACTGTCAGTGCTCCCACCACACAGCCAGCGCTGTCAGTGCACCCCCCACACAGCCAGCACTGTCTGTGCACCCCACACACAGCCAGCACTATCAGTGCTCCCACCAAACAGTCAGCACTGTCAGTGCTCCCCCCACACAGCCAGCACTGCCAGTGCTCCCCCACACAGCCAAAACTGTCAGTGCTCCCATCACACAGCCAGCACTGTCAGTGCTCCCACCCACACAGCCAGCACTGTCAGTGCTCGCACCACACAGCCAGCACTGTCAGTGCTCGCACCACACAGCCAGCACTGTCAGTGCACCCCCCACTCAGCCAGCACTGTCAGTGCTCCCCCACACAGCCAGCACTGTCAATGCTCCCCCACACAGCCAGCACTGTCAGTGCTCCCCCCACACTGCCAGCACTGTCAGTGCTCCCCCCACACAGCCAGCACTGTCAGAGATCCCATCACACAGCCAGCACTGTCCGTGCTCCCACCAAACAGCCAGCACTGTCAGTGCTCCCCCCACAGCCCGCACTGTCAGTGCTCCCCCACACAGCCAGCACTGTCAGTGCTCCACCCCCACACAGCCAGCACTGTCAGTGCTCCCCCACACAGCAAGCACTGTCAGTGCTCCACCCCCACACAGTCAGCACTGTCAGTGCTCCCCCACACAGCCAGCACTGTCAGTGCTTCCACCAAACAGCCAGCACTGTCAGTGCTCCCACCACACAGCCAGCACTGCCAGTGCTCCCACCACACATGCAGCGCTGTCAGTGCTCCCACCAAACAGCCAGCACTGTCAGTGCTCCCCCCACACAGCCAGCACTGTCAGTGCTCCCCACACACAGCCAGCACTGTCTGTGCTCCCCACACACAGCCAGCACTGTCAGTGCTCCCACCAAACAGCCAGCACTGTCAGTGCTCCCCCCACACAGCCAGCACTGCCTGTGGTCCCCCACACAGCGAACACTGTCTGTACTCCCCCCACACAGCCAGTACTGTCAGTGCTCCCCCACACAGCCAGCACTGTCAGTGCTCCCACCACACAGCCACCAATGTCAGTGCTCCCCACACACAGCCAGCACTGTCAGTGCTCCCACCAAACAGCCAGCACTGTCAGTGCTCCCCCCACACAGCCAGCACTGCCTGTGGTCCCCCACACAGCGAACACTGTCTGTACTCCCCCCACACAGCCAGTACTGTCAGTGCTCCCCCACACAGCCAGCACTGTCAGTGCTCCCACCACACAGCCACCAATGTCAGTGCTCCCACCACACAGCCATCACTGTCAGTGCTCCCACCACACAGCCACCAATGTCAGTGCTCCCACCACACAGCCAGCACTGCCAGTGCTCCCCCACACAGCCAACACTGTCAGTACTCCCCCCACACAGCAAGTACTGTCAGTGCTCCCCCACACAGCCAGCACTGTCAGTGCTCCCAACACACAGCCACCAATGTCAGTGCTCCCACCACACAGCCATCACTGTCAGTGCTCCCACCACACAGCCAGCACTGACAGTGCTCCGCCCACACAGCCAGCACTGTTAGTGCTCCCAGCACACAGCCAGCACTGTCAGTGCTCGCACAACACAGCCAGCACTGTCAGTGCTCCCACCACACAGCCGGCACTGTCAGTGCTCCCCCACACAGCCAGCACTGTCAGGGCTCCCACCGCACAGCCAGCACTGTCAGTGCTACCACCACACAGCCAGCACTGTCAGTGCTCCCACCACACAGCCAGCACTGGCAGTGCTCCCCACACACAGCCAGCACTGTCAGTGCTCCCACCACGCAGCCAGCACTGTCAGTGCTCCCACCACACAGCCAGCACTCTCAGTGCTCCCCCCCACAGCCAGCACTCTCAGTGCTCCACCCACACAGCCAGCACTGTCAGTGCTCCCACCACACAGCCAGCACTGTCAGTGCTCCCACCACACAATCAGCGCTCCCCCACACAGCCAGCACTGTCTGTGCTCCCCCACACAGCCAGCACTGTCAGTGCTCCCCACACAGCCAGCACTGTCAGTGCTCCCCACACAGTCAGCATTGTCAGTGCTCCCCCACACAGCCAGCACTGTCAGTGCTCCCCAAACACAGCCAGCACTGTCAGTGCTCCCACCAAACAGCCAGCACTGTCAGTGTTCCCACCACACAGCAAGCACTGTCAGTGCTCCCACCACACAGCCAGCGCTGTCAGTGCTCCCACCAAACAGCCAGCACTGTCAGTGCTCCCCCCACACAGCCAGCACTGTCAGTGCTCCCCACAAACAGCCAGCACTGTCTGTGCTCCCCACACACAGCCAGCACTGTCTGTGCTCCCACCAAACAGCCAGCACTGTCAGTGCTCCCCCCACACAGCCAGCACTGCCAGTGCTCCCCCACACAGCCAGCACTGTCAGTGCTCCCAGACACAGCCAGCACTCTCAGTGCTCCCCCCTACAGCCAGCACTCTCAGTGCTCCACCCACACAGCCAGAACTGTCAGTGCTCCCACCACACAGCCAGCACTCTCAGTGCTCCCACCACACAGTCAGCGCTCCCCCACACAGCCAGCACTGTCTGTGCTCCCCCACACAGCCAGCACTGTCAGTGCTCCCCACACAGCCAGCACTGTCAGTGCTCCCCACACAGTCAGCATTGTCAGTGCTCCCCCACACAGCCAGCACTGTCAGTGCTCCCCAAACACAGCCAGCACTGTCAGTGCTCCCACCAAACAGCCAGCACTGTCAGTGTTCCCACCACACAGCAAGCACTGTCAGTGCTCCCACCACACAGCCAGCACTGTCAGTGCTCCCCCCACACAGCCAGCACTGCCAGTGCTCCCCCACACAGCCAGCACTGTCAGTGCTCCCAGACACAGCCAGCACTCTCAGTGCTCCCCCCCACAGCCAGCACTCTCAGTGCTCCACCCACACAGCCAGAACTGTCAGTGCTCCCACCACACAGCCAGCACTGTCAGTGCTCCCACCACACAGTCAGCGCTCCCCCACACAGCCAGCGCTGTCAGTGCTCCCACCAAACAGCCAGCACTGTCAGTGCTCCCCCCACACAGCCAGCACTGCCTGTGGTCCCCCACACAGCGAACACTGTCTGTACTCCCCCCACACAGCCAGTACTGTCAGTGCTCCCCCACACAGCCAGCACTGTCAGTGCTCCCACCACACAGCCACCAATGTCAGTGCTCCCACCACACAGCCATCACTGTCAGTGCTCCCACCACACAGCCACCAATGTCAGTGCTCCCACCACACAGCCAGCACTGCCAGTGCTCCCCCACACAGCCAACACTGTCAGTACTCCCCCCACACAGCAAGTACTGTCAGTGCTCCCCCACACAGCCAGCACTGTCAGTGCTCCCAACACACAGCCACCAATGTCAGTGCTCCCACCACACAGCCATCACTGTCAGTGCTCCCACCACACAGCCAGCACTGACAGTGCTCCGCCCACACAGCCAGCACTGTTAGTGCTCCCAGCACACAGCCAGCACTGTCAGTGCTCGCACAACACAGCCAGCACTGTCAGTGCTCCCACCACACAGCCGGCACTGTCAGTGCTCCCCCACACAGCCAGCACTGTCAGGGCTCCCACCGCACAGCCAGCACTGTCAGTGCTACCACCACACAGCCAGCACTGTCAGTGCTCCCACCACACAGCCAGCACTGGCAGTGCTCCCCACACACAGCCAGCACTGTCAGTGCTCCCACCACGCAGCCAGCACTGTCAGTGCTCCCACCACACAGCCAGCACTCTCAGTGCTCCCCCCCACAGCCAGCACTCTCAGTGCTCCACCCACACAGCCAGCACTGTCAGTGCTCCCACCACACAGCCAGCACTGTCAGTGCTCCCACCACACAATCAGCGCTCCCCCACACAGCCAGCACTGTCTGTGCTCCCCCACACAGCCAGCACTGTCAGTGCTCCCCACACAGCCAGCACTGTCAGTGCTCCCCACACAGTCAGCATTGTCAGTGCTCCCCCACACAGCCAGCACTGTCAGTGCTCCCCAAACACAGCCAGCACTGTCAGTGCTCCCACCAAACAGCCAGCACTGTCAGTGTTCCCACCACACAGCAAGCACTGTCAGTGCTCCCACCACACAGCCAGCGCTGTCAGTGCTCCCACCAAACAGCCAGCACTGTCAGTGCTCCCCCCACACAGCCAGCACTGTCAGTGCTCCCCACAAACAGCCAGCACTGTCTGTGCTCCCCACACACAGCCAGCACTGTCTGTGCTCCCACCAAACAGCCAGCACTGTCAGTGCTCCCCCCACACAGCCAGCACTGCCAGTGCTCCCCCACACAGCCAGCACTGTCAGTGCTCCCAGACACAGCCAGCACTCTCAGTGCTCCCCCCCACAGCCAGCACTCTCAGTGCTCCACCCACACAGCCAGAACTGTCAGTGCTCCCACCACACAGCCAGCACTCTCAGTGCTCCCACCACACAGTCAGCGCTCCCCCACACAGCCAGCACTGTCTGTGCTCCCCCACACAGCCAGCACTGTCAGTGCTCCCCACACAGCCAGCACTGTCAGTGCTCCCCACACAGTCAGCATTGTCAGTGCTCCCCCACACAGCCAGCACTGTCAGTGCTCCCCAAACACAGCCAGCACTGTCAGTGCTCCCACCAAACAGCCAGCACTGTCAGTGTTCCCACCACACAGCAAGCACTGTCAGTGCTCCCACCACACAGCCAGCACTGTCAGTGCTCCCCCCACACAGCCAGCACTGCCAGTGCTCCCCCACACAGCCAGCACTGTCAGTGCTCCCAGACACAGCCAGCACTCTCAGTGCTCCCCCCCACAGCCAGCACTCTCAGTGCTCCACCCACACAGCCAGAACTGTCAGTGCTCCCACCACACAGCCAGCACTGTCAGTGCTCCCACCACACAGTCAGCGCTCCCCCACACAGCCAGCACTGTCTGTGCTCCCCCACACAGCCGGCACTGTCAGTGCTCCCCCACACAGCCAGCACTGTCAGGGCTCCCACCGCACAGCCAGCACTGTCAGTGCTACCACCACACAGCCAGCACTGTCAGTGCTCCCACCACACAGCCAGCACTGGCAGTGCTCCCCACACACAGCCAGCACTGTCAGTGCTCCCACCACGCAGCCAGCACTGTCAGTGCTCCCACCACACAGCCAGCACTCTCAGTGCTCCCCCCCACAGCCAGCACTCTCAGTGCTCCACCCACACAGCCAGCACTGTCAGTGCTCCCACCACACAGCCAGCACTGTCAGTGCTCCCACCACACAATCAGCGCTCCCCCACACAGCCAGCACTGTCTGTGCTCCCCCACACAGCCAGCACTGTCAGTGCTCCCCACACAGCCAGCACTGTCAGTGCTCCCCACACAGTCAGCATTGTCAGTGCTCCCCCACACAGCCAGCACTGTCAGTGCTCCCCAAACACAGCCAGCACTGTCAGTGCTCCCACCAAACAGCCAGCACTGTCAGTGTTCCCACCACACAGCAAGCACTGTCAGTGCTCCCACCACACAGCCAGCGCTGTCAGTGCTCCCACCAAACAGCCAGCACTGTCAGTGCTCCCCCCACACAGCCAGCACTGTCAGTGCTCCCCACAAACAGCCAGCACTGTCTGTGCTCCCCACACACAGCCAGCACTGTCTGTGCTCCCACCAAACAGCCAGCACTGTCAGTGCTCCCCCCACACAGCCAGCACTGCCAGTGCTCCCCCACACAGCCAGCACTGTCAGTGCTCCCAGACACAGCCAGCACTCTCAGTGCTCCCCCCCACAGCCAGCAGTGTCAGTGCTCCCCACAAACAGCCAGCACTGTCTGTGCTCCCCACACACAGCCAGCACTGTCTGTGCTCCCACCAAACAGCCAGCACTGTCAGTGCTCCCCCCACACAGCCAGCACTGCCAGTGCTCCCCCACAAAGCCAGCACTGTCAGCACTGTTCCCACACACCCAACATTGTCTGTACTCCCCCCACACAGCCAGCACTGTCAGTGCTCCCACCACACAGCCAGCACTGTCAGTGCTCTCCCCACACAGCCAGCACTGTCAGTGCTCTCCCCACACTGACAGCACTGACAGTGCTCCCCCACACAGCCAGCACTGTCAGTGCACTCCCCACACAGCCAGCACTATCAGTGCTCCCCCACACAGCCAACACTATCAGTGCCCTCCCCCACACCGACAGCACTGTCAGAGCTCCCCCAAACAGCCAGAACAGTCAGTGCTCCCCTACACAGCCAGAAATGTCAGTGCTCCCACCACACAGCCAGCACTGTCAGTGCTCCCACCACACAGCCAGCACTGTCAGTGCTCCCCCACACAGCCAGCATTGTCAGTGCTCCCCACACACAGCCAGCACTGTCAGTGAACCCACCAAACAGCCAGCACTGTCAGTGCTCCCACCACACAGCAAGCACTGTCAGTGCTCCCACCACACAGCCAGCGCTGTCAGTGCACCCCCCACACAGCCAGCACTGTCTGTGCACCCCACACACAGCCAGCACTATCAGTGCTCCCACCAAACAGTCAGCACTGTCAGTGCTCCCCCCACACAGCCAGCACTGCCAGTGCTCCCCCACACAGCCAACACTGTCAGTGCTCCCACCACACAACCAGCACTGTCAGTGCTCCCACCCACACAGCCAGCACTGTCAGTGCTCGCACCACACAGCCAGCACTGTCAGTGCTCGCACCACACAGCCAGCACTGTCAGTGCTGGCTGTGTGGTGGGAGCACTGACAGTGCTCCGCCCACACAGCAAGCACTAACAGTGCTGCGCCCACACAGCCAGCACTGTCAGTGCTCCCCCACACAGCCAGAACTGTCAGTGCTCCCACCATACAGCCAGCTCTGTCAGTGCTCCCACCACACAGCCACCAATGTCAGTGCTCCCACCACACAGCCATCACTGTCAGTGCTCCCACCACACAGCCAGCACTGACAGTGCTCCGCCCACGCAGCCAACACTATCAGTGCCCTCCCCCACACAGACAGCACTGTCAGAGCTCCCCCACACAGCCAGGACAGTCAGTGCTCCCCTACACAGCCAGAACTGTCAGTGCTCCCACAACACAGCCAGCACTGTCAGTGCTCCCACCAAACAGCCAGCACTGTCAGTGCTCCCACCACACAGCAAGCACTGTCACTGCTCCCACCAAACAGCCAGCACTGTCAGTGCTCCCCCCACACAGCCAGCACTGCCAGTGGTCCCCCACACAGCCAACACTGTCTGTACTCCCCCCACACAGCCAGTACTGTCAGTGCTCCCCCACACAGCCAGCACTGTCAGTGCTCCCACCACACAGCCACCAGTGCCAGTGCTCCCACCACACAGCCATCACTGTCAGTGCTCCCACCACACAGCCAGCACTGACAGTGCTCCGCCCACACAGCCAGCACTGACAGTGCTGCGCACACACAGCCAGCACTGTCAGTGCTCCCCCACACAGCCAGAACTGTCAGTGCTCCCACCATACAGCCAGCTCTGTCAGTGCTCCCACCACACAGCCACCAATGTCAGTGCTCCCACCACACAGCCATCACTGTCAGTGCTCCCACCACACAGCCAGCACTGACAGTGCTCCGCCCACGCAGCCAACACTATCAGTGCCCTCCCCCACACAGACAGCACTGTCAGAGCTCCCCCACACAGCCAGGACAGTCAGTGCTCCCCTACACAGCCAGAACTGTCAGTGCTCCCACAACACAGCCAGCACTGTCAGTGCTCCCACCAAACAGCCAGCACTGTCAGTGCTCCCACCACACAGCAAGCACTGTCACTGCTCCCACCACACAGCCAGCGCTGTCTGTGCACCCCCCACACAGCCAGCACTGTCTGTGATCCCCAGACACAGCCAGCACTGTCAGTGCTCCCACCAAACAGCCAGCACTGTCAGTTCTCCCCCCACACAGCCATCACTGCCAGTGCTCCCCCACACAGCCAACACTGTCAGTACTCCCCCACACAGCAAGTACTGTCAGTGCTCCCCCACACAGCCAGCACTGTCAGTGCTCCCAACACACAGCCACCAATGTCAGTGCTCCCACCACACAGCCATCACTGTCAGTGCTCCCACCACACAGCCAGCACTGTCAGTGCTCCCACCACACAGCCGGCACTGTCAGTGCTCCCCCACACAGCCAGCACTGTCAGGGCTCCCACAGCACAGCCAGCACTGTCAGTGCTCCCACCACACAGCCAGCACTGTCAGTGCTCCCACCACACAGCCAGCACTGGCAGTGCTCCCCACACACAGCCAGCACTGTCAGTGCTCCCACCACGCAGCCAGCACTGTCAGTGCTCCCACCACACAGCCAGCACTCTGAGTGATCCCCCCCCCACAGCCAGCACTCTCAGTGCTCCACCCACACAGCCATCACTGTCAGTGCTCCCACCACACAGCCAGCACTGTCGGTGCTCCCACCACACAGTCAGCGCTGTCAGTGCTCCCCCACACAGCCAGCACTGTCTGTGCTCCCCCACACAGCCAGCACTGTCAGTGCTCCCCACACAGCCAGCACTGTCAGTGCTCCCCACACAGCCAGCATTGTCAGTGCTCCCCCACACAGCCAGCACTGTCAGTGCTCCTCAAACACAGCCAGCACTGTCAGTGCTCCCACCAAACAGCCAGCACTGTCAGTGCTCCCACCACACAGCAAGCACTGTCAGTGCTCCCACCACACAGCCAGCGCTGTCAGTGCTCCCACCAAACAGCCAGCACTGTCAGTGCTCCCCCACACAGCCAGCACTGTCAGTGCTCCGCACACACAGCCAGCACTGTCTGTGCTCCCCACACACAGCCAGTACTGTCAGTGCTCCCACCAAACAGCCAGCACTGTCAGTGCTTCCCCACACAGCCAGCACTGCCAGTGGTCCCCCACACAGCCAACACTGTCTGTACTCCCCCCACACAGCCAGTACTGTCAGTGCTCCCCCACAGAGCCAGCACTGTCAGTGCTCCCACCACAATCCACCAATGTCAGTGCTCCCACCACACAGCCATCACTGTCAGTGCTCCCACCACACAGCCAGCACTGACAGTGCTCCGCCCACACAGCCAGCACTGACAGTGCTCCGCCCACACAGCCAGCACTGTCAGTGCTCCCCCACACAGCCAGAACTGTCAGTGCTCCCACCACACAGCCAGCACTGTCAGTGCTCCCACCACGCAGCCAGCACTGTCAGTGCTCCCACCACACAGCCAGCACTCTCAGTGCTCCCCCCCACAGCCAGCACTCTCAGTGCTCCACCCACACAGCCAGCACTGTCAGTGCTCCCACCACACAGCCAGCACTGTCAGTGCTCCCACCACACAGTCAGCGCTCCCCCACACAGCCAGCACTGTCTGTGCTCCCCCACACAGCCAGCACTGTCAGTGCTCCCCACACAGCCAGCACTGTCAGTGCTCCCCACACAGTCAGCATTGTCAGTGCTCCCCCACACAGCAAGCACTGTCAGTGCTCCGCAAACACAGCCAGCACTGTCAGTGCTCCCACCAAACAGCCAGCACTGTCAGTGTTCCCACCACACAGCAAGCACTGTCAGTGCTCCCACCACACAGCCAGCACTGTCAGTGCTCCCCCACACAGCCAGCATTGTCAGTGCTCCCCACACACAGCCAGCACTGTCAGTGAACCCACCAAACAGCCAGCACTATAAGTGCTCCCACCACACAGCAAGCACTGTCAGTGCTCCCACCACACAGCCAGCGCTGTCAGTGCACCCCCCACACAGCCAGCACTGTCTGTGCACCCCACACACAGCCAGCACTATCAGTGCTCCCACCAAACAGTCAGCACTGTCAGTGCTCCCCCACACAGCCAGCACTGCCAGTGCTCCCCACACAGCCAACACTGTCAGTGCTCCCACCACACAGCCAGCACTGTCAGTGCTCCCACCCCCACAGCCAGCACTGTCAGTGCTCGCACCACACAGCCAGCACTGTCAGTGCTCGCCCCACACAGCCAGCACTGTCAGTGCACCCCCCACACAGCCAGCACTGTCAGTGCTCCCCCCACACAGCCAGCAATGTCAGTGCTCCACGCACACAGCCAGCACTGTCAGTGCTCCCCCCACACAGCCAGCACTGTCAGTGCTCCCCCCACACAGCCAGCAATGTCAGTGCTCCACGCACACAGCCAGCACTGTCAGTGCTCCCACCACACAGCAAGCACTGTCAGTGCTCCCACCACACAGCCAGCGCTGTCAGTGCACCCCCCACACAGCCAGCACTGTCTGTGCACCCCACACACAGCCAGCACTATCAGTGCTCCCACCAAACAGTCAGCACTGTCAGTGCTCCCCCCACATAGCCAGCACTGCCAGTGCTCCCCACACAGCCAACACTGTCAGTGCTCCCACCACACAGCCAGCATTGTCAGTGCTCCCCACACACAGCCAGCACTGTCAGTGCTCGCACCACACAGCCAGCACTGTCAGTGCTCGCACCACACAGCCAGCACTTTCAGTGCACCCCCCACACAGCCAGCACTGTCAGTGCTCCCCCCACACAGCCAGCACTGTCAGTGCTCCCCCACACAGCCAGCACTGTCAGTGCTCCCCCCACACAGCCAGCACTGTCAGAGATCCCATCACACAGCCAGCACTGTCAGTGCTCCCACCACACAGCCAGCACTGTCAGTGCTCCCCCCACAGCCCGCACTGTCAGTGCTCCCCCACACAGCCAGCACTGTCAGTGCTCCACCCCCACACAGCCAGCACTGTCAGTGCTCCCCCACACAGCAAGCACTGTCAGTGCTCCACCCCCACACAGTCAGCACTGTCAGTGCTCCCCCACACAGCCAGCACTGTCAGTGCTCCACCCCCACGCAGCCAGCACTGTCAGTGCTCCCCCAAACAGCCAGCAGTGTCAGTGCTCCACCCACACAGCCAGCACTGTCAGTGAACCCACCAAACAGCCAGCACTATAAGTGCTCCCACCACACAGCAAGCACTGTCAGTGCTCCCACCACACAGCCAGCGCTGTCAGTGCACCCCCCACACAGCCAGCACTGTCTGTGCACCCCACACACAGCCAGCACTATCAGTGCTCCCACCAAACAGTCAGCACTGTCAGTGCTCCCCCCACACAGCCAGCACTGCCAGTGCTCCCCACACAGCCAACACTGTCAGTGCTCCCACCACACAGCCAGCACTGTCAGTGCTCCCACCCACACAGCCAGCACTGTCAGTGCTCGCACCACACAGCCAGCACTGTCAGTGCTCGCCCCACACAGCCAGCACTGTCAGTGCACCCCCCACACAGCCAGCACTGTCAGTGCTCCCCCCACACAGCCAGCAATGTCAGTGCTCCACGCACACAGCCAGCACTGTCAGTGCTCCCCCCACACAGCCAGCACTGTCAGTGCTCCCCCCACACAGCCAGCACTGTCAGAGATCCCATCACACAGCCAGCACTGTCAGTGCTCCCACCACACAGCCAGCACTGTCAGTGCTCCCCCCACAGCCCGCACTGTCAGTGCTCCCCCACACAGCCAGCACTGTCAGTGCTCCACCCCCACACACCCAACATTGTCTGTACTCCCCCCACACAGCCAGCACTGTCAGTGCTCCCACCACACAGCCAGCACTGTCAGTGCTCTCCCCACACAGCCAGCACTGTCAGTGCTCTCCCCACACTGACAGCACTGACAGTGCTCCCCCACACAGCCAGCACTATCAGTGCTCCCCCACACACAGACAGCACTATCAGTGCTCCCCCACACAGCCAACACTATCAGTGCCCTCCCCCACACAGACAGCACTGTCAGAGCTCCCCCAAACAGCCAGAACAGTCAGTGCTCCCCTACACAGCCAGAAATGTCAGTGCTCCCACCACACAGCCAGCACTGTCAGTGCT
The DNA here is from genome assembly GCF_047496885.1 of Scyliorhinus torazame. Classification (NCBI taxonomy): domain Eukaryota; kingdom Metazoa; phylum Chordata; class Chondrichthyes; order Carcharhiniformes; family Scyliorhinidae; genus Scyliorhinus; species Scyliorhinus torazame. Next base: position 382,876 of record NW_027307780.1, read on the forward strand.
CGCACCACACAGCCAGCACTGTCAGTGCTCCCCCACACAGCCAGCATTGTCAGTGCTCCCCACACACAGCCAGCACTGTCAGTGAACCCACCAAACAGCCAGCACTGTCAGTGCTCCCACCACACAGCAAGCACTGTCAGTGCTCCCACCACACAGCCAGCGCTGTCAGTGCACCCCCCACACAGCCAGCACTGTCTGTGCACCCCACACACAGCCAGCACTATCAGTGCTCCCACCAAACAGTCAGCACTGTCAGTGCTCCCCCCACATAGCCAGCACTGCCAGTGCTCCCCACGCAGCCAACACTGTCAGTGCTCCCACCACACAGCCAGCATTGTCAGTGCTCCCCACACACAGCCAGCACTGTCAGTGCTCGCACCACACAGCCAGCACTGTCAGTGCTCGCACCACACAGCCAGCACTTTCAGTGCACCCCCCACACAGCCAGCACTGTCAGTGCTCCCCCACACAGCCAGCACTGTCAGTGCTCCCCCACACAGCCAGCACTGTCAGTGCTCCCCCCACACAGCCAGCACTGTCAGTGCTCCCCCCACACAGCCAGCACTGTCAGAGATCCCATCACACAGCCAGCACTGTCAGTGCTCCCACCACACAGCCAGCACTGTCAGTGCTCCCCCCACAGCCCGCACTGTCAGTGCTCCCCCACACAGCCAGCACTGTCAGTGCTCCACCCCCACACAGCCAGCACTGTCAGTGCTCCCCCACACAGCAAGCACTGTCAGTGCTCCACCCCCACACAGTCAGCACTGTCAGTGCTCCCCCACACAGCCAGCACTGTCAGTGCTCCACCCCCACGCAGCCAGCACTGTCAGTGCTCCCCCAAACAGCCAGCAGTGTCAGTGCTCCACCCACACAGCCAGCACTGTCAGTGCTCCCCCACACAGCCAGCACTGTCAGTGCTCCCACCACACAGCCAGCACTGCCAGTGCTCCCCCACACAGCCAACACTGTCAGTGCTCCCACCACACAGCCAGCATTGTCAGTGCTCCCCACACACAGCCAGCACTGTCAGTGCTCGCACCACACAGCCAGCACTGGCAGTGCTCGCACCACACAGCCAGCACTTTCAGTGCACCCCCCACACAGCCAGCACTGTCAGTGCTCCCCCCACACAGCCAGCACTGTCAGTGCTCCCCCACACAGCCAGCACTGTCAGTGCTCCCCCCACACAGCCAGCACTGTCAGTGCTCCCCCCACACAGCCAGCACTGTCAGAGATCCCATCACACAGCCAGCACTGTCAGTGCTCCCACCACACAGCCAGCACTGTCAGTGCTCCCCCCACAGCCCGCACTGTCAGTGCTCCCCCACACAGCCAGCACTGTCAGTGCTCCACCCCCACACAGCCAGCACTGTCAGTGCTCCCCACACAGCAAGCACTGTCAGTGCTCCACCCCCACACAGTCAGCACTGTCAGTGCTCCCCCACACAGCCAGCACTGTCAGTGCTCCACCCCCACGCAGCCAGCACTGTCAGTGCTCCCCCAAACAGCCAGCAGTGTCAGTGCTCCACCCACACAGCCAGCACTGTCAGTGAACCCACCAAACAGCCAGCACTATAAGTGCTCCCACCACACAGCAAGCACTGTCAGTGCTCCCACCACACAGCCAGCGCTGTCAGTGCACCCCCCACACAGCCAGCACTGTCTGTGCACCCCACACACAGCCAGCACTATCAGTGCTCCCACCAAACAGTCAGCACTGTCAGTGCTCCCCCCACACAGCCAGCACTGCTAGTGCTCCCCACACAGCCAACACTGTCAGTGCTCCCACCACACAGCCAGCACTGTCAGTGCTCCCACCCACACAGCCAGCACTGTCAGTGCTCGCACCACACAGCCAGCACTGTCAGTGCTCGCCCCACACAGCCAGCACTGTCAGTGCACCCCCCACACAGCCAGCACTGTCAGTGCTCCCCCCACACAGCCAGCAATGTCAGTGCTCCACGCACACAGCCAGCACTGTCAGTGCTCCCCCCACACAGCCAGCACTGTCAGTGCTCCCCCCACACAGCCAGCACTGTCAGAGATCCCATCACACAGCCAGCACTGTCAGTGCTCCCACCACACAGCCAGCACTGTCAGTGCTCCCCCCACAGCCCGCACTGTCAGTGCTCCCCCACACAGCCAGCACTGTCAGTGCTCCACCCCCACACACCCAACATTGTCTGTACTCCCCCCACACAGCCAGCACTGTCAGTGCTCCCACCACACAGCCAGCACTGTCAGTGCTCTCCCCACACAGCCAGCACTGTCAGTGCTCTCCCCACACTGACAGCACTGACAGTGCTCCCCCACACAGCCAGCACTATCAGTGCTCCCCCACACACAGACAGCACTATCAGTGCTCCCCCACACAGCCAACACTATCAGTGCCCTCCCCCACACAGACAGCACTGTCAGAGCTCCCCCAAACAGCCAGAACAGTCAGTGCTCCCCTACACAGCCAGAAATGTCAGTGCTCCCACCACACAGCCAGCACTGTCAGTGCTCCCACCACACAGCCAGCACTGTCAGTGCTCCCCCACACAGCCAGCATTGTCAGTGCTCCCCACACACAGCCAGCACTGTCAGTGAACCCACCAAACAGCCAGCACTGTCAGTGCTCCCACCACACAGCAAGCACTGTCAGTGCTCCCACCACACAGCCAGCGCTGTCAGTGCACCCCCCACACAGCCAGCACTGTCTGTGCACCCCACACACAGCCAGCACTATCAGTGCTCCCACCAAACAGTCAGCACTGTCAGTGCTCCCCCCACATAGCCAGCACTGCCAGTGCTCCCCACACAGCCAACACTGTCAGTGCTCCCACCACACAGCCAGCATTGTCAGTGCTCCCACCAAACAGCCAGCACTGTCAGTGCTCCCACCACACAGCAAGCACTGTCACTGCTCCCACCACACAGCCAGCACTTTCAGTGCACCCCCCACACAGCCAGCACTGTCAGTGCTCCCCCCACACAGCCAGCACTGTAAGTGCTCCCCCACACAGCCAGCACTGTCAGTGCTCCCCCCACACAGCCATCACTGCCAGTGCTCCCCCACACAGCCAACACTGTCAGTACTCCCCCCACACAGCAAGTACTGTCAGTGCTCCCCCACACAGCCAGCACTGTCAGTGCTCCCAACACACAGCCACCAATGTCAGTGCTCCCACCACACAGCCATCACTGTTAGTGCTCCCACCACACAGCCAGCACTGGCAGTGCTCCCACCACACAGCCGGCACTGTCAGTGCTCCCACCACACAGCCGGCACTGTCAGTGCTCCCACCACACAGCCAGCACTGTCAGGGCTCCCACAGCACAGCCAGCACTGTCAGTGCTCCCACCACACAGCCAGCACTGTCAGTGCTCCCACCACACAGCCAGCACTGGCAGTGCTCCCCACACACAGCCAGCACTGTCAGTGCTCCCACCACGCAGCCAGCACTGTCAGTGCTCCCACCACACAGCCAGCACTCTGAGTGCTCCGCCCCCCCCCACAGCCAGCACTCTCAGTGCTCCACCCACACAGCAATCACTGTCAGTGCTCCCACCACACAGCCAGCACTGTCGGTGCTCCCACCACACAGTCAGCGCTGTCAGTGCTCCCCCACACAGCCAGCACTGTCTGTGCTCCCCCACACAGCCAGCACTGTCAGTGCTCCCCACACAGCCAGCACTGTCAGTGCTCCCACACACAGCCAGCATTGTCAGTGCTCCCCCACACAGCCAGCACTGTCAGTGCTCCCCAAACACAGCCAGCACTGTCAGTGCTCCCACCAAACAGCCAGCACTGTCAGTGCTCCCACCACACAGCAAGCACTGTCAGTGCTCCCACCACACAGCCAGCACTGTCAGTGCCCCCACCAAACAGCCAGCACTGTCAGTGCTCCCCCCACACAGCCAGCACTGTCAGTGCTCCGCACGCACAGCCAGCACTGTCTGTGCTCCCCACACACAGCCAGCACTGTCAGTGCTCCCACCAAACAGCCAGCACTGTCAGTGCTCCCCCACACAGCCAGCACTGCCAGTGGTCCCCCACACAGCCAACACTGTCTGTACTCCCCCCACACAGCCAGTACTGTCAGTGCTCCCCCACACAGCCAGCACTGTCAGTGCTCCCACCACAATCCACCAATGTCAGTGCTCCCACCACACAGCCATCACTGTCAGTGCTCCCACCACACAGCCAGCACTGACAGTGCTCCGCCCACACAGCCAGCACTGACAGTGCTCCGCCCACACAGCCAGCACTGTCAGTGCTCCCCCACACAGCCAGAACTTCAGTGCTCCCACCACACAGCCAGCACTGTCAGTGCTCCCACCACACAGCCACCAATGTCAGTGCTCCCACCACACAGCCATCACTGTCAGTGCTCCGCCCACGCAGCCAACACTGTCAGTGCCCTCCCCCACACAGCCAGAACAGTCAGTGCTCCCCTACACAGCCAGAACTGTCAGTGCTCCCACCACACAGCCAGCACTGTCAGTGCTCCCACCAAACAGCCAGCACTGTCAGTGCTCCCACCACACAGCAAGCACTGTCAGTGCTCCCACCACACAGCCATCTCTGTCTGTGCACCCCCCACACAGCCAGCACTGTCTGTGCTCCCCACACACAGCCAGCACTGTCAGTGCTCCCACTAAACAGCCAGCACTGTCAGTTCTCCCCCCACACAGCCAGCACTGCCAGTGCTCCCCCACACAGCCAACACTGTCAGTACTCCCCCCACACAGCCAGTACTCTCAGTGCTCCACCACACAGCCAGCACTGTCAGTGCTCCCAGCACACACCCAACATTGTCTGTACTCCCCCCACACAGCCAGCACTGTCAGTGCTCCCACCACACAGCCAGCACTGTCAGTGCTCTCCCCACACAGCCAGCACTGTCAGTGCTCTCCCCACACTGACAGCACTGACAGTGCTCCCCCACACAGCCAGCACTATCAGTGCTCCCCCACACACAGACAGCACTATCAGTGCTCCCCCACACAGCCAACACTATCAGTGCCCTCCCCCACACAGACAGCACTGTCAGAGCTCCCCCAAACAGCCAGAACAGTCAGTGCTCCCCTACACAGCCAGAAATGTCAGTGCTCCCACCACACAGCCAGCACTGTCAGTGCTCCCACCACACAGCCAGCACTGTCAGTGCTCCCCCACACAGCCAGCATTGTCAGTGCTCCCCACACACAGCCAGCACTGTCAGTGAACCCACCAAACAGCCAGCACTGTCAGTGCTCCCACCACACAGCAAGCACTGTCAGTGCTCCCACCACACAGCCAGCGCTGTCAGTGCACCCCCCACACAGCCAGCACTGTCTGTGCACCCCACACACAGCCAGCACTATCAGTGCTCCCACCAAACAGTCAGCACTGTCAGTGCTCCCCCCACATAGCCAGCACTGCCAGTGCTCCCCACACAGCCAACACTGTCAGTGCTCCCACCACACAGCCAGCATTGTCAGTGCTCCCCACACACAGCCAGCACTGTCAGTGCTCGCACCACACAGCCAGCACTGTCAGTGCTCGCACCACACAGCCAGCACTTTCAGTGCACCCCCCACACAGCCAGCACTGTCAGTGCTCCCCCCACACAGCCAGCACTGTCAGTGCTCCCCCACACAGCCAGCACTGTCAGTGCTCCCCCCACACAGCCAGCACTGTCAGTGCTCCCCCCACACAGCCAGCACTGTCAGAGATCCCATCACACAGCCAGCACTGTCAGTGCTCCCACCACACAGCCAGCACTGTCAGTGCTCCCCCCACAGCCCGCACTGTCAGTGATCCCCCACACAGCCAGCACTGTCAGTGCTCCACCCCCACACAGCCAGCACTGTCAGTGCTCCCCCACACAGCAAGCACTGTCAGTGCTCCACCCCCACACAGTCAGCACTGTCAGTGCTCCCCCACACAGCCAGCACTGTCAGTGCTCCACCCCCACGCAGCCAGCACTGTCAGTGCTCCCCCAAACAGCCAGCAGTGTCAGTGCTCCACCCACACAGCCAGCACTGTCAGTGCTCCCCCACACAGCCAGCACTGTCAGTGCTCCCACCACACAGCCAGCACTGCCAGTGCTCCCACCACACAGCCAGCACTGTCAGTGCTCCACCACACAGCCAGCACTGTCAGTGCTCCACCACACAGCCAGCACTGTCAGTGCTCCCACCACACAGCCAGCACTGTCAGTGCTCCCCCACACAGCCAGCACTGTCAGTGCTCCCCCACACAGCCAGCACTGTCAGTGCTCCCCCACACAGAGACAGCACTATCAGTGCTCCCCCACGCAGCCAACACTATCAGTGCCCTCCCCCACACAGGCAGCACTGTCAGAGCTTCCCCACACAGCCAGAACAGTCAGTGCTCCCCTACACAGCCAGAACTGTTAGTGCTCCCACCACACAGCCAGCACTGTCAGTGCTCCCACCACACAGCCAGCACTGTCAGTGCTCCCCCACACAGCCAACATTGTCAGTGCTCCCCCACACAGCCAGCACTGTCAGTGCTCCCCAAACACAGCCAGCACTGTCAGTGCTCCCACCAAACAGCCAGCACTGTCAGTGCTCCCACCACACAGCCAGCACTGTCAGTGCTCCCACCACACAGCCAGCGCTGTCAGTGCTCCCACCAAACAGCCAGCACTGTCAGTGCTCCCCCACACAGCCAGCACTGTCAGTGCTCCCCACACACAGCCAGCACTGTCTGTGCTCCCCACACACAGCCAGCACTGTCAGTGCTCCCACCAAACAGCCAGCACTGTCAGTGCTCCCCCCACACAGCCAGCACTGCCAGTGGTCCCCCACACAGCCAACACTGTCTGTACTCCCCCCACACAGCCAGTACTGTCAGTGCTCCCCCACACAGCCAGCACTGTCAGTGCTCCCACCACACAGCCACCAATGCCAGTGCTCCCACCACACAGCCATCACTGTCAGTGCTCCCACCACACAGCCAGCACTGACAGTGCTCCGCCCACACAGCCAGCACTGTCAGTGCTCCCCCACACAGCCAGAACTGTCAGTGCTCCCACCATACAGCCAGCACTGTCAGTGCTCCCACCACACAGCCACCAATGTCAGTGCTCCCACCACACAGCCATCACTGTCAGAGCTCCCACCACACAGCCAGCACTGACAGTGCTCCGCCCACGCAGCCAACACGATCAGTGCCCTCCCCCACACAGACAGCACTGTCAGAGCTCCCCCACACAGCCAGGACAGTCAGTGCTCCCCTACACAGCCAGAACTGTCAGTGCTCCCACAACACAGCCAGCACTGTCAGTGCTCCCACCAAACAGCCAGCACTGTCAGTGCTCCCACCACACAGCAAGCACTGTCACTGCTCCCACCACACAGCCAGCGCTGTCTGTGCACCCCCCACACAGCCAGCACTGTCTGTGATCCCCAGACACAGCCAGCACTGTCAGTGCTCCCACCAAACAGCCAGCACTGTCAGTTCTCCCCCCACACAGCCATCACTGCCAGTGCTCCCCCACACAGCCAACACTGTCAGTACTCCCCCCACACAGCAAGTACTGTCAGTGCTCCCCCACACAGCCAGCACTGTCAGTGCTCCCAACACACAGCCACCAATGTCAGTGCTCCCACCACACAGCCATCACTGTTAGTGCTCCCACCACACAGCCAGCACTGGCAGTGCTCCCACCACACAGCCGGCACTGTCAGTGCTCCCACCACACAGCCGGCACTGTCAGTGCTCCCACCACACAGCCAGCACTGTCAGGGCTCCCACAGCACAGCCAGCACTGTCAGTGCTCCCACCACACAGCCAGCACTGTCAGTGCTCCCACCACACAGCCAGCACTGGCAGTGCTCCCCACACACAGCCAGCACTGTCAGTGCTCCCACCACGCAGCCAGCACTGTCAGTGCTCCCACCACACAGCCAGCACTCTGAGTGCTCCCCCCCCCCCCCACAGCCAGCACTCCCAGTGCTCCACCCACACAGCAATCACTGTCAGTGCTCCCACCACACAGCCAGCACTGTCGGTGCTCCCACCACACAGTCAGCGCTGTCAGTGCTCCCCCACACAGCCAGCACTGTCTGTGCTCCCCCACACAGCCAGCACTGTCAGTGCTCCCCACACAGCCAGCACTGTCAGTGCTCCCACACACAGCCAGCATTGTCAGTGCTCCCCCACACAGCCAGCACTGTCAGTGCTCCCCAAACACAGCCAGCACTGTCAGTGCTCCCACCAAACAGCCAGCACTGTCAGTGCTCCCACCATACAGCAAGCACTGTCAGTGCTCCCACCACACAGCCAGCGCTGTCAGTGCTCCCACCAAACAGCCAGCACTGTCAGTGCTCCCCCCACACAGCCAGCACTGTCAGTGCTCCGCACGCACAGCCAGCACTGTCTGTGCTCCCCACACACAGCCAGCACTGTCAGTGCTCCCACCAAACAGCCAGCACTGTCAGTGCTCCCCCACACAGCCAGCACTGCCAGTGGTCCCCCACACAGCCAACACTGTCTGTACTCCCCCCACACAGCCAGTACTGTCAGTGCTCCCCCACACAGCCAGCACTGTCAGTGCTCCCACCACAATCCACCAATGTCAGTGCTCCCACCACACAGCCATCACTGTCAGTGCTCCCACCACACAGCCAGCACTGACAGTGCTCCGCCCACACAGCCAGCACTGACAGTGCTCCGCCCACACAGCCAGCACTGTCAGTGCTCCCCCACACAGCTAGAACTTCAGTGCTCCCACCACACAGCCAGCACTGTCAGTGCTCCCACCACACAGCCACCAATGTCAGTGCTCCCACCACACAGCCATCACTGTCAGTGCTCCCACCACACAGCTAGCACTGACAGTGCTCCGCCCACGCAGCCAACACTGTCAGTGCCCTCCCCCACACAGCCAGAACAGTCAGTGCTCCCCTACACAGCCAGAACTGTCAGTGCTCCCACCACACAGCCAGCACTGTCAGTGCTCCCACCAAACAGCCAGCACTGTCAGTGCTCCCACCACACAGCAAGCACTGTCAGTGCTCCCACCACACAGCCATCTCTGTCTGTGCACCCCCCACACAGCCAGCACTGTCTGTGCTCCCCACACACAGCCAGCACTGTCAGTGCTCCCACTAAACAGCCAGCACTGTCAGTTCTCCCCCCACACAGCCAGCACTGCCAGTGCTCCCCCACACAGCCAACACTGTCAGTACTCCCCCCACACAGCCAGTACTCTCAGTGCTCCACCACACAGCCAGCACTGTCAGTGCTCCCAGCACACAGCCACCAATGTCAGTGCTCCCACCACACAGCCATCACTGTCAGTGCTCCCACCACACAGCCAGCACTGACAGTGCTCCGCCCACACAGCCAGCACTGATAGTGCTCCCAGCACACAGCCAGCACTGTCAGTGCTCGCACAACACAGCCAGCACTGTCAGTGCTCCCACCACACAGCCGGCACTGTCAGTGCTCCCCCACACAGCCAGCACTGTCAGGGCTCCCACCGCACAGCCAGCACTGTCAGTGCTCCCACCACACAGCCAGCACTGTCAGTGCTCCGACCACACAGCCAGCACTGGCAGTGCTCCCACACACAGCCAGCACTGTCAGTGCTCCCACCACGCAGCCAGCACTGTCAGTGCTCCCACCACACAACCAGCACTCTCAGTGCTCCCCCCTCCACAGCCAGCACTCTCAGTGCTCCACCCACACAGCCAGCATTGTCAGTGCTCCCACCACACAGCCAGCACTGTCAGTGCTCCCACCACACAGTCAGCGCTGTCAGTGCTCCCCACACAGCCAGCACTGTCTGTGCTCCCCCACACAGCCAGCACTGTCAGTGCTCCCCACACAGCCAGCACTGTCAGTGCTCCCCCACACAGCCAGCACTGTCAGTGCTCCCCACACAGCCAGCACTGTCAGTGCTCCCCACACACATCCAGCACTGTCAGTGCTCCCACCACACAGCCAGCACTGTCATTGCTCCCACCACACAGCCAGCACTGTCAGTGCTCCCACTACACAGCCAGCATTGTCAGTGCTCCCCCACAGAGACAGCACTGTCAGTGCTCTACCCACACAGCCAGCACTGCCAGTGCTCCCACACATCCAGCACTGTCAGTGCTCAGCCCACACAGCCAGCACTGTCAGTGCTCCCACCACACAGCCAGCACTGTCAGTGCTCCCACCACACAGCCAGCACTGTCAGTGCTCCCCCACACAGCCAGCACTGTCAGTGCTCCCCCATAAAGACAGCACTGTCAGTGCTCCCACCACACAGCCAGCACTGTCAGTGCTCCCACCACACAGCCAGCACTGTCAGTACTCCCACCACACAGCCAGCACTGTCAGTGCTTCCCCCCCACACAGCCAGCACTGTCAGTACTTCCCCCCACACAGCAAGCACTGTCAGTGCTCCCACCACACAGCCAGTACTGTCAGTTCTCTCATCACACAGCCAGCACTGTCAGTGCTGCCCCACGCAGACTGCACTGTCAGTGCTCCCCCCACACAGCCAGCACTGTCAGTGCTCCCCACACAGAGAGCACTGTCAGTGCTCCCCCCAAACAGCCAGCACTGTCAGTGCCCCCACACACAGCCAGCGCTGTCAGTGCTCCCCCCACACAGTCAGCACTGTCAGTGCTTCCCCCACACAGCCAGCACTGTCAGTGCTCCCACCACACAGCCAGCACTGTCAGTGCTCCCCCCACACAGCTAGCACTGTCAGTGATCCCACCACCCAGCCAGCACTGTCAGTGCTTCCCCCACACAGCCAGCACTGACAGTGCTCCGCCCACGCAGCCAACACTATCAGTGCTCCCACCACACAGACAGCACTGTCAGAGCACCCCCACACAGCCAGAACAGTCAGTGCTCCCCTACACAGCCAGAACTGTCAGTGCTCCCACCACACAGCCAGCACTGTCAGTGCTCCCACCAAACAGCCAGCACTGTCAGTGCTCCCACCACACAGCAAGCACTGTCACTGCTCCCACCACACAGCCAGCGCTGTCTGTGCACCCCCCACACAGCCAGCACTGTCTGTGCTCCCCACACACAGCCAGAACTGTCAGTGCTCCCACCAAACAGCCAGCACTGTCAGTTCTCCCCCCACACAGCCAGCACTGCCAGTGCTCCCCACACAGCCAACACTGTCAGTACTCCCCCCACACAGCAAGTACTGTCAGTGCTCCCCCACACAGCCAGCACTGTCAGTGCTCCCAACAAACAGCCACCAATGTCAGTGCTCCCACCACACAGCCATCACTGTCAGTGCTCCCACCACACAGCCAGCACTGACAGTGCTCCGCCCACACAGCCAGCACTGTTAGTGCTCCCAGCACACAGCCAGCACTGTCAGTGCTCGCACAACACAGCCAGCACTGTCAGTGCTCCCACCACACAGCCGGCACTGTCAGTGCTCCCCCACACAGCCAGCACTGTCAGGGCTCCCACCGCACAGCCAGCACTGTCAGTGCTCCCACCACACAGCCAGCACTGGCAGTGCTCCCCACACACAGCCAGCACTGTCAGTGCTCCCACCACGCAGCCAGCACTGTCAGTGCTCCCACCACACAGCCAGCACTCTCAGTGCTCCCCCCCACAGCCAGCACTCTCAGTGCTCCACCCACACAGCCATCACTGTCAGTGCTCCCACCACACAGCCAGCACTGTCAGTGCTCCCACCACACAGTCAGCGCTGTCAGTGCTCCCCACACAGCCAGCACTGTCTGTGCTCCCCCACACAGCCAGCACTGTCAGTGCTCCCCCACACAGCCAGCACTGTCAGTGCTCCCCAAACACAGCCAGCACTGTCAGTGCTCCCACCAAACAGCCAGCATTGTCAGTGCTCCCACCACACAGCAAGCACTGTCAGTGCTCCCACCACACAGCCAGCGCTGTCAGTGCTCCCACCAAACAGCCAGCACTGTCAGTGCTCCCCCCACACAGCCAGCACTGTCAGTGCTCCCCACACACAGCCAGCACTGTCTGTGCTCCCCACACACAGCCAGCACTGTCAGTGCTCCCACCAAACAGCCAGCACTGTCAGTGCTCCCCCCACACAGCCAGCACTGCCTATGGTCCCCCACACGGCCAACACTGTCATTACTCCCCCCACACAGCCAGTACTGTCAGTGCTCCCCCACACAGCCAGCACTGTCAGTGCTCCCACCACACAGCCACCAATGTCAGTGCTCCCACCACACAGCCATCACTGTCAGTGCTCCCACCACACAGCCAGCACTGACAGTGCTCCGCCCACACAGCCAGCACTGACAGTGCTCCGCCCACACAGCCAGCACTGTCAGTGCTCCCCCACACAGCCAGAACTGTCAGTGCTCCCACCACACAGCCAGCACTGTCAGTGCTCCCACCACACAGCCACCAATGTCAGTGCTCCCACCACACAGCCATCACTGTCAGTGCTCCCACCACACAGCCAGCACTGACAGTGCTCCGCCCACGCAGCCAACACTATCAGTGCTCCCCCACACAGACAGCACTGTCAGAGCTCCCCCACACAGCCAGAACAGTCAGTGCTCCCCTACACAGCCAGAACTGTCAGTGCTCCCACCACACAGCCAGCACTGTCAGTGCTCCCACCAAACAGCCAGCACTGGCAGTGCTCCCACCACACAGCAAGCACTGTCAGTGCTCCCACCACACAGCCAGCGCTGTCTGTGCACCCCCCACACAGCCAGCACTGTCTGTGCTCCCCACACACAGCCAGCACTGTCAGTGCTCCCACCAAACAGCCAGCACTGTCAGTTCTCCCCCCACACAGCCAGCACTGCCTGTGCTCCCCCCCACAGCCAACACTGTCAGTACCCCCCCCCCACACAGCCAGTACTGTCAGTGCTCCCCCACACAGCCAGCACTGTCAGTGCTCCCACCTCACAGCCACCAATGTCAGTGCTCCCACCACACAGCCATCACTGTCAGTGCTCCCACCACACAGCCAGCACTGACAGTGCTCCGCCCACACAGCCAGCACTGTTAGTGCTCCCAGCACACAGCCAGCACTGTCAGTGCTCGCACAACACAGCCAGCACTGTCAGTGCTCCCACCACACAGCCGGCACTGTCAGTGCTCCCCCACATAGCCAGCACTGTCAGGGCTCCCACCGCACAGCCAGCACTGTCAGTGCTCCCACCACACAGCCAGCACTGTCAGTGCTCCCACCACACAGCCAGCAATGGCAGTGCTCCCCACACACAGCCAGCACTGTCAGTGCTCCCACCACGCAGCCAGCACTGTCAGTGCTCCCACCACACAGCCAGCACTCTCAGTGCTCCCCCCCCACAGCCAGCACTCTCAGTGCTCCACCCACACAGCCATCACTGTCAGTGCTCCCACCACACAGCCAGCACTGTCAGTGCTCCCACCACACAGTCAGCGCTGTCAGTGCTCCCCACACAGCCAGCACTGTCTGTGCTCCCCCACACAGCCAGCACTGTCAGTGCTCCCCACACACATCCAGCACTGTCAGTGCTCCTACCACACAGCCAGCACTGTCATTGCTCCCCCACACAGCCAGCACTGTCAGTGCTCCCAGAACACAGCCACCAATGTCAGTGCTCCCACCACACAGCCATCACTGTCATTGCTCCCACCACACAGCCAGCACTGACAGTGCTCCGCCCACACAGCCAGCACTGTTAGTGCTCCCAGCACACAGCCAGCACTGTCAGTGCTCGCACAACACAGCCAGCACTGTCAGTGCTCCCACCACACAGCCGGCACTGTCAGTGCTCCCCCACACAGCCAGCACTGTCAGGGCTCCCACCGCACAGCCAGCACTGTCAGTGCTCCCACCACGCAGCCAGCACTGTCAGTGCTCCCACCACACAGCCAGCACTCTCAGTGCTCCCCCCTCCACAGCCAGCACTCTCAGTGCTCCACCCACACAGCCAGCATTGTCAGTGCTCCCACCACACAGCCAGCACTGTCAGTGCTCCCACCACACAGTCAGCGCTGTCAGTGCTCCCCACACAGCCAGCACTGTCTGTGCTCCCCCACACAGCCAGCACTGTCAGTGCTCCCCACACAGCCAGCACTGTCAGTGCTCCCCCTCACAGCCAGCACTGTCAGTGCTCCCCACACAGCCAGCACTGTCAGTGCTCCCCAGACACATCTAGCACTGTCAGTGCTCCCACCACACAGCCAGCACTGTCATTGCTCCCACCACACAGCCAGCACTGTCAGTGCTCCCACAACACAGCCAGCATTGTCAGTGCTCCCCCACAGAGACAGCACTGTCAGTGCTCTACCCACACAGCCAGCACTGCCAGTGCTCCCACACATCCAGCACTGTCAGTGCTCAGCCCACACAGCCAGCACTGTCAGTGCTCCCACCACACAGCCAGCACTGTCAGTGCTCCCACCACACAGCCAGCACTGTCAGTGCTCCCCCACACAGCCAGCACTGTCAGTGCTCCCCCATAAAGACAGCACTGTCAGTGCTCCCACCGCACAGCCAGCACTGTCAGTGCTCCCACCACACAGCCAGCACTGTCAGTACTCCCACCACACAGCCAGCACTGTCAGTGATTCCCCCCACACAGCCAGCACTGTCAGTACTTCCCCCCACACAGCACGTACTGTCAGTGCTCCCCCACACAGCCAGCACTGTCAGTGCTCCCACCTCACAGCCACCAATGTCAGTGCTCCCACCACACAGCCATCACTGTCAGTGCTCCCACCACACAGCCAGCACTGACAGTGCTCCGCCCACACAGCCCACACTGTTAGGGCTCCCAGCACACAGCCAGCACTGTCAGTGCTCGCACAACACAGCCAGCACTGTCAGTGCTCCCAACACACAGCCGGCACTGCCAGTGCTCCCCCACACAGCCAGCACTGTCAGGGCTCCCACCGCACAGCCAGCACTGTCAGTGCTCCCACCACACAGCCAGCACTGTCAGTGCTCCCACCACACAGCCAGCAATGGCAGTGCTCCCCACACACAGCCAGCACTGTCAGTGCTCCCACCACGCAGCCAGCACTGTCAGTGCTCCCACCACACAGCCAGCACTCTCAGTGCTCCCCCCCCACAGCCAGCACTCTCAGTGCTCCACCCACACAGCCATCACTGTCAGTGCTCCCACCACACAGCCAGCACTGTCAGTGCTCCCACCACACAGTCAGCGCTGTCAGTGCTCCCCACACAGCCAGCACTGTCTGTGCTCCCCCACACAGCCAGCACTGTCAGTGCTCCCCACACACATCCAGCACTGTCAGTGCTCCTACCACACAGCCAGCACTGTCATTGCTCCCCCACACAGCCAGCACTGTCAGTGCTCCCAGCACACAGCCACCAATGTCAGTGCTCCCACCACACAGCCATCACTGTCATTGCTCCCACCACACAGCCAGCACTGACAGTGCTCCGCCCACACAGCCAGCACTGTTAGTGCTCCCAGCACACAGCCAGCACTGTCAGTGCTCCCACCACACAGCCGGCACTGTCAGTGCTCCCCCACACAGCCAGCACTGTCAGGGCTCCCACCGCACAGCCAGCACTGTCAGTGCTCCCACCACGCAGCCAGCACTGTCAGTGCTCCCACCACACAGCCAGCACTCTCAGTGCTCCCCCCTCCACAGCCAGCACTCTCAGTGCTCCACCCACACAGCCAGCATTGTCAGTGCTCCCACCACACAGCCAGCACTGTCAGTGCTCCCACCACACAGTCAGCGCTGTCAGTGCTCCCCACACAGCCAGCACTGTCTGTGCTCCCCCACACAGCCAGCACTGTCAGTGCTCCCCACACAGCCAGCACTGTCAGTGCTCCCCCTCACAGCCAGCACTGTCAGTGCTCCCCACACAGCCAGCACTGTCAGTGCTCCCCAGACACATCTAGCACTGTCAGTGCTCCCACCACACAGCCAGCACTGTCATTGCTCCCACCACACAGCCAGCACTGTCAGTGCTCCCACAACACAGCCAGCATTGTCAGTGCTCCCCCACAGAGACAGCACTGTCAGTGCTCTACCCACACAGCCAGCACTGCCAGTGCTCCCACACATCCAGCACTGTCAGTGCTCAGCCCACACAGCCAGCACTGTCAGTGCTCCCACCACACAGCCAGCACTGTCAGTGCTCCCACCACACAGCCAGCACTGTCAGTGCTCCCCCACACAGCCAGCACTGTCAGTGCTCCCCCATAAAGACAGCACTGTCAGTGCTCCCACCGCACAGCCAGCACTGTCAGTGCTCCCACCACACAGCCAGCACTGTCAGTACTCCCACCACACAGCCAGCACTGTCAGTGATTCCCCCCACACAGCCAGCACTGTCAGTACTTCCCCCCACACAGCACGTACTGTCAGTGCTCCCCCACACAGCCAGCACTGTCAGTGCTCCCACCTCACAGCCACCAATGTCAGTGCTCCCACCACACAGCCATCACTGTCAGTGCTCCCACCACACAGCCAGCACTGACAGTGCTCCGCCCACACAGCCAGCACTGTTAGGGCTCCCAGCACACAGCCAGCACTGTCAGTGCTCGCACAACACAGCCAGCACTGTCAGTGCTCCCAACACACAGCCGGCACTGCCAGTGCTCCCCCACACAGCCAGCACTGTCAGGGCTCCCACCGCACAGCCAGCACTGTCAGTGCTCCCACCACACAGCCAGCACTGTCAGTGCTCCCACCACACAGCCAGCACTGGCAGTGCTCCCCACACACAGCCAGCACTGTCAGTGCTCCCACCACGCAGCCAGCACTGTCAGTGCTCCCACCACACAGCCAGCACTTTCAGTGCTCCCCCCCCCCCCACAGCCAGCACTCTCAGTGCTCCACCCACACAGCCATCACTGTCAGTGCTCCCACCACACAGCCAGCACTGTCAGTGCTCCCACCACACAGTCAGCGCTGTCAGTGCTCCCCACACAGCCAGCACTGTCTGTGCTCCCCCACACAGCCAGCACTGTCAGTGCTCCCCACACACATCCAGCACTGTCAGTGCTCCCACCACACAGCCAGCACTGTCATTGCTCCCCCACACAGCCAGCACTGTCAGTGCTCCCAGCACACAGCCACCAATGTCAGTGCTCCCACCACACAGCCAGCACTGTCAGTGCTCCCACCACACAGCCAGCACTGACAGTGCTCCGCCCACACAGCCAGCACTGTTAGTGCTCCCAGCACACAGCCAGCACTGTCAGTGCTCGCACAACACAGCCAGCACTGTCAGTGCTCCCACCACACAGCCGGCACTGTCAGTGCTCCCCCACACAGCCAGCACTGTCAGGGCTCCCACCGCACAGCCAGCACTGTCAGTGCTCCCACCACACAGCCAGCACTGTCAGTGCTCCCACCACACAGCCAGCACTGGCAGTGCTCCCCACACACAGCCAGCACTGTCAGTGCTCCCACCACGCAGCCAGCACTGTCAGTGCTCCCACCACACAGTCAGCACTCTCAGTGCTCCCCCCTCCACAGCCAGCACTCTCAGTGCTCCACCCACACAGCCAGCATTGTCAGTGCCCCCACCACACAGCCAGCACTGTCAGTGCTCCCACCACACAGTCAGCGCTGTCAGTGCTCCCCACACAGCCAGCACTGTCTGTGCTCCCCCACACAGCCAGCACTGTCAGTGCTCCCCACACAGCCAGCACTGTCAGTGCTCCCCCACACAGCCAGCACTGTCAGTGCTCCCCACACAGCCAGCACTGTCAGTGCTCCCCACACACATCTAGCACTGTCAGTGCTCCCACCACACAGCCAGCACTTTCATTGCTCCCACCACACAGCCAGCACTGTCAGTGCTCCCACAACACAGCCAGCATTGTCAGTGCTCCCCCACAGAGACAGCACTGTCAGTGCTCTACCCACACAGCCAGCACTGCCAGTGCTCCCACACATCCAGCACTGTCAGTGCTCAGCCCACACAGCCAGCACTGTCAGTGCTCCCACCACACAGCCAGCACTGTCAGTGCTCCCACCACACAGCCAGCACTGTCAGTGCTCCCCCACACAGCCAGCACTGTCAGTGCTCCCCCATAAAGACAGCACTGTCAGTGCTCCCACCGCACAGCCAGCACTGTCAGTGCTCCCACCACTGTCAGTACTCCCACCACACAGCCAGCACTGTCAGTGCTTCCCCCCACACAGCCAGCACTGTCAGTACTTCCCCCCACACAGCAAGCACTGTCAGTGCTCCCACCACACAGCCAGTACTGTCAGTTCTCTCATCACACAGCCAGCACTGTCAGTGCTGCCCCACGCAGACTGCACTGTCAGTGCTCCCCCCACACAGCCAGCACTGTCAGTGCTCCCCACACACAGCCAGCGCTGTCTGTGCTCCCCCCACACAGTCAGCACTGTCAGTGCTTCCTCCACACAGCCAGCGCTGTCTGTGCTCCCCCCACACAGTCAGCACTGTCAGTGCTTCCTCCACACAGCCAGCACTGTCAGTGCTCCCACCACACAGCCAGCACTGTCAGTGCTCCCCCCACACAGCTAGCACTGTCAGTGCTCCCACCACCCAGCCAGCACTGTCAGTGCTTCCCCCACACAGCCAGCACTGACAGTGCTCCGCCCACGCAACCAACACTATCAGTGCCCTCCCCCACACAGACAGCACTGTCAGTGCTCCCCCACACAGCCAGAACAGTCAGTGCTCCCCTACACAGCCAGAACTGTCAGTGCTCCCACCACACAGCCAGCACTGTCAGTGCTCCCACCAAACAGCCAGCACTGTCAGTGCTCCCACCACACAGCAAGCACTGTCACTGCTCCCACCACACAGCCAGCGCTGTCTGTGCACCCCCCACACAGCCAGCACTGTCTGTGCTCCCCACACACAGCCAGCACTGTCAGTGCTCCCACCAAACAGCCAGCACTGTCAGTTCTCCCCCCACACAGCCAGCACTGCCAGTGCTCCCCCACACAGCCAACACTGTCAGTACTCCCCCCACACAGCAAGTACTGTCAGTGCTCCCCCACACAGCCAGCACTGTCAGTGCTCCCAACAAACAGCCACCAATGTCAGTGCTCCCACCACACAGCCATCACTGTCAGTGCTCCCACCACACAGCCAGCACTGACAGTGCTCCGCCCACACAGCCAGCACTGTTAGTGCTCCCAGCACACAGCCAGCACTGTCAGTGCTCCCACCACACAGCCAGCACTGTCAGTGCTCCCACCACACAGCCAGCACTGGCAGTGCTCCCCACACACAGCCAGCACTGTCAGTGCTCCCACCACGCAGCCAACACTGTCAGTGCTCCCACCACACAGCCAGAACTCTCAGTGCTCCCCCCCCACAACCAGCACTCTCAGTGCTCCACCCACACAGCCATCACTGTCAGTGCTCCCACCACACAGCCAGCACTGTCAGTGCTCCCACCACACAGTCAGCGCTGTCAGTGCTCCCCCACACAGCCAGCACTGTCTGTGCTCCCCCACACAGCCAGCACTGTCAGTGCTCCCCACACAGTCAGCACTGTCAGTGCTCCCCCCAAACAGCCAGCACTGTCAGTGCTCCCCCACACAGCCAGCACTGTCAGTGCTCCCCAAACACAGCCAGCACTGTCAGTGCTCCCACCAAACAGCCAGCACTGTCAGTGCTCCCACCACACAGCAAGCACTGTCTGTGCTCCCCACACACAGCCAGCACTGTCAGTGCTCCCACCAAACAGCCAGCACTGTCAGTGCTCCCCCCACACAGCCAGCACTGTCAGTGCTCCCCACACACAGCCAGCACTGTCTGTGCTCCCCACACACAGCCAGCACTGTCAGTGCTCCCACCAAACAGCCAGCACTGTCAGTGCTCCCCCCACACAGCCAGCACTGCCAGTGGTCCCCCACACAGCCAACACTGTCTGTACTCCCCCCACACAGCCAGTACTGTCAGTGCTCCCCCACACAGCCAGCACTGTCAGTGCTCCCACCACACAGCCACCAATGTCAGTGCTCCCAACACAGAGCCATCACTGTCAGTGCTCCCACCACACAGCCAGCACTGACAGTGCTCCGCCCACACAGCCAGCACTGACAGTGCTCCGCCCACACAGCCAGCATTGTCAGTGCTCCCCCACACAGCCAGCACTGTCAGTGCTCCCACACACAGCCAGAACTGTCAGTGCTCCCACCACACAGCCAGCACTGTCAGTGCTCCCACCACACAGCCACCAATGTCAGTGCTCCCACCACACAGCCATCACTGTCAGTGCTCCCACCACACAGCCAGCACTGACAGTGCTCCGCCCACGCAGCCAACACTATCAGTGCTCCCTCTCACAGACAGCACTGTCAGAGCTCCCCCACACAGCCAGAACAGTCAGTGCTCCCCTACACAGCCAGAACTGTCAGTGCTCCCACCACACAGCCAGCACTGTCAGTGCTCCCACCAAACAGCCAGCACTGTCAGTGCTCCCACCACACAGCAAGCACTGTCAGTGCTCCCACCACACAGCCAGCGCTGTCTGTGCACCCCCCACACAGCCAGCACTGTCTGTGCTCCCCACACACAGCCAGCACTGTCAGTGCTCCCACCAAACAGCCAGCACTGTCAGTTCTCCCCCCACACAGCCAGCACTGCCAGTGCTCCCCCACACAGCCAACACTGTCAGTACTCCCCCCACACAGCCAGTACTGTCAGTGCTCCCCCACACAGCCAGCACTGTCAGTGCTCCCACCTCACAGCCACCAATGTCAGTGCTCCCACCACACAGCCATCACTGTCAGTGCTCCCACCACACACCCAGCACTGACAGTGCTCCGCCCACACAGCCAGCACTGTTAGTGCTCCCAGCACACAGCCAGCACTGTCAGTGCTCGCACAACACAGCCAGCACTGTCAGTGCTCCCACCACACAGCCGGCACTGTCAGTGCTCCCCCACACAGCCAGCACTGTCAGGGCTCCCACCGCACAGCCAGCACTGTCAGTGCTCCCACCACACAGCCAGCACTGTCAGTGCTCCCACCTCACAGCCAGCAATGGCAGTGCTCCCCACACACAGCCAGCACTGTCAGTGCTCCCACCACGCAGCCAGCACTGTCAGTGCTCCCACCACACAGCCAGCACTCTCAGTGCTCCCCCCCACAGCCAGCACTCTCAGTGCTCCACCCACACAGCCATCACTGTCAGTGCTCCCACCACACAGCCAGCACTGTCAGTGCTCCCACCACACAGTCAGCGCTGTCAGTGCTCCCCCACACAGCCAGCACTGTCTGTGCTCCCCCACACAGCCAGCACTGTCAGTGCTCCCCACACACATCCAGCACTGTCAGTGCTCCCACCACACAGCCAGCACTGTCATTGCTCCCACCACACAGCCAGCACTGTCAGTGCTCCCACAAAACAGCCAGCATTGTCAGTGCTCCCCCACACAGACAGCACTGTCAGTGCTCTACCCACACAGCCAGCACTGCCAGTGCTCCCACACATCCAGCACTGTCAGTGCTCAGCCCACACAGCCAGCACTGTCAGTGCTCCCACCACACAGCCAGCACTGTCAGTGCTCCCACCACACAGCCAGCACTGACAGTGCTCCGCCCACACAGCCAGCACTGACAGTGCTCCGCCCACACAGCCAGCACTGTCAGTGCTCCCCCACACAGCCAGAACAGTCAGTGCTCCCACCACACAGCCAGCACTGTCAGTGCTCCCACCACACAGCCACCAATGTCAGTGCTCCCACCACACAGCCATCACTGTCAGTGCTCCCACCACACAGCCAGCACTGACAGTGCTCCGCCCACGCAGCCAACACTATCAGTGCTCCCCCTCACAGACAGCACTGTCAGAGCTCCCCCACACAGCCAGAACAGTCAGTGCTCCCCTACACAGCCAGAACTGTCAGTGCTCCCACCACACAGCCAGCACTGTCAGTGCTCCCACCAAACAGCCAGCACTGTCAGTGCTCCCACCACACAGCAAGCACTGTCAGTGCTCCCACCACACAGCCAGCGCTGTCTGTGCACCCCCCACACAGCCAGCACTGTCTGTGCTCCCCACACACAGCCAGCACTGTCAGTGCTCCCACCAAACAGCCAGCACTGTCAGTTCTCCCCCCACACAGCCAGCACTGCCAGTGCTCCCCCACACAGCCAACACTGTCAGTACTCCCCCCACACAGCCAGTACTGTCAGTGCTCCCCCACACAGCCAGCACTGTCAGTGCTCCCACCTCACAGCCACCAATGTCAGTGCTCGCACCACACAGCCATCACTGTCAGTGCTCCACCACAGAGCCAGCATTGTCAGTGCTTCCCCCCACACAGCCAGCACTGTCAGTACTTCCCCCCACACAGCAAGCACTGTCAGTGCTCCCACCACACAGCCAGCACTGTCAGTTCTCTCATCACACAGCCAGCACTGTCAGTGCTGCCCCACGTAGACTGCACTGTCAGTGCTCCCCCCACACAGCCAGCACTGTCAGTGCTCCCCACACAGACAGCACTGTCAGTGCTCCCCCCAAACAGCCAGCACTGTCAGTGTCCCCACACACATCCAGCGCTGTCAGTGCTCCCCCCACACAGTCAACACTGTCAGTGCTTCCCCCACACAGCCAGCACTGTCAGTGCTCCCCCACACAGCCAGCACTGTCAGTGCTCCCCCCACACAGCCAGCACTGTCAGTGCTCCCCCCACACAGCTAGCACTGTCAGTGCTCCCACCAACCAGCCAGCACTGTCAGTGCTTCCCCCACACATCAGCACTGTCAGTGCTCCCACCAGACAGCCAGCACTGTCAGTGATCCACCCACACAGCTAGCGCTGTCAGTGCTCCCACCACACAGCCAGCACTGTCAGTGCTCCCACCACCCAGCCAGCACTGGCAGTGCTCCCCACACACAGCCAGCACTGTCAGTGCTCCCACCACGCAGCCAGCACTGTCAGTGCTCCCACCACACAGCCACCAATGTCAGTGCTCCCAACACACAGCCATCACTGTCAGTGCTCCCACCACACAGCCAGCACTGACAGTGCTCCGCCCACACAGCCAGCACTGACAGTGCTCCGCCCACACAGCCAGCACTGTCAGTGCTCCCCCACACAGCCAGAACTGTCAGTGCTCCCACCACACAGCCAGCACTGTCAGTGCTCCCACCACACAGCCACCAATGTCAGTGCTCCCACCACACAGCCATCACTGTCAGTGCTCCCACCACACAGCCAGCACTGACAGTGCTCCGCCCACGCAGCCAACACTATCAGTGCTCCCCCTCACAGACAGCACTGTCAGAGCTCCCCCACACAGCCAGAACAGTCAGTGCTCCCCTACACAGCCAGAACTGTCAGTGCTCCCACCACACAGCCAGCACTGTCAGTGCTCCCACCAAACAGCCAGCACTGTCAGTGCTCCCACCACACAGCAAGCACTGTCAGTGCTCCCACCACACAGCCAGCACTGTCAGTACTCCCCACACACAGCCAGCACTGGCAGTGCTCCCACCAAACAGCCAGCACTGTCAGTTCTCCCCCCACACAGCCAGCACTGCCAGTGCTCCCCCACACAGCCAACACTGTCAGTACTCCCCCCACACAGCCAGTACTGTCAGTGCTCCCCCACACAGCCAGCACTGTCAGTGCTCCCACCTCACAGCCACCAATGTCAGTGCTCCCACCACACAGCCATCACTGTCAGTGCTCCCACCACACAGCCAGCACTGACAGTGCTCCGCCCACACAGCCAGCACTGTTACTGCTCCCAGCACACAGCCAGCACTGTCAGTGCTCGCACAACACAGCCAGCACTGTCAGTGCTCCCACCTCACAGCCGGCACTGTCAGTGCTCCCCCACACAGCCAGCACTGTCAGGGCTCCCACCGCACAGCCAGCACTGTCAGTGCTCCCACCACACAGCCAGCACTGTCAGTGCTCCCACCACACAGCCAGCAATGGCAGTGCTCCCCACACACAGCCAGCACTGTCAGTGCTCCCACCACGCAGCCAGCACTGTCAGTGCTCCCACCACACAGCCAGCACTCTCAGTGCTCCCCCCCACAGCCAGCACTCTCAGTGCTCCACCCTCACAGCCATCACTGTCAGTGCTCCCACCACACAGCCAGCACTGTCAGTGCTCCCACCACACAGTCAGCGCTGTCAGTGCTCCCCCACACAGCCAGCACTGTCTGTGCTCCCCCACACAGCCAGCACTGTCAGTGCTCCCCACACACATCCAGCACTGTCAGTGCTCCCACCACACAGCCAGCACTGTCATTGCTCCCACCACACAGCCAGCACTGTCAGTGCTCCCACAACACAGCCAGCATTGTCAGTGCTCCCCCACACAGACAGCACTGTCAGTGCTCTACCCACACAGCCAGCACTGCCAGTGCTCCCACACATCCAGCACTGTCAGTGCTCAGCCCACACAGCCAGCACTGTCAGTGCTCCCACCACACAGCCAGCACTGTCAGTGCTCCCACCACACAGCCAGCACTGTCAGTGCTCCCCCTCACAGCCAGCACTGTCAGTGCTCCACCACAGAGCCAGCATTGTCAGTGCTTCCCCCCACACAGCCAGCACTGTCAGTACTTCCCCCCACACAGCAAGCACTGTCAGTGCTCCCACCACACAGCCAGCACTGTCAGTTCTCTCATCACACAGCCAGCACTGTCAGTGCTGCCCCACGCAGACTGCACTGTCAGTGCTCCCCCCACTCAGCCAGCACTGTCAGTGCTCCCCACACAGACAGCACTGTCAGTGCTCCCCCCAAACAGCCAGCACTATCAGTGTCCCCACACACATCCAGCGCTGTCAGTGCTCCCCCACACAGTCAGCACTGTCAGTGCTTCCCCCACACAGCCAGCACTGTCAGTGCTCCCCCACACAGCCAGCACTGTCAGTGCTCCCCCCACACAGCCAGCACTGTCAGTGCTCCCCCCACACAGCTAGCACTGTCAGTGCTCCCACCACCCAGCCAGCACTGTCAGTGCTTCCCCCACACATCAGCACTGTCAGTGCTCCCACCAGACAGCCAGCACTGTCAGTGATCCACCCACACAGCTAGCACTGTCAGTGCTCCCACCACACAGCCAGCACTGTCAGTGCTCCCACCACCCAGCCAGCACTGGCAGTGCTCCCCACACACAGCCAGCACTGTCAGTGCTCCCACCACGCAGCCAGCACTGTCAGTGCTCCCACCACACAGCCAGCGCTGTCAGTGCTCCCCCACACAGCCAGCACTGTCAATGCTCCCCCACACAGCCAGCACTGTCAGTGCTCCCCACACACAGCCAGCACTCTCTGTGCTCCCCCCACACAGCCAGCACTGTCAGTTCTCCCACCACACAGCCAGCACGGTCAGTTCTCCCCCACACAGCCAGCACTGTAAGTTCTGCCCCACACAGCCAGCACTGTCAGTGCTCCCACCACACAGCCACCAATGTCAGTGCTCCCACCACACAGCCAGTACTGTCAGTTCTCCCCCACACAGCCATCACTGTAAGTGCTCCCACCACACAGCCAGCACTGACAGTGCTCCGCCCACACAGCCAGCACTGACAGTGCTCCGCCCACACAGCCAGCACTGTCAGTGCTCCCCCACACAGCCAGAACTGTCAGTGCTCCCACCACACAGCCAGCACTGTCAGTGCTCCCACCACACAGCCACCAATGTCAGTGCTCCCACCACACAGCCATTACTGTCAGTGCTCCCACCACACAGCGCGCACTGTCAGTGCTCCGACCACACAGCCAGCACTGACAGTGCTCCGCCCACGCAGCCAACACTATCAGTGCTCCCCCCACACAGACAGCACTGCCAGGCCACTCCCGGCCAGCCCACACACACGCTCCAGGTCTCTCCCGGGCAGCCCACACACACACTCCAGGCCAGGCCACTCCCGGCCAGCCCACACACACACTCCAGGCCAGGCCACTCCCGGCCAGCCCACACACACACTCCAGGCCAGGTCACTCCCGGCCAGTCCACACACACACTCCAGGCCACTCCCGGCCAGCCCACACACACACTCCAGGCCACTCCCGGCCAGCCCACACACACACTCCCGGCCACTCCCGGCCAGCCCACACACACACTCCAGGCCACTCCCGGCCAGCCCACACACACCCCAGGCCAGGCCACTCCCGGCCAGCCCACACACACACTCCAGGCCAGGCCACTCCCGGCCAGCCCACACACACACTCCAGGCCACTCCCGGACAGCCCACACACACACTCCCGGCCACTCCCGGCCAGCCCACACACACACTCCAGGTCACTCCCGGCCAGCCCACACACACACTCCGGGTCACTCCCGGCCAGCCCACACACACACTCCAGGCCACTCCCGGCCAGCCCACACACACACTCCAGGCCACTCCCGGCCAGCCCACACACACACTCCAGGTCACTCCCGGCCAGCCCACACACACACTCCCGGCCACTCCCGGCCAGCCCACACACACACTCCAGGCCACTCCCGGCCAGCCCACACACACACTCCAGGCCACTCCCGGCCTGCCCACACACACACTCCAGGCCACTCCCGGCCAGCCCACACACACACTCCTGGGCCACTCCCGGCCAGCCCACACACACACTCCAGGCCACTCCCGGCCAGCCCACACACACACACTCCTGGCCAGGCCACTCCCGGCCAGCCCACACACACACTCCAGACCACTCCCGGCCACCCCACACACACACTCCAGACCACTCCCGGCCAGCCCACACACACACTCCAGGCCACTCCCGGGTAACCCAGACACACTCCAGGCCACTCGCGGCCAGCCCACACACACACTCCAGGCCACTCCCGACAAGCCCACACACACACTCCAGGCCAGGCCACTCCCGGCCAGCCCACACACACACTCCAGGTCACTCCCGGCCAGCCCACACACACACTCCAGGCCACTCCCGGCCAGCCCACACACACACTCCAGGCCACTCCCGGCCAGCCCACACACACACTCCAGGCCACTCCCGGCCTGCCCACACACACACTCCAGGCCACTCCCGGCCAGCCCACACACACACTCCAGGCCACTCCCGGCCAGCCCACACACACACTCCAGGCCACTCCCGGCCAGCCCACACACACACTCCAGGCCACTCCCGGCCAGCCCACACACACACTCCAGGCCACTCCCGGCCAGCCCACACACACACTCCAGGTCACTCCCGGCCAGCCCACACACACACTCCAGGACACTCCCGGCCAGCCCACACACACACACCAGGCCACTCCCGGCCAGCCCACACACACACTCCAGGCCACTCCCGGCCAGCCCACACACACTCCAGGCCACTCCCGGCCAGCCCACACACACACTCCAGGCCACTCCCGGCCAGCCCACACACACACTCCAGGACACTCCCGGCCAGCCCACACACACACTCCAGGCCACTCCCGGCCAGCCCACACACACACTCCAGGCCACTCCCGGCCAGCCCACACACACACTCCAGGCCACTCCCGGCCAGCCCACACACTCACTCCAGGCCACTCCCGGCCAGCCCACACACACACTCCAGGCCACTCCCGGGCAGCCCTCACACGCACTCCAGGCCACTCCCGGCCAGCCCACACACACACTCCAGGCCACTCCCGGCCAGCCCACACACACACTCCAGGCCACTCCCGGCCAGCCCACACACACACTCCAGGCCACTCCCGGCCAGCCCACACACACACTCCCGGCCACTCCCGGCCAGACCACACACGCACTCCAGGCCACTCCCTGCCAGCCCACACACACGCACTCCAGGCCACTCCCTGCCAGCCCACACACACACACTCCAGGCCACTCCCGGCCAGCCACACACACACTCCAGGCCACTCCCGGCCAGCCCACACACACACTCCAGGCCACTCACGGCCAGCCCACACACACACTCCAGGCCACTCCCGGCCAGCCCACACACACACTCCAGGCCACTCCCGGCCAGCCCACACACACACTCCAGGCCACTCCCGGCCAGCCCACACACACACTCCCGGCCACTCCCGGCCAGCCCACACACACACTCCAGGCCACTCCCGGCCAGCCCACACACACACTCCAGGCCACTCTCCCCAGCCCACACACACACTCCAGGCCACTCCCGGCCAGCCCACTCACACACTCAAGGCCACCCCCGGCTAGCCCACACACACACTCCAGGCCACTCCCGGCCAGCCCACACACACACTCCCGGCCACTCCCGGTCAGCACACACACACACTCCAGGCCACTCCCGGCCAGCCCACACACACACTCCAGGCCACTCCCGGCCAGCCCACACACAGACTCCAGGCCACTCCCGGCCAGCCCACACACACACTCCAGGCCACTCCCGGCCAGCCCACACACACACTCCAGGCCACTCCCGGCCAGCCCACACACAGACTCCAAGCCACTCCCGGCCAGCCCATACACACTCCCATCCACTCCCGACCAGCCCACACACACACTCCCGGTCACGCCCGGCCATCCCACAAACACACTCCCGGCCACTCCCGGCCAGCCCACACACACACTCCAGGCCACTCCCGGCCAGCCCACACACACACTCCAGACCACTCCCGGCCAGCCCACACACACACTCCAGGCCACTCCCGGGCAGCCCACACACACACTCCAGGCCACTCCCGGCCAGCCCACACACACACTCCAGGCCACTCCCGGCCAGCCCACACACACACTCCAGGCCATTCCCGGCCAGCCCACACACACACTCCAGGCCACTCCCGGCCAGCCCACACACACACTCCAGGCCACTCCCGGCCAGCCCACACACACTCTCCAGGCCACTCCCGGCCAGCCCTCACACACACTCCAGGCCACTCCCGGCCAGCCCACACACACACTCCAAGCCACTCCCGGCCAGCCCACACACACACTCCAGGCCACTCCCGGCCAGCCCACACACACACTCCAGGCCACTCCCGGTCAGCCCACACACACACTCCAGGCCACTCCCGGCCAGTCCACACACACACTCCAGGCCACTCCCGGCCAGCCCACACACACACTCCAGGTCACTCCCGGCCAGCCCACACACACACTCCAGGCCACTCCCGGCCAGCCCACACACACACTCCAGGCCACTCCCGGCGAGTCCACACACACACTCCAGACCACTCCCGGCCAGTCCACACACACACTCCAGGCCACTCCCGGCCAGCCCACACACTCACTCCAGGCCAGGCCACTCCCGGCCAGCCCACACACACACTCCAGGCCACTCCCGGCCAGCCCACACACACACTCCAGGCCCCTCCCGGACAGCCCACACACACACTCCAGGCCAAGGCACTCCCGGCCAGTCCACACACACACTCCAGGCCAAGGCCACTCCCGGCCAGCCCACACACACACTCCAGGCCACTCCCGGCCAGCCCACACACACACTCCAGGCCACTCCCGGCCAGCCCACACACACACTCCAGGCGACTCCCGGCCAGTCCACACACACACTCCAGGCCACTCCCGGCCAGTCCACACACACACTCCAGGCCACTCCCGGCCGGCCCACACACACACTCCAGGCCACTCCCGGCCGGCCCACACACACACTCCAGGCCACTCCCGGCCAGCCCACACACACACTCCAGGCCAGGCCACTCCCGGCCAGCCCACACACACACTCCAGGCCACTCACGGCCAGCCCACACACACACTCCATGCCACTCCCGGCCAGTCCACACACACACTCCAGGCCACTCCCGGCCAGCCCACACACACACTCCAGGCCACTCCCGGCCAGTCCACACACACACTCCAGGCCACTCCCGGCCAGCCCACATACACTCCAGGCCACTCACGACCAGCCCACACACACACTCCAGGCCACACCCGGCCAGCCCACACACACACTCCAGACCACTCCCGGCCAGCCCACACACACACTCCAGGCCACTCACGGCCAGCCCACACACACACACCAGGCCACTCCCGGCCGGCCCACACACACACTCCAGGCCACTCCCGGCCGGCCCACACACACACTCCAGGCCACTCCCGGCCAGCCCACACACACACTCCAGGCCAGGCCACTCCCGGCCAGCCCACACACACACTCCAGGCCACTCACGGCCAGCCCACACACACACTCCATGCCACTCCCGGCCAGTCCACACACACACTCCAGGCCACTCCCGGCCAGCCCACACACACACTCCAGGCCACTCCCGGCCAGTCCACACACACACTCCAGGCCACTCCCGGCCAGCCCACATACACTCCAGGCCACTCACGACCAGCCCACACACACACTCCAGGCCACACCCGGCCAGCCCACACACACACTCCAGACCACTCCCGGCCAGCCCACACACACACTCCAGGCCACTCACGGCCAGCCCACACACACACACCAGGCCACTCCCGGCCAGCCCACACACACACTCCAGGCCACTCCCGGCCAGCCCACACACACACACCAGGCCACTCACGGCCAGCCCACACACACACTACAGGCCACTCCCGGCCAGCCCACACACACACTCCCGGCCAGCCCACACACACACTCCAGGCCACTCCCGGCCAGCCCACACACACACTCCAGGCCACTCCCGGCCAGCCCACACACACACTCCAGGCCACTCCCGGCCAGCCCACACACACACTCCAGGTCACTCCCGGCCAGCCCACACACACACTCCCGGCCACTCCCGGCCAGCCCACACACACACTCCAGGCCACTCCCGGCCAGCCCACACACACACTCCCGGCCACCCCCGGGCAGCCCACACACACACTCCAGGCCACTCCCGGCCAGCCCAGACACACACTCCAGGCCACTCCCGGCCAGCCCACACACACACTCCAGGCCAGACCACTCCCGGCTAGCCCACACACACACTCCAGACCACTCCCGGCCAGCCCACACACACACTCCAGGCCACTCTCCCCAGTCCACACACACACTCCAGTGGAACCCTTTCTGCTCTCTCTCTCTAAACTCCTTCCTAATTTGGAGTCCTCTGTGAAATTGCTCTTTACCTTAAACTGATCTACAGGTTACAATTCCAGTTCACTAATCCCACCATTCAACTGAAATCCTCCATCCCTGACAACACTCCATTAAATACCCTTTGTTTTCTCTCCAAGATCCTCACATCCTTTTGTATATTTAGCGGCAGAACAAGAAGCAATTCCTCAGCGATGGTCCTCTCTATAAACCTGGTTATAACTCTATAGGCTATTGGCAAAGTGTTAGAAAGTGGGATTCAAATACTCAGGTGGTTGTTTTTGACCTGCCCAGTCCAGATGGGCCGAATGGCCTTCCTGTGCTCTGGACCTCGATGACTCTATGATCCTAACATCCTTCTTTTCGGAGTCTCCGCCTCTATTGATCAAGTTAAATATCTTCTGAGGATTTTCCAATCTTATCACGATGACCTTCCAGTGCAAAGTGTGGACATGTCCCCGCTCCCTTCCTGTACACTTTTTAAACTTGTCCCGTTTAGTTTATATTTCCTGTCCTCTGCCCTCCTCCCTAATGCATCACCCACACGACAGTGATTTAAATTTACTTTCCCCGTGACCCTCCCTTTCACAGATCTGGGAACATGCTGCTGAAGATTGCTGCTACCCTGCTCACTGTGTCATTGCTGAGTCTCTGTCATTTGTGAATGTTGAAATTCTTTCCATTGAAGCCTATCGCAGTGAATTGTGTCTTGAAGAGCAATTGTCCTCATGTGGGCCCCGAGTGAACATTAGTGTCTCCTCCCCTCCTGTCTGAATAACTATCATTCACCGCTTCTCTCTGCTTTCTGTTTCTTAGCCAATCTCACATTCTCACTGTCACAGACCCTTTAATCCACGGCTTTGGGACTCGAGAACAACTCTAATAAATGACATTTGATCACAATATGTCCCAGTACATAAATTCATATCAGTTCCCTCATTAATCCTCCAGTTATTTTGAAATATAACTGCAATAACAACATGCGATGTGATTTCCCACGAATATCGCCGTGTTTCTGGTCACATAACACCATTTCCTCGCGAAGGAGCAATATTCCTGTTGCCCAGTCTGCCCTAGAAATGTCCTGGTGACTAACATTATACTGACTGCTCTGTCACTCCTGGGTTTATCCCTCTCTCTCCTTTTATAAACAGGATGGGGCAGTGAAAATGCCCCAGTCCCCTGGAACCACTCAGATATCAATGAGGATTGAGTATCAGGGGCAGTGTGTCCACTATTTCCACACTCCATCCCTCAGTCACTGTCACACAGCCGATCCAAACCCGGCTAATCTTCTATTTCATTGTGATAGAAAAAGTATTGGATTGAAAGGGGTTAACTGAGCCTGTTTGTTTAGTGACTGTGATTAATGTCAGTCTCTATGGATCTAACCGTGTCACTGGAGGGTTTGTATATGCTATTAATAAGCGATTCCTTTCATTGTGTTATCCCAAACTGTCAGCGGGAGCGTCAATTCCAACACTGCCAGAGATCAGCGGCTCCAGAGAGACCGAGAGGAGGGATCAGAATCTGGGAACTACCCACAGGAACGTTACAGCAATGGATCAGAATCTGGGAACTACCCACAGGAACGTTACAGCAATGGATCAGAATCTGGGAACTACCCACAGGAACGTTACAGCAATGGATCAGAATCTGGGAACTGCCCACAGGAACGTTACAGCAATGGATCAGAATCTGGGAACTACCCACAGGAACGTTACAGCAATGGATCAGAATCTGGGAACTGCCCACAGGAACGTTACAGCAATGGATCAGAATCTGGGAACTATCCACAGGAACGTTACAGCAATGGACAGGAGTTTATCCTGGGGTATTGTCTTGATTTCTTGGCCGTCTTTACCATGGCGGATCTACGGCGCACTGATGATAATTCAAGCGGGGTACTATCCCCTCCTGGCTGTTGTCGGTGTCCCTGGTAAGTCTCCCTGTCCAGTTATTTATTGTATAAACCACTTTAAGTGTATTATTGCTCTGGTCATTTGCATCTTGGAAAGATTGAATCCACGATTTTCAGTGCAGAAGTTTGTAAGTTTTCAGGTCCAGGAGCAGAATGAGGCTATTTGGCCCCTCGCGTCTGCTCCGTCATTCGGTCTTGGCTGATCTCATCCTCGGCTTAACGCCGCCGCCCTGCCCATTATCCAAAATTCTCACCCCATTCCCAATTCAAAATCTATCCAACTGCTCCTTAAATGTACTCACTGTCCCAGCATGCCCCACACTCTGGATAGCGAATTCCACATGTTCACATCCCAATGGGAGAAGTAGTTTCTCCTCAGCTCTGATTCACATTTGCTGCCTGTTATCCTGAGATTCTGACCTCTCGTTCCAGAACGCCCCACAAGAGGAAGCATCCGCTCCACTTCCACTTCACCCACACCTTTTATCATCTTATAAACCACAATTGGATCTCTACTCCTTCTTAACAACTCTCTTGATAAGACAAAGCCCTCATCTCTGCGGTCAGTCTCGTCAACCTCCTCTGAACTGCCTCTAAAGCCCCTACATCTTTCCTCAAATCAGGGGCCAGAACTGTGCAATACTCCAGGTGTGGTCAGACCAACATCTGGAATAGTGGGAATAACACTTCCTTACCTTGAAGCTCTGTGCCTTTAGCTGTAAATATCAACATCGATTCCAGTCACTGAGGTCATTCCCTATCCAGCGGCTCCACTCGCTCTCTGGTTAATATCGGAGGCTGTTCACAATCCCTGCTCTCCCTTTGACAGTAAAGTTATTATAGCCAGACACTCTCTCCATTCCCAATCCTGCACACTGTCCATCGCCACCTCTGCTTCATCTCAGCTGCAGAATAAATCATCATCTGTGTCTTTGTTAAATCCACAATCGACTAATCCAATGATATTCTGTCACACAATTTCTGATACAAATCTTCATGAAGCGCAGCTCATCTCCAACTCTGCTGCCATATCCTAACCCTCACCCAATCCCAGTCCCCTATCATCCCTGGCTCACTGCTGTAGATTGGTTCCTAACCCTCACCCAATCCCAGTCCCCTATCATCCCTGTGCTCATTGCTGTAGATTGGATCCCAGTCTGGGAGCATCTCACTAACCTAACCCTCACCCAATCCCAGTCATCTATCATCCCTGTGCTCACTGCTGTAGATTGGTTCCCAGTCTGGCAGCATCCCACTATCTGAATTCTCATTCAGTGATTGAAATTCTCTACAGTCTCACTCAATCAAATTAGACCAAGCCCATGTCCATTTTCAATGAATGTGGAAATGAGTTATTTTTCTTACTTTTGCAATTCTGTTATTGGGAGGTGAGTGAAGAGGCTGAGAATGGGTTTCTGCAGGTTGTATTATTGGAAGGTTAGTGGAGATGCTGAGGATGGGTTTCTGCAGGTTGTGTTATTGGGAGGTGAGTGGAGATGCTGAGGATGGGTTTCTGCAGGTTGTGTTATGGGGAGGTGAGTGGAGATGCTGAGGATGGGTTTCTGCAGGTTGTGTTATTGGGAGGTGAGTGGAGATGCTGAGGATGGGTTTCTGCAGGTTGTGTTATTGGGAGGTGAGTGGAGATGCTGAGGATGGGTTTCTGCAGGTTGTGTTATTGGGAGGTGAGTGGAGATGCTGACGATGGGCTTCTGCAGGTTGTGTTATTGGAAGGTGAGTGAAGATGCTGAGGATGGGTTTCTGCAGGTTTTGTTATTGGGAGGTTAGGGAAGATGCTGAGAATGGGTTTCAGCAGGTTGTGTTATTGGAAGGTCAGTGAAGATGCTGAGGATGGTTTTCTGCAGGTTGTGTTCTTGCGAGGTTAGGGAGGATGCTGCGGATGGGTTTCTACAGGTTGTGTTATTGGAAGGTTAGTGAAGATGCTGAGGATGGGTTTCTACAGGTTGCGTTATTGGGAGGCGAGTGAAGATGCTGAGGATGGGGTTCTGCTGGTTGTGTTATTAGAAGTTTAGTGAAGATGCTGAGGATGGGATTCTGCAGGTTGTGGTATTGGGAGGTGAGTGGAGATGCAGAAGATGGGTTTCTGCAGGTTGTGTTATTGGGAGGTGAGTGAAGATGCTGAGGATGGGTTTCTGCAGGTTGTGTTATTGGGAGGTGAGTGGAAATGCTGAGAATGGGTTTCTGCAGGTTGTGTTATTGGGAGTTGAGTGGAAATGCAGAGAATGGGTTTCTGCAGGTTGTGTTATTGGGAGATGAGTGAAGATGCTGAGGATGGGTTTCTGCAGGTTGTGTTATTGGGAGATGAGTGGAAATGCTGAGTATGGGTTTCTGCAGGTTGTGTTATTGGGAGGTGAGTGGAGATGCTGAGGATGGGTTTCTGCAGGTTGTGTTATTGGAAGGTGAGTGGAGATGCTGAGGATGTGTTTCTGCAGGATGTGCTATTGGGAGGTGAGTGGAGATGCTAAGGATGGGATTCTGCAGATTGTGTTATTGGAAGGTTAGTGAAGATGCTGAGGATGTGTTTCTGCAGGTTGTGCTCTTGGGAGTTGAGTGGAGATGCTGAGGATAGGTTTCTGCAGGTTGTGTTATTGGAAGGTTAGTGGAGATGTTGAGGATAGGTTTCTGCAGGTTGTGTTATTGGGAGGCGAGTGAAGATGCTGAGGATGGGTTTCTGCAGGTTGTGTTATTGGGAGGTGAGTGGAGATGCTGAGGATGGGTTTCTGCAGGTTGTGATATTGGGAGGTGAGTGAAGATTCTGAGCATGGGTTTCTGCAGGTTGTGTTATTGGGAGGTGAGTGAAGATGCTGAGGATGGGTTTCTGCAGGTTGTGTTATTGGGAGGTGAGTGGAGATGCTGACGATGGGCTTCTGCAGGTTGTGTTATTGGAAGGTGAGTGAAGATGCTGAGGATGGGTTTCTGCAGGTTTTGTTATTGGGAGGTTAGGGAAGATGCTGAGAATGGGTTTCAGCAGGTTGTGTTATTGGAAGGTCAGTGAAGATGCTGAGGATGGTTTTCTGCAGGTTGTGTTCTTGCGAGGTTAGGGAGGATGCTGCGGATGGGTTTCTACAGGTTGTGTTATTGGAAGGTTAGTGAAGATGCAGAGGATGGGTTTCTACAGGTTGCGTTATTGGGAGGCGAGTGAAGATGCTGAAGAAGGGGTTCTGCAGTTTGTGTTATTAGAAGTTTAGTGAAGATGCTGAGGATGGGATTCTGCAGGTTGTGTTATTGGAAGGTGAGTGAAGAGGCTGAGGATGGGTTTCTGCAGGTTGTGTTATTGGGAGATGAGTGGAAATGCTGAGAATGGGTTTCTGCAGGTTGTGTTATTGGGAGGTGAGTGGAGTTGCTGAGGATAGGTTTCTTCAGGTTGTGTTATTGGAAGGTGAGTGGAGATGCTGAGGATGGGTTTCTGCAGGTTGTGTTATTGGGAGGTGAGTGGAGATACTGAGGATGGGTTTCTGCCGGTTGTGTTGTTGGAAGGTTGGGGAAGATGCTGATGATTGTTTTCTGCAGGTTGTGTTATTGGAAGGTTAGTGAAGATGCTGAGGATGTGTTTCTGCAGGTTGTGCTATTGGGAGTTGAGTGGAGATGCTGAGGATAGGTTTCTGCAGGTTGTGTTTTGGAAGGTTAGTGGAGATGTTGAGGATAGGTTTCTGCAGGTTGTGTTATTGGGAGGCGAGTGAAGATGCTGAGGATGGGTTTCTGCAGGTTGTGTTATTGGGAGGTGAGTGGAGATGCTGAGGATGGGTTTCTGCAGATTGTGATATTGGGAGGTGAGTGAAGATTCTGAGGATGGGTTTCTGCAGGTTGTGTTATTGGGAGGTGAGTGAAGATGCTGAGGATGGGTTTCTGCAGGTTGTGTTATTGGGAGGTGAGTGGAGATGCTGACGATGGGCTTCTGCAGGTTGTGTTATTGGAAGGTGAGTGAAGATGCTGAGGATGGGTTTCTGCAGGTTTTGTTATTGGGAGGTTAGGGAAGATGCTGAGAATGGGTTTCAGCAGGTTGTGTTATTGGAAGGTCAGTGAAGGTGCTGAGGATGGTTTTCTGCAGGTTGTGTTCTTGCGAGGTTAGGGAGGATGCTGCGGATGGGTTTCTACAGGTTGTGTTATTGGAAGGTTAGTGAAGATGCTGAGGATGGGTTTCTGCAGGTTGTGTTATTGGGAGGCGAGTGAAGATGCTGAGGATGGGGTTCTGCAGGTTATGGATTGGGAGGTGAGTGGAAATGCTGAGGATGGGTTTCTACAGGTTGCGTTATTGGGAGGCGAGTGAAGATGCTGAGGATGGGGTTCTGCAGGTTGTGTTATTAGAAGTTTAGTGAAGATGCTGAGGATGGGATTCTGCAGGTTGTGGTATTGGGAGGTGAGTGGAGATGCAGAAGATGGGTTTCTGCAGGTTGTGTTATTGGGAGGTGAGTGAAGATGCTGAGGATGGGTTTCTGCAGGTTGTGTTATTGGGAGGTGAGTGGAAATGCTGAGAATGGGTTTCTGCAGGTTGTGTTATTGGGAGTTGAGTGGAAATGCAGAGAATGGGTTTCTGCAGGTTGTGTTATTGGGAGATGAGTGAAGATGCTGAGGATGGGTTTCTGCAGGTTGTGTTATTGGGAGATGAGTGGAAATGCTGAGAATGGGTTTCTGCAGGTTGTGTTATTGGGAGGTGAGTGGAGATGCTGAGGATGGGTTTCTGCAGGTTGTGTTATTGGAAGGTGAGTGGAGATACTGAGGATGGGTTTCTGCCGGTTGTGTTATTGGAAGGTTAGTGAAGATGCTGAGGATGGGTTTCTGTAGGTTGTGTTATTGGGAGGTTAGTGAAGATGCTGAGGATGTGTTTCTGCAGGATGTGCTATTGGGACGTGAGTGGAGATGCTGAGGATGGGATTCTGCAGGTTGTGTTATTGGAAGGTTAGTGAAGATGCTGAGGATGGGTTTCTGCAGGTTGTGTTATTGGAAGGTTAGTGAAGATGCTGAGGATGGGTTTCTGTAGGTTGTGTTATTGGGAGGTTAGTGAAGATTCTGAGGATGGGTTCTGCAGGTTGTGTTATTGGGAGGTTAGTGGAGATGCTGAGGATGGGTTTCTGAAGGTTGTGTTACTGGGAGGTGAGTTGAGATGCTGAGGATGGGTTTCTGCAGGTTGTGTTATTGGAAGTTTAGTGAAGATGCTGAGGATGGGTTCTGCAGGTTGTGTTATTGGGAGGTGAGTGGAGATGCTGAGGATGGGTTTCTGCAGGTTGTGTTATTGGGAGATGAGTGGAAATGCTGTGAATGGGTTTCTGCAGGTTGTGTTATTGGGAGGAGAGTGAAGGTGCTGAGGATGCGTTTATGCAGGTTGTGTTATTGGAAGGTTAGGGAAGATGCTGAGGATGAGTTTCTGCAGGTTGTGTTATTGGGAGGTGAGTGGAGATGCTGAGGATGGGGTCCTGCAGGTTGTGTTATTGGGAGGTGAGTGGAGATGCTGAGGATGGGTTTATGCAGGTTGTGTTATTGGAAGGTGAGTGAAGATGCTGAGGATGGGTTTCTGCAGGTTGTGTTATTGGGAGGTTAGTGAAGATGCTGAGGATGTGTTTCTGCAGGTTGTGCTATTGGGAGTTGAGTGGAGATGCTGAGGATGGGTTTCTGCAGGTTGTGTTATTGGAAGGTTAGTGACGATTCTGAGGATGTGTTTCTGCAGGTTGTGTTATTGGGAGGTGAGTGAAGATGCTGAGGATGGGTTTCTGCAGGTTGTGTTATTGTGAGGTGATTGGTGGTACCGAGGATGGGTTTCTGCAGGTTGTGTTATTGGGTGGTGAGTGGAGATGCTGAGGATGGGTTTCTGCAGGTTGTGTTATTGGGAGGTGAGTGGAAATGCTGAGGATGGGTTTCTGCAGGTTGTGTTATTGGGAGGTGAGAGGAGATGCTGGGGATGGGTTTCGACAGGTTGTGTTATTGGAAGGTGAGTGAAGATGCTGAGGATGGGTTTCTGCAGTTGTGTTATTGGAGGGTGAGTGGAGATGCTGAGGATGGGTTTCGGCAGGTTGTGTTATTGGGAGGTGAGTGGAGATGCTGAGGATGGGTTTCGGCAGGTTGTGTTATTGGAAGGTGAGTGAAGATGCTGAGGATGGGTTTCTGCAGATTGTGTTATTTGAAGGTTAGTGAAGATTCTGAGGATGGGTTCTGCAGGTTTTGTTATTGGAAGGTGAGTGGAGATACTGAGGATGGGTTTCTGCAGGTTGTGTTATTGGGAGGTGAGTGTAGTTGCTGAGGATGGGTTTCTGCAGGTTGTGTTATTGGGAGGTGAGTGAAGATGCTGAGGATGGGATTCTGCAGATTGTGTTATGGGAAGGTTAGGGAAAATGCTGAGGATGGTTTTCTGCAGGTTGTGTTATTGGGAAGTGAGTGGAGATGCTGAGGATGGGTTTCGGCATGATGTATTCTTGGAAAGTTAGGGAAGATGCTGAGGATGGTTTTCTGCAGTTGTGTTATTGGAGGGTGAGTGGAGATGCTGAGGATGGGTTTCGGCAGGTTGTGTTACTGGGAGGTGAGTTGAGATGCTGAGGATGGGTTTCTTGAGGTTGTGTTATTGGAGTTTAGTGAAGATGCTGAGGATGGGTTCTGCAGGTTGTGTTATTGGGAAGTGAGTGGAGATGCTGAGGATGGGTTTCTGCAGGTTGTGTTATTGGGAGATGAGTGGAAATGCTGTGAATGGGTTTCTGCAGATTGTGTTATTGGGAGGTGAGTGAAGATGCTGAGGATGCGTTTATGCAGGTTGTGTTATTGGGAGGTGAGTGGAGATGCGGAGGATGGGGTTCTGCAGGTTGTGTTATTGGGAGGTGAGCGGAGATGCTGAGGATGGGTTTATGCAGGTTGTGTTATTGGAAGGTGAGTGGAGATGCGGAGGATGGGGTTCTGCAGGTTGTGTTATTGGGAGGTGAGTGGAGATGCTGAGGATGGGTTTCTGCAGGTTGTGTTACTGGAAGGTTAGTGAAGATGCTGAGTATGGGTTCTGTAGGTTGTGTTACTGGGAGGTGAGTGAAGATGCTGAGAATGGGTTTCTGCAGGTTGTGTTATTGGGAGGTGAGTGAAGATTCTGGGGATGTGTTTCTGCAGGTTGTGTTATTGGGAGGTGAGTGGAGATGCTGAGGATGGGTTTCTGCAGGTTCTGCTATTGGGAGGTGATTTGAGATGCTGAGGATGGGTTTCTGCAGGTTGTGTTATTGGGAGGTGAGTTTAGATGCTGAGGATGGGTTTCTGCAGGTTGTGTTATTGGAAGGTTAGTGAAGATGCTGAGGATGTGTTTCTGCAGGTTGTGCTATTGGGAGGTGAGTGGAGATGCTGAGGATGGGTTTCTGCAGGTTGTGTTATTGGGAAGAGAGTGGAGATGCTGAGGATGGGTTTCTGCAGGTTGTGTTATTGGATGGTTAGTGACGATTCTGAGGATGTGTTTCTGCAGGTTGTGTTATTGGGAGGTGAGTGAAGATGCTGAGGATGGTTTTCTGCAGGTTGTGTTATTGTGAGGTGATTGGAGGTGCTGAGGATGGGTTTCTGCAGGTTGTGTTATTGGGAGGTGAGTGGTGATGCTGAGGATGGGTTTCTGCAGGTTGTGATATTGGGAGATGAGTGAAGATTCTGAGGATGGGTTTCTGCAGGTTGTGTTATTGTGAGGTGATTGGAGGTACCGAGGATGGGTTTCTGCAGGTTATGTTATTGGGAGGTGAGTGGAGATGCTGAGGATGGGTTTCTGCAGGTTGTGTTATTGGGAGGTGAGTGAAGATGCTGAGGATGGGATTCTGCAGGTTGTGTTATTGGGAGGTGAGTGGAGATGCTGGGGATGGGTTTCGACAGGTTGTGTTAATGGAAGGTGAGTGAAGATGCTGAGGATGGGTTTCTGCAGTTGTGTTATTGGAAGGTGAGTGGAGATGCTGAGGATGGGTTTCGGCAGGTTGTGTTATTGGGAGGTGAGTGGAGATGCTGAGGATGGGTTTCGGCAGGTTGTGTTATTGGAAGGTGAGTGAAGATGCTGAGGATGGGTTTCTGCAGATTGTGTTATTGGAAGGTTAGTGAAGATTCTGAGGGTGGGTTCTGCAGGTTGTGTTATTGGAAGGTGAGCGGAGATGCTGAGGATGGGTTTCTGCAGGTTGTGTTATTGGGAGGTGAGTGTAGTTGCTGAGGATGGGTTTCTGCAGGTTGTGTTATTGGGAGGTGAGTGAAGATGCTGAGGATGGGATTCTGCAGATTGTGTTATTGGAAGGTTAGGGAAAATGCTGAGGATGGTTATCTGCAGGTTGTGTTATTGGGAAGTGAGTGGAGATGCTGAGGATGGGTTTCGGCATGATGTATTCTTGGAAAGTTAGGGAAGATGCTGAGGATGGTTTTCTGCAGATTGTGTTATTGGAAGGTTAGTGAAGATTCTGAGGATGGGTTCTGCAGGTTGTGTTTCTGGGAGATGAGTTGAGATGCTAAGGATGGGTTACTGCAGGTTGTGTTATTGGAAGTTTAGTGAAGATGCTGAGGATGGGTTCTGCAGTTTGTGTTATTGGGAGGTGAGTGGAGATGCTGAGGATGGGTTTCTGCAGGTTGTGTTATTGGGATATGAGTGGAAATGCTGTGAATGGGTTTCTGCAGATTGTGTTATTGGGAGGTGAGTGAAGATGCTGAGGATGCGTTTATGAAGGTTGTGTTATTGGAAGGTTAGGGAAGATGCTGAGGATGAGTTTCTGCAGGTTGTGTTATTGGGAGGTGAGTGGAGATGCTGAGGATGGGGTTCTGCAGGTTGTGTTATTGGGAGGTGAGTGAAGATGCTGAGGATGGGTTTCTGCAGTTGTGTTATTGGAGGGTGAGTGGAGATGCTGAGGATGGGTTTCGGCAGGTTGTGTTATTGGGAGGTGAGTGGAGATGCTGAGGATGGGTTTCGGCATGATGTATTCTTGGAAAGTTAGGGAAGATGCTGAGGATGGTTTTCTGCAGTTGTGTTATTGGAGGGTGAGTGGAGATGCTGAGGATGGGTTTCGGCAGGTTGTGTTACTGGGAGGTGAGTTGAGATGCTGAGGATGGGTTTCTTGAGGTTGTGTTATTGGAGTTTAGTGAAGATGCTGAGGATGGGTTCTGCAGGTTGTGTTATTGGGAAGTGAGTGGAGATGCTGAGGATGGGTTTCTGCAGGTTGTGTTATTGGGAGATGAGTGGAAATGCTGTGAATGGGTTTCTGCAGATTGTGTTATTGGGAGGTGAGTGAAGATGCTGAGGATGCGTTTATGCAGGTTGTGTTATTGGAAGGGTAGAGAAGATGCTGAGGATGAGTTTCTGCAGGTTGTGTTATTGGGAGGTGAGTGGAGATGCGGAGAATGGGGTTCTGCAGGTTGTGTTATTGGGAGGTGAGCGGAGATGCTGAGGATGGGTTTCTGCAGGTTGTGTTATTGGGAGGTTAGTGAAGATGCTGAGGATGGGTTTCTGCAGGTTGTGTTATTGGAAGGTGAGTGAAGATGCTGAGGATGGGTTTCTGTCAGGTTGTGTTATTGGGAGGTTAGTGAAGATGCTGAGGATGTGTTTCTGCAGGTTGTGTTATTGGGAGGTGAGTGAAGATGCTGAGGATGGGTTTATGCAGGTTGTGTTATTGGAAGGTTAGTGAAGATGCTGAGTATGGGTTTCTGCAGGTTGTTATACTGGGAGGTGAGTGAAGATTCTGAGGATGGGTTCCTGCAGGTTCTGCTATTGGGAGGTGATTTGAGATGCTGAGGATGGGTTTCTGCAGGTTGTGTTATTGGGAGG
Source organism: Scyliorhinus torazame (assembly GCF_047496885.1). Lineage (NCBI taxonomy): Eukaryota > Metazoa > Chordata > Chondrichthyes > Carcharhiniformes > Scyliorhinidae > Scyliorhinus > Scyliorhinus torazame. The sequence continues at coordinate 425,389 of NW_027307780.1, forward strand.
TGAGTGAAGATTCTGAGGATGGGTTGCTGCAGGTTCTGCTATTGGGAGGTGATTTGAGATGCTGAGGATGGGTTTCTGCAGGTTGTGTTATTGGGAGGTGAGTTTAGATGCTGAGGATGGGTTTCTGCAGGTTGTGTTATTGGAAGGTTAGTGAAGATGCTGAGGATGTGTTTCTGCAGGTTGTGTTATTGGGAAGAGAGTGGAGATGCTGAGGATGGGTTTCTGCAGGTTGTGTTATTGGATGGTTAGTGACGATTCTGAGGATGTGTTTCTGCAGGTTGTGTTATTGGGAGGTGAGTGAAGATGCTGAGGATGGTTTTCTGCAGGTTGTGTTATTGTGAGGTGATTGGAGGTGCTGAGGATGGGTTTCTGCAGGTTGTGTTATTGGAAGGTGAGTGGAGATGCTGAGGATGGGTTTCTGCAGGTTGTGATATTGGGAGATGAGTGAAGATTCTGAGGATGGGTTTCTGCAGGTTGTGTTATTGTGAGGTGATTGGTGGTACCGAGGATGGGTTTCTGCAGGTTGTGTTATTGGGAGGTGAGTGAAGATGCAGAGGATGGTTTTCAGCAGATTGTGTTATTGGAAGATTAGTGAAGATGCTGAGGATGTGTTTCTGCAGGTTGTGCTATTGGGAGGTGAGTGGAGATGCTGAGGATGGGTTTCTGCAGGTTGTGTTTCTGGAAGGTTAGTGAAGATGCTGAGTATGGGTTCTGTAGGTTGTGTTACTGGGAGGTGAGTGAAGACGCTGAGAATGGGTTTCTGCAGGTTGTGTTATTGGGAGGTGAGTGAAGATTCTGGGGATGTGTTTCTGCAGGTTGTGTTATCGGGAGGTGAGTGGAGATGCTGAGGATGGGTTTCTGCAGGTTCTGCTATTGGGAGGTGATTGGAGATGCTGAGGATGTGTTTCTGCAGGTTGTGCTATTGGGAGGTGAGTGGAGATGCTGAGGATGGGTTTCTGCAGGTTGTGTTATTGGGAAGAGAGTGGAGATGCTGAGGATGGGTTTCTGCAGGTTGTATTATTGGAAGGTTAGTGACGATTCTGAGGATGTGTTTCTGCAGGTTGTGTTATTGGGAGGTGAGTGAAGATGCTGAGGATGGTTTTCTGCAGGTTGTGTTATTGTGAGGTGATTGGAGGAGCTGAGGATGGGTTTCTGCAGGTTGTGTTATTGGGAGGTGAGTGGTGATGCTGAGGATGGGTTTCTGCAGGTTGTGATATTGGGAGATGAGTGAAGATTCTGAGGATGGGTTTCTGCAGGTTGTGTTATTGTGAGGTGATTGGAGGTACCGAGGATGGGTTTCTGCAGGTTATGTTATTGGGAGGTGAGTGGAGATGCTGAGGATGGGTTTCTGCAGGTTGTGTTATTGGGAGGTGAGTGAAGATGCTGAGGATGGGTTTCTGCAGGTTGTGTTATTGGGAGGTGAGTGGAGATGTTGGGGATGGGTTTCGACAGGTTGTGTTATTGGAAGGTGAGTGAAGATGCTGAGGATGGGTTTCTGCAGTTGTGTTATTGGAAGGTGAGTGGAGATGCTGAGGATGGGTTTCGGCAGGTTGTGTTATTGGGAGGTGAGTGGAGATGCTGAGGATGGGTTTCGGCAGGTTGTGTTATTGGAAGGTGAGTGAAGATGCTGAGGATGGGTTTCTGCAGATTGTGTTATTGGAAGGTTAGTGAAGATTCTGAGGGTGGGTTCTGCAGGTTGTGTTATTGGAAGGTGAGTGGAGATGCTGAGGATGGGTTTCTGCAGGTTGTGTTATTGGGAGGTGAGTGTAGTTGCTGAGGATGGGTTTCTGCAGGTTGTGTTATTGGGAGGTGAGTGAAGATGCTGAGGATGGGATTCTGCAGATTGTGTTATGGGAAGGTTAGGGAAAATGCTGAGGATGGTTTTCTGCAGGTTGTGTTATTGGGAAGTGAGTGGAGATGCTGAGGATGGGTTTCGGCATGACGTATTCTTGGAAAGTTAGGGAAGATGCTGAGGATGGTTTTCTGCAGATTGTGTTATTGGAAGGTTAGTGAAGATTCTGAGGATGGGTTCTGCAGGAGTTGTTTCTGGGAGGTGAGTTGAGATGCTAAGGATGGGTTTCTGCAGGTTGTGTTATTGGAAGTTTAGTGAAGATGCTGAGGATGGGTTCTGCAGGTTGTGTTATTGGGAGGTGAGTGGAGATGCTGAGGATGGGTTTCTGCAGGTTGTGTTATTGGGAGATGAGTGGAAATGCTGTGAATGGGTTTCTGCAGATTGTGTTATTGGGAGGTGAGTGAAGATGCTGAGGATGGGTTTCGGCAGGTTGTGTTATTGGAAGGTGAGTGAAGATGCTGAGGATGGGTTTCTGCAGATTGTGTTATTGGAAGGTTAGTGAAGATTCTGAGGATGGGTTCTGCAGGTTGTGTTATTGGAAGGTGAGTGGAGATGCTGAGGATGGGTTTCTGCAGGTTGTGTTATTGGGAGGTGAGTGTAGTTGCTGAGGATGGGTTTCTGCAGGTTGTGTTATTGGGAGGTGAGTGAAGATGCTGAGGATGGGATTCTGCAGATTGTGTTATTGGAAGGTTAGGGAAAATGCTGAGGATGGTTTTCTGCAGGTTGTGTTATTGGGAAGTGAGTGGAGATGCTGAGGATGGGTTTCGGCATGATGTATTCTTGGAAAGTTAGGGAAGATGCTGAGGATGGTTTTCTGCAGATTGTGTTATTGGAAGGTTAGTGAAGATTCTGAGGATGGGTTCTGCAGGTTGTGTTACTGGGAGGTGAGTTGAGATGCTGAGGATGGGTTTCTGCAGGTTGTGTTATTGGAGTTTAGTGAAGATGCTGAGGATGGGTTCTGCAGGTTGTGTTATTGGGAGGTGAGTGGAGATGCTGAGGATGGGTTTCTGCAGGTTGTGTTATTGGGAGATGAGTGGAAATGCTGTGAATAGGTTTCTGCAGATTGTGTTATTGGGAGGTGAGTGAAGATGCTGAGGATGCGTTTATGCAGGTTGTGTTATTGGAAGGTTAGGGAAGATGCTGAGGATGAGTTTCTGCAGGTTGTGTTATTGGGAGGTGAGTGGAGATGCTGAGGATGGGGTTCTGCAGGTTGTGTTATTGGGAGGTGAGTGGAGATGCTGAGGATGGGTTTCTGCAGGTTGTGTTATTGGAAGGTGAGTGGAGATGCTGAGGATGGTTTTCAGCAGATTGTGTTATTGCAAGGTTAGTGAAGATGCTGAGGATGTGTTTCTGCAGGTTGTGCTATTGGGAGGTGAGTGGAGATGCTGAGGATGGGTTTCTGCAGGTTGTGTTACTGGAAGGTTAGTGAAGATGCTGAGTATGGGTTCTGGAGGTTGTGTTACTGGGAGGTGAGTGAAGATACTGAGGATGGGTTTCTGCAGGTTGTGTTATTGGGAGGTGAGTGGAGATACTGAGGATGGGTTTCTGCAGGTTGTGTTATTGGGAGGTGAGTGAAGATGCTGAGAATGGGTTTCTGCAGGTTGTGTTATTGGGAGGTGAGTGAAGATTCTGGGGATGTGTTTCTGCAGGTTGTGTTATTTGGAGGTGAGTGGAGATGTTGAGGATGGGTTTCTGCAGGTTGTGTTATTGGGGGGTGAGTGGAGATGCTGAGGATGGATTTCTGCAGGTTGTGTTATTGAGAGGTGAGTGGAGATGCTGAGGATGGGTTTCTGCACGTTTTGTTCTTGGGTGGTGAGTGGAGATGCGGAGGATGGGTTTCTGCAGGTTGTGTTATTGAAAGGTTAGTGAATATGTTGTGGATGGGTTTCTGCAGGTTGTGTTATTGGAAGGTTAGTGAAGATGCTGAGGATGGGTTCTGTAGGTTGTGTTATTGGAAGGTGAGTGAAGATGCTGAGGATGGGTTTCTGCAGGTTGTGTTATTGGGAGGTTAGTTGAGATGCTGAGGAGGGGTTTCTGCAGATTTTGTGATTGGAAGGTTAGTGAAGATTCTGAGGGTGGGTTCTGCAGGTTGTGTTATTGGGTGGCGAGTGGAGATGCTGAGGATGGGTTTCTGCAGGGTGTGTTATTGGAAGGTTAGTTAAGATGCTGAGGATGGGTTTCTGCAGGTTGAGTTATTGGACGGTGAGTGGTTATGCCGAGGATGGCTTTCTACAGGTTGTGTTATTGGAAGGTGAGTGGAGATGCTGAGGATGGGTTTCTGCAGGTTGTGTTATTGGAAGGTGAGTGGAGATGCTGAGAATGGGGTTCTGCAGGTTGTGTAATTGGAAGGTTAGTGAAGATGCTGAGGATGGGTTTCTGCAGGTTGTGTAATTGGGAGGTGAGTGGAGATGCTGACGATGGGTTTCTGCAGGTTGTGTTATTGGAAGGTGAGTGGAGATGCCGAGGATGGCTTTCTGCAGGTTGTGTTATTGGAAGGTGAGTGGAGATGCTGAGGATGGGTTTCTGCAGGTTGTGTTATTGGAAGGTGAGTGAAGATGCTGAGGATGGGTTTCTGCAGGTTGTGTCATTGTAAGGTCAGTAGAGATGCTGAGAATGGGGTTCTGCAGGTTGTGTAGAGTGGAGATGCTGAGGATGGGTTTCTGCAGGTTGTGTTATTGGGAGATGAGTGAAGATGCTGAGGATGGGTTTCTGCAGTTTGTGTTATTGGGACGTGTGTGGAGATGCTGAGGATGGTTTTCTGCAGGTTGTGTTATTGGGGGGTGAGTGGAGATGATGAGGATGGGTTTCTGCAGGTTGTGTTATTGGATGGTCAGTAGAGATGCTGAGAATGGGGTTCTGCAGGTTGTGTAATTGGTCGATGAGTGGAGATGCTGAGGATGGGATTCTGCAGGTTGTGTTATTGGAAGATTTGTGAAGATGCTGAGGATGGGTTTCTGCATGTTGTGTTAGTGGGAGGTGAGTGGAGATGCTGATGATGGGTTTCAGCAGGTTGTGTTATTGGGCGGTTAGGGAAGATGCTGAGGATGGGTTTCTGCAGGTTGTGATATTGGGAGGTGAGTGGAGATGCTGAGGATGGGTTGCTGCAGGTTGTGTTATTGGGAGGTGAGTGGAGATGCTGAGGATGGGTTTCTGCAGGTTGTGTTATTTGGAGGTGAGTGGCGATGGTGAGGATGGGTTTCTGCAGGTTGTTTTATTGGGAGATGAGTGAGGTTTCTGAGGATGTGTTTCTGCAGGTTGTGTTATTGGGAGGTGAGTGAAGATGTTGGGGATGCGTTTCTGCAGGTTGTGTTATTGGGAGGTGAGTGAAGATGCTGAGGATGTGTTTCTGCAGGTTGTGTTATTGGGAGGTGAGTGGAGATGCTGAGGATGGGTTTCTGCAGGTTGTGTTATTGGGAGGTGAGTGAAGATGCTGAGGATGGTTTTCTGCAGGTTGTGTTATTGTGAGGTGATTGGAGGTACCGAGGATGGGTTTCTGCAGGTTGTGTTATTGGGAGGTGAGTGGAGATGCTGGGGATGGGTTTCGACAGGTTGTGTTATTGGAAGGTGAGTGAAGATGCTGAGGATGGGTTTCTGCAGTTGTGTTATTGGAGGGTGAGTGCAGATGCTGAGGATGGGTTTCGGCAGGTTGTGTTATTGGGAGGTGAGTGGAGATGCTGAGGATGGGTTTCGGCAGGTTGTGTTATTGGAAGGTGAGTGAAGATGCTGAGGATGGGTTTCTGCAGATTGTGTTATTGGAAGGTTAGTGAAGATTCTGAGGATGGGTTCTGCAGGTTGTGTTATTGGAAGGTGAGTGGAGATGCTGAGGATGGGTTTCTGCAGGTTGTGTTATTGGAAGGGTAGAGAAGATGCTGAGGATGAGTTTCTGCAGGTTGTGTTATTGGGAGGTGAGTGGAGATGCGGAGGATGGTGTTCTGCAGGTTGTGTTATTGGGAGGTGAGCGGAGATGCTGAGGATGGGTTACTGCAGGTTGTGTTATTGGGAGGTGAGTGAAGATGCTGAGGATGGGTTCTGTAGGTTGTGTTACTGGGAGGTGAGTGAAGATGCTGAGAATGGGTTTCTGCAGGTTGTGTTATTGGGAGGTGAGTGAAGATTCTGAGGATGGGTTGCTGCAGGTTCTGCTATTGGGAGGTGATTTGAGATGCTGAGGATGGGTTTCTGCAGGTTGTGTTATTGGAAGGTTAGTGAAGATGCTGAGGATGTGTTTCTGCAGGTTGTGTTATTGGGAAGAGAGTGGAGATGCTGAGGATGGGTTTCTGCAGGTTGTGTTATTGGATGGTTAGTGACGATTCTGAGGATGTGTTTCTGCAGGTTGTGTTATTGGGAGGTGAGTGAAGATGCTGAGGATGGTTTTCTGCAGGTTGTGTTATTGTGAGGTGATTGGAGGTGCTGAGGATGGGTTTCTGCAGGTTGTGTTATTGGAAGGTGAGTGGAGATGCTGAGGATGGGTTTCTGCAGGTTGTGATATTGGGAGATGAGTGAAGATTCTGAGGATGGGTTTCTGCAGGTTGTGTTATTGTGAGGTGATTGGTGGTACCGAGGATGGGTTTCTGCAGGTTGTGTTATTGGGAGGTGAGTGAAGATGCAGAGGATGGTTTTCAGCAGATTGTGTTATTGGAAGGTTAGTGAAGATGCTGAGGATGTGTTTCTGCAGGTTGTGCTATTGGGAGGTGAGTGGAGATGCTGAGGATGGGTTTCTGCAGGTTGTGTTTCTGGAAGGTTAGTGAAGATGCTGAGTATGGGTTCTGTAGGTTGTGTTACTGGGAGGTGAGTGAAGACGCTGAGAATGGGTTTCTGCAGGTTGTGTTATTGGGAGGTGAGTGAAGATTCTGGGGATGTGTTTCTGCAGGTTGTGTTATCGGGAGGTGAGTGGAGATGCTGAGGATGGGTTTCTGCAGGTTCTGCTATTGGGAGGTGATTGGAGATGCTGAGGATGTGTTTCTGCAGGTTGTGCTATTGGGAGGTGAGTGGAGATGCTGAGGATGGGTTTCTGCAGGTTGTGTTATTGGGAAGAGAGTGGAGATGCTGAGGATGGGTTTCTGCAGGTTGTATTATTGGAAGGTTAGTGACGATTCTGAGGATGTGTTTCTGCAGGTTGTGTTATTGGGAGGTGAGTGAAGATGCTGAGGATGGTTTTCTGCAGGTTGTGTTATTGTGAGGTGATTGGAGGTGCTGAGGATGGGTTTCTGCAGGTTGTGTTATTGGGAGGTGAGTGGTGATGCTGAGGATGGGTTTCTGCAGGTTGTGATATTGGGAGATGAGTGAAGATTCTGAGGATGGGTTTCTGCAGGTTGTGTTATTGTGAGGTGATTGGAGGTACCGAGGATGGGTTTCTGCAGGTTATGTTATTGGGAGGTGAGTGGAGATGCTGAGGATGGGTTTCTGCAGGTTGTGTTATTGGGAGGTGAGTGAAGATGCTGAGGATGGGTTTCTGCAGGTTGTGTTATTGGGAGGTGAGTGGAGATGTTGGGGATGGGTTTCGACAGGTTGTGTTATTGGAAGGTGAGTGAAGATGCTGAGGATGGGTTTCTGCAGTTGTGTTATTGGAAGGTGAGTGGAGATGCTGAGGATGGGTTTCGGCAGGTTGTGTTATTGGGAGGTGAGTGGAGATGCTGAGGATGGGTTTCGGCAGGTTGTGTTATTGGAAGGTGAGTGAAGATGCTGAGGATGGGTTTCTGCAGATTGTGTTATTGGAAGGTTAGTGAAGATTCTGAGGGTGGGTTCTGCAGGTTGTGTTATTGGAAGGTGAGTGGAGATGCTGAGGATGGGTTTCTGCAGGTTGTGTTATTGGGAGGTGAGTGTAGTTGCTGAGGATGGGTTTCTGCAGGTTGTGTTATTGGGAGGTGAGTGAAGATGCTGAGGATGGGATTCTGCAGATTGTGTTATGGGAAGGTTAGGGAAAATGCTGAGGATGGTTTTCTGCAGGTTGTGTTATTGGGAAGTGAGTGGAGATGCTGAGGATGGGTTTCGGCATGACGTATTCTTGGAAAGTTAGGGAAGATGCTGAGGATGGTTTTCTGCAGATTGTGTTATTGGAAGGTTAGTGAAGATTCTGAGGATGGGTTCTGCAGGAGTTGTTTCTGGGAGGTGAGTTGAGATGCTAAGGATGGGTTTCTGCAGGTTGTGTTATTGGAAGTTTAGTGAAGATGCTGAGGATGGGTTCTGCAGGTTGTGTTATTGGGAGGTGAGTGGAGATGCTGAGGATGGGTTTCTGCAGGTTGTGTTATTGGGAGATGAGTGGAAATGCTGTGAATGGGTTTCTGCAGATTGTGTTATTGGGAGGTGAGTGAAGATGCTGAGGATGGGTTTCGGCAGGTTGTGTTATTGGAAGGTGAGTGAAGATGCTGAGGATGGGTTTCTGCAGATTGTGTTATTGGAAGGTTAGTGAAGATTCTGAGGATGGGTTCTGCAGGTTGTGTTATTGGAAGGTGAGTGGAGATGCTGAGGATGGGTTTCTGCAGGTTGTGTTATTGGGAGGTGAGTGTAGTTGCTGAGGATTGGTTTCTGCAGGTTGTGTTATTGGGAGGTGAGTGAAGATGCTGAGGATGGGATTCTGCAGATTGTGTTATTGGAAGGTTAGGGAAAATGCTGAGGATGGTTTTCTGCAGGTTGTGTTATTGGGAAGTGAGTGGAGATGCTGAGGATGGGTTTCGGCATGATGTATTCTTGGAAAGTTAGGGAAGATGCTGAGGATGGTTTTCTGCAGATTGTGTTATTGGAAGGTTAGTGAAGATTCTGAGGATGGGTTCTGCAGGTTGTGTTACTGGGAGGTGAGTTGAGATGCTGAGGATGGGTTTCTGCAGGTTGTGTTATTGGAGTTTAGTGAAGATGCTGAGGATGGGTTCTGCAGGTTGTGTTATTGGGAGGTGAGTGGAGATGCTGAGGATGGGTTTCTGCAGGTTGTGTTATTGGGAGATGAGTGGAAATGCTGTGAATAGGTTTCTGCAGATTGTGTTATTGGGAGGTGAGTGAAGATGCTGAGGATGCGTTTATGCAGGTTGTGTTATTGGAAGGTTAGGGAAGATGCTGAGGATGAGTTTCTGCAGGTTGTGTTATTGGGAGGTGAGTGGAGATGCTGAGGATGGGGTTCTGCAGGTTGTGTTATTGGGAGGTGAGTGGAGATGCTGAGGATGGGTTTCTGCAGGTTGTGTTATTGGAAGGTGAGTGGAGATGCTGAGGATGGTTTTCAGCAGATTGTGTTATTGCAAGGTTAGTGAAGATGCTGAGGATGTGTTTCTGCAGGTTGTGCTATTGGGAGGTGAGTGGAGATGCTGAGGATGGGTTTCTGCAGGTTGTGTTACTGGAAGGTTAGTGAAGATGCTGAGTATGGGTTCTGGAGGTTGTGTTACTGGGAGGTGAGTGAAGATACTGAGGATGGGTTTCTGCAGGTTGTATTATTGGGAGGTGAGTGGAGATACTGAGGATGGGTTTCTGCAGGTTGTGTTATTGGGAGGTGAGTGAAGATGCTGAGAATGGGTTTCTGCAGGTTGTGTTATTGGGAGGTGAGTGAAGATTCTGGGGATGTGTTTCTGCAGGTTGTGTTATTTGGAGGTGAGTGGAGATGTTGAGGATGGGTTTCTGCAGGTTGTGTTATTGGGGGGTGAGTGGAGATGCTGAGGATGGATTTCTGCAGGTTGTGTTATTGAGAGGTGAGTGGAGATGCTGAGGATGGGTTTCTGCACGTTTTGTTCTTGGGAGGTGAGTGGAGATGCGGAGGATGGGTTTCTGCAGGTTGTGTTATTGAAAGGTTAGTGAATATGTTGTGGATGGGTTTCTGCAGGTTGTGTTATTGGAAGGTTAGTGAAGATGCTGAGGATGGGTTCTGCAGGTTGTGTTATTGGAAGGTGAGTGAAGATGCTGAGGATGGGTTTCTGCAGGTTGTGTTATTGGGAGGTTAGTTGAGATGCTGAGGAGGGGTTTCTGCAGATTTTGTGATTGGAAGGTTAGTGAAGATTCTGAGGGTGGGTTCTGCAGGTTGTGTTATTGGGTGGCGAGTGGAGATGCTGAGGATGGGTTTCTGCAGGGTGTGTTATTGGAAGGTTAGTTAAGATGCTGAGGATGGGTTTCTGCAGGTTGAGTTATTGGACGGTGAGTGGTTATGCCGAGGATGGCTTTCTACAATTGTGTTATTGGAAGGTGAGTGGAGATGCTGAGGATGGGTTTCTGCAGGTTGTGTTATTGGAAGGTGAGTGGAGATGCTGAGAATGGGGTTCTGCAGGTTGTGTAATTGGAAGGTTAGTGAAGATGCTGAGGATGGGTTTCTGCAGGTTGTGTAATTGGGAGGTGAGTGGAGATGCTGACGATGGGTTTCTGCAGGTTGTGTTATTGGAAGGTGAGTGGAGATGCCGAGGATGGCTTTCTGCAGGTTGTGTTATTGGAAGGTGAGTGGAGATGCTGAGGATGGGTTTCTGCAGGTTGTGTTATTGGAAGGTGAGTGAAGATGCTGAGGATGGGTTTCTGCAGGTTGTGTCATTGTAAGGTCAGTAGAGATGCTGAGAATGGGGTTCTGCAGGTTGTGTAGAGTGGAGATGCTGAGGATGGGTTTCTGCAGGTTGTGTTATTGGGAGATGAGTGAAGATGCTGAGGATGGGTTTCTGCAGTTTGTGTTATTGGGACGTGTGTGGAGATGCTGAGGATGGTTTTCTGCAGGTTGTGTTATTGGGGGGTGAGTGGAGATGATGAGGATGGGTTTCTGCAGGTTGTGTTATTGGATGGTCAGTAGAGATGCTGAGAATGGGGTTCTGCAGGTTGTGTAATTGGTCGATGAGTGGAGATGCTGAGGATGGGATTCTGCAGGTTGTGTTATTGGAAGATTTGTGAAGATGCTGAGGGTGGGTTTCTGCATGTTGTGTTAGTGGGAGGTGAGTGGAGATGCTGATGATGGGTTTCAGCAGGTTGTGTTATTGGGCGGTTAGGGAAGATGCTGAGGATGGGTTTCTGCAGGTTGTGATATTGGGAGGTGAGTGGAGATGCTGAGGATGGGTTGCTGCAGGTTGTGTTATTGGGAGGTGAGTGGAGATGCTGAGGATGGGTTTCTGCAGGTTGTGTTATTTGGAGGTGAGTGGCGATGGTGAGGATGGGTTTCTGCAGGTTGTTTTATTGGGAGATGAGTGAGGTTTCTGAGGATGTGTTTCTGCAGGTTGTGTTATTGGGAGGTGAGTGAAGATGTTGGGGATGCGTTTCTGCAGGTTGTGTTATTGGGAGGTGAGTGAAGATGCTGAGGATGTGTTTCTGCAGGTTGTGTTATTGGGAGGTGAGTGGAGATGCTGAGGATGGGTTTCTGCAGGTTGTGTTATTGGGAGGTGAGTGAAGATGCTGAGGATGGTTTTCTGCAGGTTGTGTTATTGTGAGGTGATTGGAGGTACCGAGGATGGGTTTCTGCAGGTTGTGTTATTGGGAGGTGAGTGGAGATGCTGAGGATGGGTTTCTGCAGGTTGTGTTATTGGGAGGTGAGTGAAGATGCTGAGGATGGGTTTCTGCAGGTTGTGTTATTGGGAGGTGAGTGGAGATGCTGGGGATGGGTTTCGACAGGTTGTGTTATTGGAAGGTGAGTGGAGATGCTGAGGATGGGTTTCTGCAGTTGTGTTATTGGAGGGTGAGTGCAGATGCTGAGGATGGGTTTCGGCAGGTTGTGTTATTGGGAGGTGAGTGGAGATGCTGAGGATGGGTTTCGGCAGGTTGTGTTATTGGAAGGTGAGTGAAGATGCTGAGGATGGGTTTCTGCAGATTGTGTTATTGGAAGGTTAGTGAAGATTCTGAGGATGGGTTCTGCAGGTTGTGTTATTGGAAGGTGAGTGGAGATGCTGAGGATGGGTTTCTGCAGGTTGTGTTATTGGGAGGTGAGTGTAGTTGCTGAGGATGGGTTTCTGCAGGTTGTGTTATTGGGAGGTGAGAGAAGATGCTGAGGATGGGATTCTGCAGATTGTGTTATTGGAAGGTTAGGGAAAATGCTGAGGATGGTATTCTGCATGTTGTGTTATTGGGAAGTGAGTGGAGATGCTGAGGATGGGTTTCGGAATGATGTATTCTTGGAAAGTTAGGGAAGATGCTGAGGATGGTTTTCTGCAGATTGTGTTATTGGAAGGTTAGTGAAGATTCTGAGGATGGGTTCTGCAGGTTGTGTTACTGGGAGGTGAGTTGAGATGCTGAGGATGGGTTTCTGCAGGTTGTGTTATTGGAGTTTAGTGAAGATGCTGAGGATGGGTTCTGCAGGTTGTGTTATTGGGAGGTGAGTGGAGATGCTGAGGATGGGTTTCTGCAGGTTGTGTTATTGGGAGATGAGTGGAAATGCTGTGAATGGGTTTCTGCAGATTGTGTTATTGGGAGGTGAGTGAAGATGCTGAGGATGCGTTTATGCAGGTTGTGTTATTGGAAGGTTAGGGAAGATGCTGAGGATGAGTTTCTGCAGGTTGTGTCATTGGGAGGTGAGTGGAGATGCTGAGGATGGGTTTCTGCAGGTTGTGTTATTGGGAGGTGAGTGGAGATGCTGAGGATGGGTTTATGCAGGTTGTGTTATTGGAAGGTGAGTGAAGATGCTGAGGATGGGTTTCTGCAGGTTGTGTTGTTGGAAGGTTGGGGAAGATGCTGAGGATGGTTTTCAGCAGATTGTGTTATTGGAAGGTTAGTGAAGATGCTGAGGATGTGTTTCTGCAGGTTGTGCTATTGGGAGGTGAGTTGAGATGCTGAGGATGGGTTTCTGCAGGTTGTGTTACTGGAAGGTTAGTGAAGATGCTGATTATGGGTTCTGCAGGTTGTGGTATTGGGAGGTGAGTGAAGATGCTGAGAATGGGTTTCTGCAGGTTGTGTTATTGGGAGGTGAGTGAAGATTCTGGGGATGTGTTTCTGCAGGTTGTGTTATTGGGAGGTGAGTGGAGATGCTGAGGATGGGTTTCTGCAGGTTCTGCTATTGGGAGGTGATTGGAGATGCTGAGGATGGGTTTCTGCAGGTTGTGTTATTGGAAGGTGAGTGATGATGCTGTGGATGGGTTTCTGCAGGTTGTGTTATTGGGAGGTGAGTTTAGATGCTGAGGATGGGTTTCTGCAGGTTGTGTTATTGGAAGGTTAGTGAAGATGCTGAGGATGTGTTTCTGCAGTTTGTGCTATTGGGAGGTGAGTGGAGATGCTGAGGATGGGTTTCTGCCGGTTGTGTTATTGGGAAGAGAGTGGAGATGCTGAGGATGGGTTTCTGCAGGTTGTGTTATTGGAAGGTTAGTGACGATTCTGAGGATGTGTTTCTGCAGGTTGTGTTATTGGGAGGTGAGCGAAGATGCTGAGGATGGTTTTCTGCAGGTTGTGTTATTGTGAGGTGATTGGAGGTGCTGAGCATGGGTTTCTGCAGGTTGTGTTATTGGGAGGTGAGTGGTGATGCTGTGGATGGGTTTCTGCAGGTTGTGTTATTGTGAGGTGATTGGAGGTACCGAGGATGGGTTTCTGCAGGTTATGTCATTGGGAGGTGAGTGGAGATGCTGAGGATGGGTTTCTGCAGGTTGTGTTATTGGAAGGTGAGTGGAGATGCTGAGGATGGGTTTCTGCAGGTTGTGTTATTGGGCGGTGAGTGGAGTTGCTGAGGATGGGTTTCTGCAGGTTGTGTTATTGGGAGGTGAGTGAAGATGCTGAGGATGGGTTTATGCAGGTTGTGTTATTGGGAGGTTAGTGAAGATGCTGAGGATGGGTTTCTGCAGGTTGTGTTATTGGGAGGTGAGTGAAGATGCTGAGGATGGGTTTATGCAGGTTGTGTTATTGGGAGATGAGTGAAGATGCTGAGGATGGGTTTCTGCAGGTTGTGTTATTGGAAGGTGAGTGAAGATGCTGAGGATGGGTTTCTGCAGGTTCTGCTATTGGGAGGTGATTGGAGATGCTGAGAATGGGTTTCTGCAGGTTGTGTTATTGGGAGGTGATTGGAGATGCTGAGAATGGGTTTCTGTAGGTTGTGTTATTGGGAGGTGAGTTTAGATGCTGAGGATGGGTTTCTGCAGGTTGTGTTATTGGAAGGTTAGTGAAGATGCTGAGGGTGTGTTTCTGCAGGTTGTGTTACTGGGAGGTGAGTGAAGATGCTGAGGAGGGGTTTCTGCAGGTTGTGTTATTGTGAGGTGATTGGAGGTGCTGAGGATGGGTTTCTGCAGGTTGTGTTATTGGGAGGTGAGTGGTGGTGCTGAGGATGGATTTCTGCAGGTTGTGTTATTGAGAGGAGAGTGGAGATGCTGAGGATGGGTTTCAGCAGGTTTTGTTCTTGGGAGGTGAGTGGAGATGCGGAGGATGGGTTTCTGAAGGTTGTGTTATTGGAAGGTTCGTGAATATGTTGTGGATGGGTTTCTGCAGGTTGTGTTATTGGAAGGTTAGTGAAGATGCTGAGGATGGGTTCTGCAGGTTGTGTTATTGGAAGGTGAGTGAAGATGCTGAGGATGGGTTTCTGCAGGTTGTGTTATTGGGAGGTGAGTGGAGATGCTGTGGATGGGTTTCTGCAGGTTGTGTTATTGGGAGGTGAGTGGAGATGCTGAGGATGTGTTTCTGCAGGTTGTGTTATTGGGAGGTTAGTTGAGATGCTGAGGATGGGTTTCTGCAGGTTGTGTTATTGGAAGATTTGTGAAGATGCTGAGGATGGTTTTATGCAGGTTGGGTTCTGCAGGTTGTGTTATTGGGTGGCGAGTGGAGATGCTGAGGATGGGTTTCTGCAGGTTGTGTTATTGGAAGGTCAGTAGAGATGCTGAGAATGGGGTTCTGCAGGTTGTGTAAATGGTCGATGAGTGGAGATGCTGAGGATGGGATTCTGCAGGTTGTGTTATTGGAAGATTTGTGAAGATGCTGAGGATTGGTTTCTGCATGTTGTGTTATTGGGAGGTGAGTGGAGATGCTGAGGATGGGTTTCTGCAGGTTGTGTTAGTGGGAGATGAGTGGAAATGCTGAGAATTGGTTTCTGCAGGTTGTGTTATTGGGAGGTGAGTGATGATGCTGAGAATGGGTTTCTGCAGGTTGTGTTATTGGGAGGTGAGTGGACATGCTGAGGATGGGTTTCTGCAGATTGTGTTACTGGAAGGTTAGGGAAGATGCTCAGGATGGGTTTATGCAGGTTGTGTTATTGGGAGGTGAGTGAAAATGCTGAGAATGGGTTTCTGCAGGTTGTGTTATTGGAAGGTGAGTGGAGATGCCGAGGATGGCTTTCTGCAGTTTGTGTTATTGGAAGGTGAGTGGAGATGCTGAGGATGGGTTTCTGCAGGTTGTGTTATTGGAAGGTGAGTGGAGATGCTGAGGATGGGTTTCTGCAGGTTGTGTTATTGTGAGGTGAGTGGAGATGCTGAGGATGGGTTTCTGCAGGTTGTGTTATTGGGAGGTGAGTGAAGATTCTGAGGATGGGTTTCAGCAGGTTGCGTTATTGGGAGGTGAGTGGAGATGCTGAGTTGGGTTTCTGCAGGTTGTGTTATTGGAAGGTGAGTGGAGATGCTGACGATGGGTTTCTGCAGGTTGTGTTATTGGAAGGTGAGTGGAGATGGTGAGGATGGGTTTCTGCAGGTTGTGTTATTGGGAGGTGAGTGATGATGCTGAGAATGGGTTTCTGCAGGTTGTGTTATTGGGAGGCGAGTGGACATGCTGAGGATGGGTTTCTGCAGATTGTGTTACTGGAAAGTTAGGGAAGATGCTCAGGATGGGTTTATGCAGGTTGTGTTATTGGGAGGTGAGTGAAGATGCTGAGAATGGGTTTCTGCAGGTTGTGTTATTGGAAGGTGAGTGGAGATGCCGAGGATGGCTTTCTGCAGTTTGTGTTATTGGAAGGTGAGTGGAGATGCTGAGGATGGGTTTCTGCAGGTTGTGTTATTGGAAGGTGAGTGAAGATGCTGGGGATGTGTTTCTGCAGGTTGTGTTATTCGGAGGTGAGTGAAGATGCTGAGGATGGGTTTCTGCAGGTTGTGTCATTGTAAGGTCAGTAGAGATGCTGAGAATGGGGTTCTGCAGGTTGTGTAATTGGGAGATGAGTGGAGATGCTGAGGATGGGTTTCAGCAGGTTGTGTTATTGGGAGATGAGTGACGATTCTGAGGATGTGTTTCTGCAGGTTGTGTCATTGTAAGGTCAGTAGAGATGCTGAGAATGCGGTTCTGCAGGTTGTGTTATTGGGAGATGAGTGAAGATGCTGAGGATGCGTTTCTGCAGGTTGTGTTCTTGGGAGGTGAGGGAAGATGCTGAGGATGGATTTCTGTAGGTTGTGTTATTGGAATGTGAGCGAAGATGCTGAGAATGGTTTCCTGCACGTTGTGTTATTGGGAGGTTAGTGAAGTTGCTGAGGATTGTTTTCTGCAGGTTGTGTTATTGGGAGGTGAGTGGAGATGTTGAGGATGGGTTTCTGCAGGTCGTGTTATTGGAAGGTGAGTGGAGATGCTGAGGATGGGTTTCTGCAGGTTGTGTTATTGGGAGGTGAGTGGAGATGTTGAGGATGGGTTTCTGCAGGTCGTGTTATTGGAAGGTGAGTGAAGATGCTGAGAATGGGTTTCTGCAACATAGAACATAGAACAATACAGCGCAGTACAGGCCCTTCGGCCCACGATGTTGCACCGAAACAAAAGCCATCTAACCTACACTATGCCATTATCATCCATATGTTTATCCAATAAACCTTTAAATGCCCTCAATGTTGGCGAGTTCACTACTGTAGCAGGTAGGGCATTCCACGGCCTCACGACTCTTTGCGTAAAGAAACCTACCTCTGACCTCTGTCCTATATCTATTACCCCTCAGTTTAAAGTTATGTCCCCTCGTGCCAGCCATTTCCATCCGCGGGAGAAGGCTCTCACTGTCCACCCTATCCAACCCCCTGATCATTTTGTATGCCTCTATTAAGTCTCCTCTCAACCTTCTTCTCTCCAACGAAAACAACCTCAAGTCCATCAGCCTTTCCTCATAAGATTTTCCCTCCATACCAGGCAACATCCTGGTAAATCTCCTCTGCACCCGCTCCAAAGCCTCCACGTCCTTCCTATAATGCGGTGACCAGAACTGTACGCAATACTCCATATGCGGCCGAGCAAGAGTTCTGTACAGCTGCAACATGACCTCCTGACTCCGGAACTCAATCCCTCTACCAATAAAGCCCAACACTCCATAGGCCTTCTTCACAACCCTATTAACCTGGGTGGCATCTTGCAGGGATCTACGTACAAGGACACCGAGATCCCTCTGGTCATCCACACTTTCAAGAATTTTACCATTAGCCAAATATTCCGCATTCCTGTTATTCCTTCCAAAGTGAATCACCTCACACTTCTCTACATTAAACTCCATTTGCCACCTCTCAGCCCAGCTCTGCAGCTTATCTATATCCCTCTGTAACCTGCTACATCCTTCCACACTATCGACAACACCACCGACTTTAGTATCGTCTGCAAATTTACTCACCCACCCTTCTGCGCCTTCCTCTCGGTCATTCATAAAAATAACAAACAGCAACGGCCCCAGAACAGATCCTTGTGGTACCCCTCTTGTGACTGAACTCCATTCTGAACATTTCCCATCAACCACCACCCTGTGGTTGTGTAATTAGGAGGTCAGTGGAGATGCTGAGGATGGGTTTCTGCAGGTTGTGTTATTGGGAGGTGAGTGAAGATGCTGAGGATGGGTTTCTGCAGGTTGTGTTATTGGGAGGTGAGTGAAGATGCTGAGGATGGGTTTCTGCAGATTGTGTTATTGCAAGGTTAGTGAAGATGCTGAGGATGGTCTTCTGCATGTTGTGTTATTGGGAGGTGAGTAAAGATGCTGAGGATGGGTTACTGCAGGTTGTGTTATTGGGAGGTGAGTGACGATGCTGAGGATGGGTTCAGCAGGTCGTGTTATTGGGAGGTGAGTGGAGATGCTGAGGATGGGTTTCTGCAGGTTGTGTTATTGGAAGGTGAGTGGAGATGCTGAGGATGGGTGTCGGCAGGTTGTGTTATTGGGAGGTGAGTGAAGACGCTGAGGATGGGTTTCTGCAGGTTGTGTTATTGGGAGGTGAGTGGAGATGCTGAGGATGGGTTTCTGTAGGTTGTGTTGCTGGAAGGTGAGTGAAGAGGCTGAGGATGGGTTTCAGCAGGTTGTGTTATTGGGAGGTGAGTGGAGATGCTGAGGATGGGTTTCTGCAGGTTGTGTTATTGGAAGGTGAGTGAAGATGCTGAGGATGGGTTTCTGCAGGTTGTGTTATTGGAAGGTGAGTGGAGATGCTGAGGATGGGTTTCTGCAGGTTGTGGTATTGGGAGTTTAGTGAAGATGCTGAGGATGGGTTACTGCAGGTTGTGTTATTGGGAGGTGAGTGGAGATGCTGAGGATGGGTTTCTGCAGGTTGTGTTATTGGGAGGTGAGTGAAGATGCTGAGGATGGGTTTCTGCAGGTTGTGTTATTGGGAGGTGAGTGGAAATGCTGAGGATGGGTTTCTGCAGGTTGTGTTATTGGAAGGTGAGAGAAGATGCTGAGGATGGGTTTCTGCAGGTTGTGTTATTGGAAGGTGAGTGGAGATGCTGAGGATGGGTTTCTGCAGGTTGTGGTATTGGGAGTTTAGTGAAGATGCTGAGGATGGGTTTCTGCAGGTTGTGTTATTGGGAGGTGAGTGAAGATGCTGAGGATGGGTTTCTGCAGGTTTTGTTATTGGAAGGTGAGTGAAGATGCTGAGGATGTCTTTCTGCATGTTGTGTTATTGTGAGGTGAGTGGAGATGCTGAGGATGGATTTCTGCAGGTTGTGTTATTGGAAGGTGTGTGGAGATGCTGAGGATGGGTTTCTTCAGGTTTTGTTATTGGAAGGTGAGTGGCGATGCTGAGGATGGGTTTCTGCAGTTTGTGTTATTGGAAGGTGGGTGGAGATGCTGAGGATGGGTTTTTGCAGGTTGTGTTATTGGGAGGTGAGTAAAGATGCTGGTAATGGGTTTCTGCAGGTTGTGTTATTGGAAGGTGAGTGGAGATGCTGAGGATTGGTTTCCGCAGGTTGTGTTATTGGAAGGTGAGTGAAGATGCTGAGGATGGGTTTCAGCAGGTTGCGTTATTGGGAGGTGAGTGGAGATGCTGAGGATCGGTTTCTGCCGGTTGTGTTGTTGGAAGGTGAGTGTAGATGCTGACGATGGGTTTCTGCAGGTTGTGTAATTGGAAGGTGAGTGGAGATGCTGAGGATGGGTTGCTGCAGGTTGTGTTATTGGAAGGTGAGTGAAGGTGCTGAGGATGGGTTTCTGCAGGTTGTGTTATTGGAAGGTGAGTGTAGATGCTGACGATGGGTTTCTGCAGGTTGTGTAATTGGAAGATGAGTGGAGATGGTGAGGATGGGTTTCTGCAGGTTGTGTTATTGGGAGGTGAGTGGAGATGCTGACGATGGGTTTCTGCAGGTTGTGTTATTGGGAGGTGAGTAAAGATGCTGAGGATGGGTTACTGCAGGTTGTGTTATTGGGAGGTGAGTGACGATGCTGAGGATGGGGTCAGCAGGTCGTGTTATTGGGAGGTGAGTGGAGATGCTGAGGATGGGTTTCTGAAGGTTGTGTTATTGGGAGGTGAGTGAAGATGCTGAGGATGGGTTTCTGCAGGTTGTGTTATTGGGAGGTGAGTGGAGATGCTGCGGATGAGTTTCTGCATGTTGTGTTATTGGGAGGTGAGTGGAGATGCTGAGGATGGGTTTCTACAGGTTGTGTTATTGGAAGGTGAGAGGAGATGCTATGGATGGGTTTCTTCAGGTTGTGTTATTGGGAGGTGAGTGGAGATGCTGAGGATGGGTTTCTGCAGATTGTGTTATTGCAAGGTTCGTGAAGATGCTGAGGATGGTCTTCTGCAGGTTGTGTTATTGGGAGGTGAGTGACAATGCTGAGGATGGGTTCAGCAGGTCGTGTTATTGGGACGTGAGTGGAGATGCAGAGGATGGGTTTCTGCAGGTTGAGTTATTGGAAGGTGAGTGGAGATGCTGAGGATGGGTGTCGGCATGTTGTGTTATTGGGAGGTGAGTGGAGATGCTGAGGATGGGATTCTGCAGGTTTTGTTATTGGAAGGTGAGTGAAGATGCTGAGAATGGGTTTCTGCAGGTTGTTTTATTGGAAGGTGAGTGGAGATGCTGAGGAAGGGTTTCTGCAGGTTGTGTTATTGGGAGGTGAGTGAAGATGCTGAGGATGGGTTTCTGCAGGTTGTGTTATTTGGAGGTGAGTGGAGATGCTGAGGATGGGTTTCTGCAGGTTGTGTTATTGGAAGGTGAGTGAAGATGCTGAGAATGGGTTTCTGCAGGTTGTGTTATTGGGAGGTGATTGAAGATGCTGAGGATGAGTTTCTGCAGGTTGTGTTATTGGGAGGTGAGTGGAGTTGCTGAGGATGGGTTTCTGCAGTTTGTGTTATTGGAAGGTGATTGAAGATGCTGAGAATGGGTTTCTGCAGGTTGTGTTATTGGGAGGTGAGTGGAGATGCTGAGGATGGGTTTCAGCAGGTTGTGTTATTGGAAGGTGAGTGGAGATGCTGAGGATGGGTTTCTGCAGATTGTGTTATTGGGAGGTGAGTGGAGATGCTGACGATGGTTATCTGCAGACTTTGTGATTGGTAGGTTAGTGAAGGTTCTGAGGGTGTGTTCTGCAGGTTGTGTTATTGGGAGGCGAGTGGAGATGCTGAGGATGGGTTTCGCAGGTTGTGTTATTGCAAGGTGAGTGAAGATGCTGACGATGGGTTTCTGCAGGTTGTGTTATTGTGAGGTGAGTGGAGATGCTGAGGAAGGATTTCTGCAGGTTGTGTTATTGGAAGGTGAGTGAAAATGCTGAGGATGGGTTTCAGCAGATTGCGTTATTGGGAGGTGAGTGGAGATGCTGAGGATGGGTTTCTGCAGGTTGTGTTATTGGAAGCTGAGTGAAGATGCTGAGGATGTGTTTCTGCAGGTTGTGTTATTGGAAGTTGAGTGGAGATGCTGACGGTGGGTTTCTGCAGGTTGTGTTATTGGAAGGTGAGTGGAGATGGTGAGGATGGGTTTCTGCAGGTTGTGTTTTTGGGAGCTGAGTGGAGATGCTGAGGATGGGTTTCGGCAGGATCTGTTATTGGGAGGTGAATGGAGATGCTGAGGATGGGTTTCAGCAGGTTGTGTTATTGGGAGGTGAGTGGAGATGCTGAGGACGGGTTTCTGCAGGTTGTGTTATTGGGAGATGAGAGGAAATGCTGAGAATTGGTTTCTGCAGGTTGTGTTATTGGGAGGTTAGTGAAGATGCTGAGGATGGGTTCTGCAGGTTGTGTTATTGGGAGGTGAGTGGAGATGCTGATGATGGGTTTCTGCAGGTTGTGTTATTGGGAGATGAGAGGAAATGCTGAGAATTGGTTTCTGCAGGTTGAGTTATTGGGAGGTGAGTGATGATGCTGAGAATGGGTTTATGCAGGTTGTGTTATTGGGAGGTGAGTGGAGATGCTGAGGATGGGTTTCTGCAGATTGTGTTACTGGAAGGTTAGGGGAGATGCTCAGGATGGGTTTATGCAGGTTGTGTTATTGGGAGGTGAGTGGAGATGCCGAGGATGGCTTTCTGCAGTTTGTGTTATTGGAAGGTGAGTGGAGATGCTGAGGATGGGTTTCTGCAGGTTGTGTTATTGGAAGGTGAGTGAAGATGCTGAGGATGGGTTTCAGCAGGTTGTGTGATTGGGAGGTCAGTGGAGATTCTGAGAATTGGTTTCTGCAGGTTGTGTTATTGGAAGGTGAGTGAAGATGCTGAGAATGGTTTTCTGCAGGTTGAGTGATTGGGAGGAGAGTGGAGATGCTGAGGATGGGTTTCTGCAGGTTGTGTTATTGGGAGGTGAGTGGAGATGCTGAGGATGAGTTTCTGCAGGTTGTGTTATTGGGAGGTGAGTGGAGTTGCTGAGGATGGGTTTCTGCAGTTTGTGTTATTGGAAGGTGATTGAAGATGCTGAGAATGGGTTTCTGCAGGTTGTGTTATTGGGAGGTGAGTGGAGATGCTGAGGATGGGTTTCAGCAGGTTGTGTTATTGGAAGGTGAGTGGAGATGCTGAGGATGGGTTTCTGCAGATTGTGTTATTGGGAGGTGAGTGGAGATGCTGACGATAGTTATCTGCAGATTTTGTGATTGGTAGGTTAGTGAAGGTTCTGAGGGTGTGTTCTGCAGGTTGTGTTATTGGGAGGCGAGTGGAGATGCTGAGGATGGGTTTCGCAGGTTGTGTTATTGCAAGGTGAGTGAAGATGCTGACGATGGGTTTCTGCAGGTTGTGTTATTGTGAGGTGAGTGGAGATGCTGAGGATGGGTTTCTGCAGGTTGTGTTATTGGAAGCTGAGTGAAGATGCTGAGGATGTGTTTCTGCAGGTTGTGTTATTGGGAGCTGAGTGGAGATGCTGAGGATGGGTTTCGGCAGGATCTGTTATTGGGAGGTGAATGGAGATGCTGAGGATGGGTTTCAGCAGGTTGTGTTATTGGGATATTAGTGAAGATGCTGAGGATGGGTTTCTGCAGGTTGTGTTATTGGGAGGTGAGTGGAGATGCTGCGGATGAGTTTCTGCATGTTGTGTTATTGGGAGGTGAGTGGAGATGCTGAGGATGGGTTTCTACAGGTTGTGTTATTGGAAGGTGAGAGGAGATGCTATGGATGGGTTTCTTCAGGTTGTGTTATTGGGAGGTGAGTGGAGATGCTGAGGATGGGTTTCTGCAGATTGTGTTATTGCAAGGTTCGTGAAGATGCTGAGGATGGTTTTCTGCAGATTTTGTGATTGGTAGGATAGTGAAGGTTCTGAGGGTGGGTTCTGCAGGTTGTGTTATTGGGAGGCGAGTGGAGATGCTGAGGATGGGTTTCTGCAGGTTGTGTTATTGGAAGGTGAGTGGAGATGCTGAGGATGGGTTTCTGCAGGTTGCGTTATTGGGAGGTGAGTGGAGATGCTGAGGATGGGTTTCTGCAGGTTGTGTGATTGGGAGATGAGTGGAGATGCTGAGGATGGGTTTCTGCAGGTTGTGTTATTGGGAGGTCAGTGGAGATTCTGAGCATGGGTTTCTGCACGTTGTGTTATTGGAAGGTGAGGGGAGATGCTGAGGATGGGTTTCTGCAGGTTGTGTTATTGGGAGATGAGTGACGATTCTGAGGATGTGTTTCTGCAGGTTGTGTTATTGGGAGGTGAGTGAAGATGCTGAGGATGCGTTTCTGCAGGTTGTGTTCTTGGGAGGTGAGGGAAGATGCTGAGGATGGATTTCTGTAGGTTGTGTTATTGGAATGTGAGTCAAGATGCTGAGGATGGGTTTATGCAGATTGTGTTATTGGAAGGTGAGTGGAGATGCTGAGGATGGGTTTCTGCAGGTTGTGTTATTGTGAGGTGAGTGGAGATGCTGAGGATGGGTTTCTGCAGGTTGTGTTATTGGAAGGTTAGTGGAGATGCTGAGGTTGGGTTTCTGCAGATCGTGTTACTGGAAGGTTAGGGAAGATGCTGAGGATGGGTTTATGCAGATTGTGTTATTGGGAGGTGAGTGGAGATGCTGAGGATGGTTTTCTGCAGGTTGTGTTATTGGAAGGTGAGTGGAGATGCCTAGAATGGGTTTCTGCAGGTTGTGTTATTAGGAGGTGAGTGGAGATGCTGAGGATGGGTGTCTGCAGGTGTGTTATTGGGAGGTGAGGGGAGATGCTGACGTTGGGTTTCTGCAGGTTGTGTTAATGGAAGGTGAGTGGAGATGCTGAGAATGGGTTTCTGCAGGTTGTGTTATTGGGAGGTGAGTGGAGATGCTGAGGACGGGTTTCTGCAGGTTGTGTTATTGGAAGATTTGTGAAGATGCTGAGGATGGGTTTCTGCAGGTTGTGTTATTGGGAGATGAGTGGAAATGCTGAGAATGGGTTTCTGCAGGTTGTGTTACTGGGAGGTGAGTGGAGATGCTCAGGATGGGTTTATGCAGATTGTGTTATTGGGAGGTGGGTGAAGATGCTGAGGATGGGTTTCTGCAGATTGTGTTATTGGGAGGTGAGTGAAGATGCTGAGGATGGGTTTATGCAGATTGTGTTATTGGAAGGTGAGTGGAGATGCTGAGGATGGGTTTCTGCAGGTTATGTTATTGTGAGGTGAGTGGAGATGCTGAGGATGGGTTTCTGCAGGTTGTGTTATTGGAAGGTTAGTGGAGATGCTGAGGTTGGGTTTCTGCAGATTGTGTTACTGGAAGGTTAGGGAAGATGCTGAGGATGGGTTTATGCAGATTGTGTTATTGGGAGGTGAGTGGAGATGCTGAGGATGGGTTTCTGCAGGTTGTGTTTTTGGAAGGTTAGTGGAGATGCTGAGGTTGGGTTTCTGCAGATTGTGTTCTTGGGAGTTGAGTGGAGACGCTGAGGAAGGGTTTCTGCAGGTTGTGTTATTGGGATATTAGTGAAGATGCTGAGGATGGGTTTCTGCAGGTTGTGTTATTGGAAGGTTAGGGAAGATGCTGAGGATGGTTTTCTGCAGATTTTGTGATTGGTAGGATAGTGAAGGTTCTGAGGGTGGGTTCTGCAGGTAGTGTTATTGGGAGGCGAGTGGAGATGCTGAGGATGGGTTTCTGCAGGTTGTGTTATTGGAAGGTGAGTGGTGATGCTGAGGATGGGTTTCTGCAGGTTGCGTTATTGGGAGGTGAGTGGAGATGCTGAGGATGGGTTTCTGCAGGTTGTGTGATTGGGAGGTGAGTGGAGATGCTGAGGATGGGTTTCTGCAGGTTGTGTTATTGGGAGGTCAGTGGAGATTCTGAGCATGGGTTTCTGCACGTTGTGTTATTGGAAGGTGAGTGGAGATGCTGAGGATGGGTTTCTGCAGGTTGTGTTATTGGGAGATGAGTGACGATTCTGAGGATGTGTTTCTGCAGGTTGTGTTATTGGGAGGTGAGTGAAGATGCTGAGGATGCGTTTCTGCAGGTTGTGTTCTTGGGAGGTGAGGGAAGATGCTGAGGATGGATTTCTGTAGGTTGTGTTATTGGAATGTGAGTCAAGATGCTGAGAATGGGTTCCTGCACGTTGTGTTATTGGGAGGTTAGTGAAGTTGCTGAGGATTGTCTTCTGCAGGTTGTGTTATTGGGAGGTGAGTGGAGATGTTGAGGATGGGTTTCTGCAGGTTGTGTTATTGGGAGGTGAGTGGAGATGCTGAGGATGGTTTTCTGCAGATTGTGTTATTGGAAGGTGAGTGGAGATGCCGAGAATGGGTTTCTGCAGTTTGTGTTATTAGGAGGTGAGTGGAGATGCTGAGGATGGGTTTAACAGGTTGTGTTATTGGGAGGTGAGTGGAGATGCTGAGAATGGGTTTCTGCAGGTTGTGTTATTGGGAGGTGAGTGAAGATGCTGAGGATGGGTTTCTGCAGGTTGTGTTATTGGGAGGTGAGTGGAGATGCTGACGATGGGTTTCTGCAGGTTGTGTTATTGGAAGGTGAGTGGAGATGCTGAGGATGGGTTTCTGCTGGTTGCGTTATTGGAAGGTGAGTGAAGATGCTGAGGATGGGTTTCTGCAGGTTGTGTTATTGGGAGGTCAGTGGAGATTCTGAGAATGGGTTTCTGCCGGTTCTGTTATTGGGAGCTGAGTGGAGATGCTGGGGATGTGTTTCTGCAGGTTGTGTTATTCGAAGGTGAGTGAAGATGCTGCGGATGGGTTTCTGCAGGTTGTGTCATTGTAAGGTCAGTAGAGATGCTGAGAATGGGGTTCTGCAGGTTGTGTAATTGGGAGATGAGTGGAGGAGCTGAGGATGGGTTTCTGCAGGTTGTGTCATTGGGAGATGAGTGACGATTCAGAGGATGAGTTTCTGCAGGTTGTGTCATTGTAAGGTCAGTAGAGATGCTGAGAATGGGGTTCTGCAGGTTGTGTAATTGGGAGATGAGTGGAGATGCAGAGGATAGGTTTCTGCAGATTGTGTTATTGGGAGGTGAGTGAAGATGCTGAGGATGCGTTTCTGCAGGTTGTGTTCTTGGGAGGTGAGGGAAGATGCTGAGGATGGTTTCCTGCACGTTGTGTTATTGGGAGGTTAGTGAAGATGCTGAGGATTGTTTTCTGCAGGTTGTGTTATTGGAAGGTGAGTGGAGATGCTGAGGATAGGTTTCTGCAGGTTGTGTTATTGGAAGGTGAGTGGAGATGCTGAGGATGGGTTTCGGCAGGTTGTGTTATTGGAAGATTTGAGAAGATGCTGAGGATGGGTTTCTGCAGGTTGTGTTATTGGGAGGTTAGTGGAGATGCTGAGGATGGGTTTCTGCAGGTTGTGTTATTGGGAGGTGAGTGAAGATGCTGAGGATAGGTTTCTGCAGGTTGTGTTATTGGAAGGTTAGGGAAGATGCTGTGGATGGTATTCTGCAGATTTTGTGATTGGTAGGTTAGTGAAGATTCTGAGGATGGGTTTCTGCAGGTTGTGCTATTGGGAGGTGAGTGGAGATGCTGAGGATAGGTTTCTGCAGGTTGTGTTATTGGAAGGTTAGGGAAGATGCTGTGGATGGTATTCTGCAGATTTTGTGATTGGTAGGTTAGTGAAGATTCTGAGGATGGGTTTCTGCAGGTTGTGTTATTGGGAGGTGAGTGAAGATGCTCAGGATGGGTTTCTGCAGTTGTGTTATTGGGAGGTGAGTGGAGATGCTGAGGATGGGAATCTGCAGGTTATGTTATTGGAAGGTGAGTGGAGATGCTGAGGATGGGTTTCTGCAGGTTGTGTTATTGGAAGGTGAGTGACGATGCTGAGGATGGGTTTCTGCAGGTTGTGTCATTGGAAGGTCAGTAGAGATGCTGAGAATGGGGTTCTGCAGGTTGTGTAATTGGGAGATGAGTGGAGATGCTGAGAATGGGTTTCTGCAGGTTGTGTTATTGGAAGATTTGAGAAGATGCTGAGGATGGGTTTCTGCAGGTTGTGTTATTGGGAGGTGAGTGAAGATGCTGAGAATGAGTTTCTGCAGGTTGTGTTATTGGAAGGTGAGTGGAGATGCTGAGGATAGGTTTCTGCAGGTTGTGTTATTGGAAGGTTAGGGAAGATGCTGAGGATGGTATTCTGCAGATTTTGTGATTGGTAGGTTAGTGAAGATTCTGAGGATGGGTTTCTGCAGGTTGTGTTATTGGGAGGTGAGTGAAGATGCTCAGGATGGGTTTCTGCAGTTGTGTTATTGGGAGGTGAGTGGAGATGCTGAGGATGGGTATCTGCAGGTTATGTTATTGGAAGGTGAGTGGAGATGCTGAGGATGGGTTTCTGCAGGTTGTGTTATTGGAAGGTGAGTGACGATGCTGAGGATGGGTTTCTGCAGGTTGTGTCATTGGAAGGTCAGTAGAGATGCTGAGAATGGGGTTCTGCAGTTTGTGTAATTGGGAGATGAGTGGAGATGCTGAGGATGGGTTTCTGCAGGTGTGTTATTGGGAGATGAGTGACGATTCTGAGGATGTGTTTCTGCAGGTTGTGTTATTGGGAGGTGAGTGAAGATGCTGAGGATGCGTTTCTGCAGGTTGCGTTCTTGGGAGGTGAGGGAAGATGCTGAGGATGGATTTCTGTAGGTTGTGTTATTGGAATGTGAGTGAAGATGCTGAGAATGGGTTCCTGCACGTTGTGTTATTGGGAGGTTAGTGAAATTGCTGAGGATGGGTTTCTGCAGGTTGTGTTATTGGGAGGTGAGTGGAGATGCTGAGGATGGGTTTCAGCAGGTTGTGTTATTGGGAGGCGAGTGGAGATGTTGAGGATGGGTTTCTGCAGGTTGTGTTATTGGGAGGTGAGTGGAGATGCTGAGGATGGGTTTCTGCAGGTTGTGTTATTGGAAGGTGAGTGGAGATGCTGAGGATGGGTTTCGGCAGGATCTGTTATTGGGAGGTTAGTGGAGATGCTGAGGATGGGTTTCTGCAGGTTGTGTTATTGGGAGGTGAGTGGAGATGCTGAGGACGGGTTTCTGCAGGTTGTGTTATTGGATGATTTGTGAAGATGCTGAGGATGGGTTTCTGCAGGTTGTGTTATTGGGAGGTGAGTGGAGATGCTGAAAATGGGTTTCTACAGGTTGTGTTATTGGGAGGGGAGTGGAGATGCTGAGAATGGGTTCCTGCAGGTTGTGTTATTGGGAGGTGAGTGGAGATGCTGAGGATGGTTTTCTGCAGGTTGTGTTATTGGGAGGTGAGTGGAGATGTTGAGGATGGGTTTCTGCTGCAGGTTGTGTTATTGGGAGGTGAGTGGAGATGCTGAGGATGGTTTTCTGCAGGTTGTGTTATTGGAAGGTGAGTGGAGATGCTGACGATGGGTTTCTGCAGGTTGTGTTATTGGGAGGTGAGTGGAGATGCTGACGATGGGTTTCTGCAGGTTGTGTTATTGGAAGGTGAGTGGAGATGCTGAGGATGGGTTTCTGCAGGTTGTGTTATTGGAAGGTGCGTGGAGATGCAGAGGATGGGTTTCTGCAGGATCTGTTATTGGGAGGTGAGTGGAGATGCTTAGGATGGGTTTCTGCAGGTGGTGTTATTGGGAGGTGAGTGGAGATGCTGAAGACGGGTTTCAGCAGGTTTTGTTATTGGAAGGTGAGTGAAGATGCTGAGAATGGGTTTCTGCAGGTTGTGTTATTGGGAGGTGATTGGAGATGCTGACGATGGGTTTCTGCAGGTTGTGTTATTGGGAGGTGAGTGGAGATGCTGACGATGGGTTTCTGCAGGTTGTGTTATTGGGAGGTGAGTGGAGACGCTGGGGATGGGTTTCTGCAGGTTGTGTTATTGGGAGGTGAGTGAAGATGCTGAGGATGGGTTTCTGCAGGTTGTGTTATTGGGAGGTGAGTGGAGATGCTGAGGATGGGTTTCTGCAGGTTGTGTTGTTGGGAGGTGAGTGGAGATGCTGACGATGGGTTTCTGCAGGTTGCGTTATTGGAAGGTGAGTGGAGATGCTGAGGATGGGTTTCTGCAGGTTGTGTTATTGGAAGGTGAGTGGAGATGCTGAGCATGGGTTTCTGCTGGTTGTGTTATTGGGAGGTGAGTGGAGATGCTGAGGATGGGTTTCTGCAGGTTGTGTTATTGGGAGGTGAGTGGAGATGCTGAGGACGAGTTTCTGCAGGTTGTGTTATTGGAAGATTTGTGAAGATGCTGAGAATGGGTTTCTGCAGGTTGCGTTATTGGAAGGTGAGTGGAGATGCTGAGGATGGGTTTCTGCAGGTTGTGTTATTGGAAGGTGCGTGGAGATGCAGAGGATGGGTTTCGGCAGGATCTGTTATAGGGAGGTGAGTGGAGATGCTTAGGATGGGTTTCTGCAGGTGGTGTTATTGGGAGGTGAGTGGAGATGCTGAAGACGGGTTTCAGCAGGTTTTGTTATTGGAAGGTGAGTGAAGATGCTGACGATGGGTTTCTGCAGGTTGTGTTATTGGAAGGTGAGTGGAGATGCTGAGGATGGGTTTCTGCAGGTTGTGTTGTTGGGAGGTGAGTGGAGATGCTGACGATGGGTTTCTGCAGGTTGCGTTATTGGAAGGTGAGTGGAGATGCTGAGGATGGGTTTCTGCAGGTTGTGTTATTGGAAGGTGAGTGGAGATGCTGAGCATGGGTTTCTGCTGGTTGTGTTATTGGGAGGTGAGTGGAGATGCTGAGGACGAGTTTCTGCAGGTTGTGTTATTGGAAGATTTGTGAAGATGCTGAGAATGGGTTTCTGCAGGTTGTGTTATTGGGAGATGAGTGGAAATGCTGAGAATTGGTTTCTGCAGGTTGTGTTATTGGGAGGTGAGTGAAGATGCTGATAATGGGTTTCTGCAGGTTGTGTTATTGGGAGGTGAGTGGAGATGCTGAGGATGGGTTTCTGCAGGTTGTGTTATTGGGAGGTGGGTGAAAATGCTGAGGATGGGTTTCTGCAGATTGTGTTATTGGTAGCTGAGTGGAGATGATGAGGATGGGTTTCTGCAGGCTGTGTTATTGGGAGGTGAGTGGAGAAGCTGAGGATGGGTTTCTGCAGGTTGTGTTATTGGGAGGCGAGTGGAGATGCTGAGGATGGGTTTCTGCAGGTTATGTTATTGGAAGGTGAGTGAAGATGCTGAGGATGGGTTTCTGCTATTTTGTTATTGGGAGGTGAGTGGAGATGCTGAGGATGGCTTTCTGCAGGTTGTGTTATTCGGAGGTGAGTGGAGGTGCTGAGGATGGGTTTCTGCAGGTTGTTATTCGGAGGTGAGTGAAGATGCTGAGGATGGGGTTCTGCAGGTTATGTTATTGGAAGGTGAGTGGAGATGCTGAGGATTGGTTTCTGCAGGTTGTGTTATTGGAAGGTGAGTGTCGATGCTGAGGATGGGTTTCTGCAGGTTGTGTCATTGGAAGGTCAGTAGAGATGCTGAGAATGGGGTTCTGCTGGTTGTGTAATTGGGAGATGAGTGGAGATGCTGACGATGGGTTTCTGCAGGTGTGTTATTGGGAGATGAGTGACGATTCTAAGGATGTGTTTCTGCAGGTTGTGTTATTGGGAGGTGAGTGAAGATGCTGAGGATGCGTTTCTGCAGGTTGCGTTCTTGGGAGGTGAGGGAAGATGCTGAGGATGGATTTCTGTAGGTTGTGTTATTGGAATGTGAGTGAAGATGCTGAGAATGGGTTCCTGCACGTTGTGTTATTGGGAGGTTAGTGAAGTTGCTGAGGATGGGTTTCTGCAGGTTGTGTTATTGGGAGGTGAGTGGAGATGTTGAGGATGGGTTTCTGCAGATTGTGTTATTGGGAGGTGAGTGGAGATGCTGAGGATGGTTTTCTGCAGGTTGTGTTATTGGAAGGTGAGTGGAGAGGCCGAGAATGGGTTTCTGCAGGTTGTGTTATTAGGAGGTGAGTGGAGATGCTGAGGATGGGTTTCTGCAGGTTGTGTTATTGGGAGGTGAGGGGAGATGCTGACGATGGGTTTCTGCAGGTTGCGTTATTGGAAGGTGAGTGGACATGCTGAGGATGGGTTTCTGCAGGTTGTGTTATTGGAAGGTGAGTGGAGATGCTGATGATGGGTTTCGGCTGGATCTGTTATTGGGAGGTGAGTGGAGATGCTGAGGACGGGTTTCTGCAGGTTGTGTTATTGGAAGATTTGTGAAGATGCTGAGAATGGGTTTCTGCAGGTTGTGTTATTTGGAGGTGAGTGGAGATGCTGAAAATGGGTTTCTGCAGGTTGTGTTATTGGGAGGGGAGTGGAGATGCTGAGAATGGGTTCCTGCAGGTTGTGTTATTGGGAGGTGAGTGGAGATGCTGAGGATGGTTTTCTGCAGGTTGTGTTATTGGGAGGTGAGTGGAGATGCTGACGATGGGTTTCTGCAGGTTGTGTTATTGGGAGGTGAGTAAAGATGCTGAGGATGGGTTACTGCAGGTTGTGTTATTGGGAGGTGAGTGACGATGCTGAGGATGGGGTCAGCAGGTCGTGTTATTGGGAGGTGAGTGGAGATGCTGAGGATGGGTTTCTGAAGGTTGTGTTATTGGGAGGTGAGTGAAGATGCTGAGGATGGGTTTCTGCAGGTTGTGTTATTGGGAGGTGAGTGGAGATGCTGCGGATGAGTTTCTGCATGTTGTGTTATTGGGAGGTGAGTGGAGATGCTGAGGATGGGTTTCTACAGGTTGTGTTATTGGAAGGTGAGAGGAGATGCTATGGATGGGTTTCTTCAGGTTGTGTTATTGGGAGGTGAGTGGAGATGCTGAGGATGGGTTTCTGCAGATTGTGTTATTGCAAGGTTCGTGAAGATGCTGAGGATGGTCTTCTGCAGGTTGTGTTATTGGGAGGTGAGTGACAATGCTGAGGATGGGTTCAGCAGGTCGTGTTATTGGGACGTGAGTGGAGATGCAGAGGATGGGTTTCTGCAGGTTGAGTTATTGGAAGGTGAGTGGAGATGCTGAGGATGGGTGTCGGCATGTTGTGTTATTGGGAGGTGAGTGGAGATGCTGAGGATGGGATTCTGCAGGTTTTGTTATTGGAAGGTGAGTGAAGATGCTGAGAATGGGTTTCTGCAGGTTGTTTTATTGGAAGGTGAGTGGAGATGCTGAGGAAGGGTTTCTGCAGGTTGTGTTATTGGGAGGTGAGTGAAGATGCTGAGGATGGGTTTCTGCAGGTTGTGTTATTTGGAGGTGAGTGGAGATGCTGAGGATGGGTTTCTGCAGGTTGTGTTATTGGAAGGTGAGTGAAGATGCTGAGAATGGGTTTCTGCAGGTTGTGTTATTGGGAGGTGATTGAAGATGCTGAGGATGAGTTTCTGCAGGTTGTGTTATTGGGAGGTGAGTGGAGTTGCTGAGGATGGGTTTCTGCAGTTTGTGTTATTGGAAGGTGATTGAAGATGCTGAGAATGGGTTTCTGCAGGTTGTGTTATTGGGAGGTGAGTGGAGATGCTGAGGATGGGTTTCAGCAGGTTGTGTTATTGGAAGGTGAGTGGAGATGCTGAGGATGGGTTTCTGCAGATTGTGTTATTGGGAGGTGAGTGGAGATGCTGACGATGGTTATCTGCAGACTTTGTGATTGGTAGGTTAGTGAAGGTTCTGAGGGTGTGTTCTGCAGGTTGTGTTATTGGGAGGCGAGTGGAGATGCTGAGGATGGGTTTCGCAGGTTGTGTTATTGCAAGGTGAGTGAAGATGCTGACGATGGGTTTCTGCAGGTTGTGTTATTGTGAGGTGAGTGGAGATGCTGAGGAAGGATTTCTGCAGGTTGTGTTATTGGAAGGTGAGTGAAAATGCTGAGGATGGGTTTCAGCAGATTGCGTTATTGGGAGGTGAGTGGAGATGCTGAGGATGGGTTTCTGCAGGTTGTGTTATTGGAAGCTGAGTGAAGATGCTGAGGATGTGTTTCTGCAGGTTGTGTTATTGGAAGTTGAGTGGAGATGCTGACGGTGGGTTTCTGCAGGTTGTGTTATTGGAAGGTGAGTGGAGATGGTGAGGATGGGTTTCTGCAGGTTGTGTTTTTGGGAGCTGAGTGGAGATGCTGAGGATGGGTTTCGGCAGGATCTGTTATTGGGAGGTGAATGGAGATGCTGAGGATGGGTTTCAGCAGGTTGTGTTATTGGGAGGTGAGTGGAGATGCTGAGGACGGGTTTCTGCAGGTTGTGTTATTGGGAGATGAGAGGAAATGCTGAGAATTGGTTTCTGCAGGTTGTGTTATTGGGAGGTTAGTGAAGATGCTGAGGATGGGTTCTGCAGGTTGTGTTATTGGGAGGTGAGTGGAGATGCTGATGATGGGTTTCTGCAGGTTGTGTTATTGGGAGATGAGAGGAAATGCTGAGAATTGGTTTCTGCAGGTTGAGTTATTGGGAGGTGAGTGATGATGCTGAGAATGGGTTTATGCAGGTTGTGTTATTGGGAGGTGAGTGGAGATGCTGAGGATGGGTTTCTGCAGATTGTGTTACTGGAAGGTTAGGGGAGATGCTCAGGATGGGTTTATGCAGGTTGTGTTATTGGGAGGTGAGTGGAGATGCCGAGGATGGCTTTCTGCAGTTTGTGTTATTGGAAGGTGAGTGGAGATGCTGAGGATGGGTTTCTGCAGGTTGTGTTATTGGAAGGTGAGTGAAGATGCTGAGGATGGGTTTCAGCAGGTTGTGTGATTGGGAGGTCAGTGGAGATTCTGAGAATTGGTTTCTGCAGGTTGTGTTATTGGAAGGTGAGTGAAGATGCTGAGAATGGTTTTCTGCAGGTTGAGTGATTGGGAGGAGAGTGGAGATGCTGAGGATGGGTTTCTGCAGGTTGTGTTATTGGGAGGTGAGTGGAGATGCTGAGGATGAGTTTCTGCAGGTTGTGTTATTGGGAGGTGAGTGGAGTTGCTGAGGATGGGTTTCTGCAGTTTGTGTTATTGGAAGGTGAGTGGAGATGCTGACGATAGTTATCTGCAGATTTTGTGATTGGTAGGTTAGTGAAGGTTCTGAGGGTGTGTTCTGCAGGTTGTGTTATTGGGAGGCGAGTGGAGATGCTGAGGATGGGTTTCGCAGGTTGTGTTATTGCAAGGTGAGTGAAGATGCTGACGATGGGTTTCTGCAGGTTGTGTTATTGTGAGGTGAGTGGAGATGCTGAGGATGGGTTTCTGCAGGTTGTGTTATTGGAAGCTGAGTGAAGATGCTGAGGATGTGTTTCTGCAGGTTGTGTTATTGGGAGCTGAGTGGAGATGCTGAGGATGGGTTTCGGCAGGATCTGTTATTGGGAGGTGAATGGAGATGCTGAGGATGGGTTTCAGCAGGTTGTGTTATTGGGATATTAGTGAAGATGCTGAGGATGGGTTTCTGCAGGTTGTGTTATTGGGAGGTGAGTGGAGATGCTGCGGATGAGTTTCTGCATGTTGTGTTATTGGGAGGTGAGTGGAGATGCTGAGGATGGGTTTCTACAGGTTGTGTTATTGGAAGGTGAGAGGAGATGCTATGGATGGGTTTCTTCAGGTTGTGTTATTGGGAGGTGAGTGGAGATGCTGAGGATGGGTTTCTGCAGATTGTGTTATTGCAAGGTTCGTGAAGATGCTGAGGATGGTTTTCTGCAGATTTTGTGATTGGTAGGATAGTGAAGGTTCTGAGGGTGGGTTCTGCAGGTTGTGTTATTGGGAGGCGAGTGGAGATGCTGAGGATGGGTTTCTGCAGGTTGTGTTATTGGAAGGTGAGTGGAGATGCTGAGGATGGGTTTCTGCAGGTTGCGTTATTGGGAGGTGAGTGGAGATGCTGAGGATGGGTTTCTGCAGGTTGTGTGATTGGGAGATGAGTGGAGATGCTGAGGATGGGTTTCTGCAGGTTGTGTTATTGGGAGGTCAGTGGAGATTCTGAGCATGGGTTTCTGCACGTTGTGTTATTGGAAGGTGAGGGGAGATGCTGAGGATGGGTTTCTGCAGGTTGTGTTATTGGGAGATGAGTGACGATTCTGAGGATGTGTTTCTGCAGGTTGTGTTATTGGGAGGTGAGTGAAGATGCTGAGGATGCGTTTCTGCAGGTTGTGTTCTTGGGAGGTGAGGGAAGATGCTGAGGATGGATTTCTGTAGGTTGTGTTATTGGAATGTGAGTCAAGATGCTGAGGATGGGTTTATGCAGATTGTGTTATTGGAAGGTGAGTGGAGATGCTGAGGATGGGTTTCTGCAGGTTGTGTTATTGTGAGGTGAGTGGAGATGCTGAGGATGGGTTTCTGCAGGTTGTGTTATTGGAAGGTTAGTGGAGATGCTGAGGTTGGGTTTCTGCAGATCGTGTTACTGGAAGGTTAGGGAAGATGCTGAGGATGGGTTTATGCAGATTGTGTTATTGGGAGGTGAGTGGAGATGCTGAGGATGGTTTTCTGCAGGTTGTGTTATTGGAAGGTGAGTGGAGATGCCTAGAATGGGTTTCTGCAGGTTGTGTTATTAGGAGGTGAGTGGAGATGCTGAGGATGGGTGTCTGCAGGTGTGTTATTGGGAGGTGAGGGGAGATGCTGACGTTGGGTTTCTGCAGGTTGTGTTAATGGAAGGTGAGTGGAGATGCTGAGAATGGGTTTCTGCAGGTTGTGTTATTGGGAGGTGAGTGGAGATGCTGAGGACGGGTTTCTGCAGGTTGTGTTATTGGAAGATTTGTGAAGATGCTGAGGATGGGTTTCTGCAGGTTGTGTTATTGGGAGATGAGTGGAAATGCTGAGAATGGGTTTCTGCAGGTTGTGTTACTGGGAGGTGAGTGGAGATGCTCAGGATGGGTTTATGCAGATTGTGTTATTGGGAGGTGGGTGAAGATGCTGAGGATGGGTTTCTGCAGATTGTGTTATTGGGAGGTGAGTGAAGATGCTGAGGATGGGTTTATGCAGATTGTGTTATTGGAAGGTGAGTGGAGATGCTGAGGATGGGTTTCTGCAGGTTATGTTATTGTGAGGTGAGTGGAGATGCTGAGGATGGGTTTCTGCAGGTTGTGTTATTGGAAGGTTAGTGGAGATGCTGAGGTTGGGTTTCTGCAGATTGTGTTACTGGAAGGTTAGGGAAGATGCTGAGGATGGGTTTATGCAGATTGTGTTATTGGGAGGTGAGTGGAGATGCTGAGGATGGGTTTCTGCAGGTTGTGTTTTTGGAAGGTTAGTGGAGATGCTGAGGTTGGGTTTCTGCAGATTGTGTTCTTGGGAGTTGAGTGGAGACGCTGAGGAAGGGTTTCTGCAGGTTGTGTTATTGGGATATTAGTGAAGATGCTGAGGATGGGTTTCTGCAGGTTGTGTTATTGGAAGGTTAGGGAAGATGCTGAGGATGGTTTTCTGCAGATTTTGTGATTGGTAGGATAGTGAAGGTTCTGAGGGTGGGTTCTGCAGGTAGTGTTATTGGGAGGCGAGTGGAGATGCTGAGGATGGGTTTCTGCAGGTTGTGTTATTGGAAGGTGAGTGGTGATGCTGAGGATGGGTTTCTGCAGGTTGCGTTATTGGGAGGTGAGTGGAGATGCTGAGGATGGGTTTCTGCAGGTTGTGTGATTGGGAGGTGAGTGGAGATGCTGAGGATGGGTTTCTGCAGGTTGTGTTATTGGGAGGTCAGTGGAGATTCTGAGCATGGGTTTCTGCACGTTGTGTTATTGGAAGGTGAGTGGAGATGCTGAGGATGGGTTTCTGCAGGTTGTGTTATTGGGAGATGAGTGACGATTCTGAGGATGTGTTTCTGCAGGTTGTGTTATTGGGAGGTGAGTGAAGATGCTGAGGATGCGTTTCTGCAGGTTGTGTTCTTGGGAGGTGAGGGAAGATGCTGAGGATGGATTTCTGTAGGTTGTGTTATTGGAATGTGAGTCAAGATGCTGAGAATGGGTTCCTGCACGTTGTGTTATTGGGAGGTTAGTGAAGTTGCTGAGGATTGTCTTCTGCAGGTTGTGTTATTGGGAGGTGAGTGGAGATGTTGAGGATGGGTTTCTGCAGGTTGTGTTATTGGGAGGTGAGTGGAGATGCTGAGGATGGTTTTCTGCAGATTGTGTTATTGGAAGGTGAGTGGAGATGCCGAGAATGGGTTTCTGCAGTTTGTGTTATTAGGAGGTGAGTGGAGATGCTGAGGATGGGTTTAACAGGTTGTGTTATTGGGAGGTGAGTGGAGATGCTGAGAATGGGTTTCTGCAGGTTGTGTTATTGGGAGGTGAGTGAAGATGCTGAGGATGGGTTTCTGCAGGTTGTGTTATTGGGAGGTGAGTGGAGATGCTGACGATGGGTTTCTGCAGGTTGTGTTATTGGAAGGTGAGTGGAGATGCTGAGGATGGGTTTCTGCTGGTTGCGTTATTGGAAGGTGAGTGAAGATGCTGAGGATGGGTTTCTGCAGGTTGTGTTATTGGGAGGTCAGTGGAGATTCTGAGAATGGGTTTCTGCCGGTTCTGTTATTGGGAGCTGAGTGGAGATGCTGGGGATGTGTTTCTGCAGGTTGTGTTATTCGAAGGTGAGTGAAGATGCTGCGGATGGGTTTCTGCAGGTTGTGTCATTGTAAGGTCAGTAGAGATGCTGAGAATGGGGTTCTGCAGGTTGTGTAATTGGGAGATGAGTGGAGGAGCTGAGGATGGGTTTCTGCAGGTTGTGTCATTGGGAGATGAGTGACGATTCAGAGGATGAGTTTCTGCAGGTTGTGTCATTGTAAGGTCAGTAGAGATGCTGAGAATGGGGTTCTGCAGGTTGTGTAATTGGGAGATGAGTGGAGATGCAGAGGATAGGTTTCTGCAGATTGTGTTATTGGGAGGTGAGTGAAGATGCTGAGGATGCGTTTCTGCAGGTTGTGTTCTTGGGAGGTGAGGGAAGATGCTGAGGATGGTTTCCTGCACGTTGTGTTATTGGGAGGTTAGTGAAGATGCTGAGGATTGTTTTCTGCAGGTTGTGTTATTGGAAGGTGAGTGGAGATGCTGAGGATAGGTTTCTGCAGGTTGTGTTATTGGAAGGTGAGTGGAGATGCTGAGGATGGGTTTCGGCAGGTTGTGTTATTGGAAGATTTGAGAAGATGCTGAGGATGGGTTTCTGCAGGTTGTGTTATTGGGAGGTTAGTGGAGATGCTGAGGATGGGTTTCTGCAGGTTGTGTTATTGGGAGGTGAGTGAAGATGCTGAGGATAGGTTTCTGCAGGTTGTGTTATTGGAAGGTTAGGGAAGATGCTGTGGATGGTATTCTGCAGATTTTGTGATTGGTAGGTTAGTGAAGATTCTGAGGATGGGTTTCTGCAGGTTGTGCTATTGGGAGGTGAGTGGAGATGCTGAGGATAGGTTTCTGCAGGTTGTGTTATTGGAAGGTTAGGGAAGATGCTGTGGATGGTATTCTGCAGATTTTGTGATTGGTAGGTTAGTGAAGATTCTGAGGATGGGTTTCTGCAGGTTGTGTTATTGGGAGGTGAGTGAAGATGCTCAGGATGGGTTTCTGCAGTTGTGTTATTGGGAGGTGAGTGGAGATGCTGAGGATGGGAATCTGCAGGTTATGTTATTGGAAGGTGAGTGGAGATGCTGAGGATGGGTTTCTGCAGGTTGTGTTATTGGAAGGTGAGTGACGATGCTGAGGATGGGTTTCTGCAGGTTGTGTCATTGGAAGGTCAGTAGAGATGCTGAGAATGGGGTTCTGCAGGTTGTGTAATTGGGAGATGAGTGGAGATGCTGAGAATGGGTTTCTGCAGGTTGTGTTATTGGAAGATTTGAGAAGATGCTGAGGATGGGTTTCTGCAGGTTGTGTTATTGGGAGGTGAGTGAAGATGCTGAGAATGAGTTTCTGCAGGTTGTGTTATTGGAAGGTGAGTGGAGATGCTGAGGATAGGTTTCTGCAGGTTGTGTTATTGGAAGGTTAGGGAAGATGCTGAGGATGGTATTCTGCAGATTTTGTGATTGGTAGGTTAGTGAAGATTCTGAGGATGGGTTTCTGCAGGTTGTGTTATTGGGAGGTGAGTGAAGATGCTCAGGATGGGTTTCTGCAGTTGTGTTATTGGGAGGTGAGTGGAGATGCTGAGGATGGGTATCTGCAGGTTATGTTATTGGAAGGTGAGTGGAGATGCTGAGGATGGGTTTCTGCAGGTTGTGTTATTGGAAGGTGAGTGACGATGCTGAGGATGGGTTTCTGCAGGTTGTGTCATTGGAAGGTCAGTAGAGATGCTGAGAATGGGGTTCTGCAGTTTGTGTAATTGGGAGATGAGTGGAGATGCTGAGGATGGGTTTCTGCAGGTGTGTTATTGGGAGATGAGTGACGATTCTGAGGATGTGTTTCTGCAGGTTGTGTTATTGGGAGGTGAGTGAAGATGCTGAGGATGCGTTTCTGCAGGTTGCGTTCTTGGGAGGTGAGGGAAGATGCTGAGGATGGATTTCTGTAGGTTGTGTTATTGGAATGTGAGTGAAGATGCTGAGAATGGGTTCCTGCACGTTGTGTTATTGGGAGGTTAGTGAAATTGCTGAGGATGGGTTTCTGCAGGTTGTGTTATTGGGAGGTGAGTGGAGATGCTGAGGATGGGTTTCAGCAGGTTGTGTTATTGGGAGGCGAGTGGAGATGTTGAGGATGGGTTTCTGCAGGTTGTGTTATTGGGAGGTGAGTGGAGATGCTGAGGATGGGTTTCTGCAGGTTGTGTTATTGGAAGGTGAGTGGAGATGCTGAGGATGGGTTTCGGCAGGATCTGTTATTGGGAGGTTAGTGGAGATGCTGAGGATGGGTTTCTGCAGGTTGTGTTATTGGGAGGTGAGTGGAGATGCTGAGGACGGGTTTCTGCAGGTTGTGTTATTGGATGATTTGTGAAGATGCTGAGGATGGGTTTCTGCAGGTTGTGTTATTGGGAGGTGAGTGGAGATGCTGAAAATGGGTTTCTACAGGTTGTGTTATTGGGAGGGGAGTGGAGATGCTGAGAATGGGTTCCTGCAGGTTGTGTTATTGGGAGGTGAGTGGAGATGCTGAGGATGGTTTTCTGCAGGTTGTGTTATTGGGAGGTGAGTGGAGATGTTGAGGATGGGTTTCTGCTGCAGGTTGTGTTATTGGGAGGTGAGTGGAGATGCTGAGGATGGTTTTCTGCAGGTTGTGTTATTGGAAGGTGAGTGGAGATGCTGACGATGGGTTTCTGCAGGTTGTGTTATTGGGAGGTGAGTGGAGATGCTGACGATGGGTTTCTGCAGGTTGTGTTATTGGAAGGTGAGTGGAGATGCTGAGGATGGGTTTCTGCAGGTTGTGTTATTGGAAGGTGCGTGGAGATGCAGAGGATGGGTTTCTGCAGGATCTGTTATTGGGAGGTGAGTGGAGATGCTTAGGATGGGTTTCTGCAGGTGGTGTTATTGGGAGGTGAGTGGAGATGCTGAAGACGGGTTTCAGCAGGTTTTGTTATTGGAAGGTGAGTGAAGATGCTGAGAATGGGTTTCTGCAGGTTGTGTTATTGGGAGGTGATTGGAGATGCTGACGATGGGTTTCTGCAGGTTGTGTTATTGGGAGGTGAGTGGAGATGCTGACGATGGGTTTCTGCAGGTTGTGTTATTGGGAGGTGAGTGGAGACGCTGGGGATGGGTTTCTGCAGGTTGTGTTATTGGGAGGTGAGTGAAGATGCTGAGGATGGGTTTCTGCAGGTTGTGTTATTGGGAGGTGAGTGGAGATGCTGAGGATGGGTTTCTGCAGGTTGTGTTGTTGGGAGGTGAGTGGAGATGCTGACGATGGGTTTCTGCAGGTTGCGTTATTGGAAGGTGAGTGGAGATGCTGAGGATGGGTTTCTGCAGGTTGTGTTATTGGAAGGTGAGTGGAGATGCTGAGCATGGGTTTCTGCTGGTTGTGTTATTGGGAGGTGAGTGGAGATGCTGAGGATGGGTTTCTGCAGGTTGTGTTATTGGGAGGTGAGTGGAGATGCTGAGGACGAGTTTCTGCAGGTTGTGTTATTGGAAGATTTGTGAAGATGCTGAGAATGGGTTTCTGCAGGTTGCGTTATTGGAAGGTGAGTGGAGATGCTGAGGATGGGTTTCTGCAGGTTGTGTTATTGGAAGGTGCGTGGAGATGCAGAGGATGGGTTTCGGCAGGATCTGTTATAGGGAGGTGAGTGGAGATGCTTAGGATGGGTTTCTGCAGGTGGTGTTATTGGGAGGTGAGTGGAGATGCTGAAGACGGGTTTCAGCAGGTTTTGTTATTGGAAGGTGAGTGAAGATGCTGACGATGGGTTTCTGCAGGTTGTGTTATTGGAAGGTGAGTGGAGATGCTGAGGATGGGTTTCTGCAGGTTGTGTTGTTGGGAGGTGAGTGGAGATGCTGACGATGGGTTTCTGCAGGTTGCGTTATTGGAAGGTGAGTGGAGATGCTGAGG
Organism: Scyliorhinus torazame; assembly: GCF_047496885.1. NCBI lineage: Eukaryota > Metazoa > Chordata > Chondrichthyes > Carcharhiniformes > Scyliorhinidae > Scyliorhinus > Scyliorhinus torazame. Next base: position 466,252 of record NW_027307780.1, read on the forward strand.
ATGGGTTTCTGCAGGTTGTGTTATTGGAAGGTGAGTGGAGATGCTGAGCATGGGTTTCTGCTGGTTGTGTTATTGGGAGGTGAGTGGAGATGCTGAGGACGAGTTTCTGCAGGTTGTGTTATTGGAAGATTTGTGAAGATGCTGAGAATGGGTTTCTGCAGGTTGTGTTATTGGGAGATGAGTGGAAATGCTGAGAATTGGTTTCTGCAGGTTGTGTTATTGGGAGGTGAGTGAAGATGCTGATAATGGGTTTCTGCAGGTTGTGTTATTGGGAGGTGAGTGGAGATGCTGAGGATGGGTTTCTGCAGGTTGTGTTATTGGGAGGTGGGTGAAAATGCTGAGGATGGGTTTCTGCAGATTGTGTTATTGGTAGCTGAGTGGAGATGATGAGGATGGGTTTCTGCAGGCTGTGTTATTGGGAGGTGAGTGGAGAAGCTGAGGATGGGTTTCTGCAGGTTGTGTTATTGGGAGGCGAGTGGAGATGCTGAGGATGGGTTTCTGCAGGTTATGTTATTGGAAGGTGAGTGAAGATGCTGAGGATGGGTTTCTGCTATTTTGTTATTGGGAGGTGAGTGGAGATGCTGAGGATGGCTTTCTGCAGGTTGTGTTATTCGGAGGTGAGTGGAGGTGCTGAGGATGGGTTTCTGCAGGTTGTTATTCGGAGGTGAGTGAAGATGCTGAGGATGGGGTTCTGCAGGTTATGTTATTGGAAGGTGAGTGGAGATGCTGAGGATTGGTTTCTGCAGGTTGTGTTATTGGAAGGTGAGTGTCGATGCTGAGGATGGGTTTCTGCAGGTTGTGTCATTGGAAGGTCAGTAGAGATGCTGAGAATGGGGTTCTGCTGGTTGTGTAATTGGGAGATGAGTGGAGATGCTGACGATGGGTTTCTGCAGGTGTGTTATTGGGAGATGAGTGACGATTCTAAGGATGTGTTTCTGCAGGTTGTGTTATTGGGAGGTGAGTGAAGATGCTGAGGATGCGTTTCTGCAGGTTGCGTTCTTGGGAGGTGAGGGAAGATGCTGAGGATGGATTTCTGTAGGTTGTGTTATTGGAATGTGAGTGAAGATGCTGAGAATGGGTTCCTGCACGTTGTGTTATTGGGAGGTTAGTGAAGTTGCTGAGGATGGGTTTCTGCAGGTTGTGTTATTGGGAGGTGAGTGGAGATGTTGAGGATGGGTTTCTGCAGGTTGTGTTATTGGGAGGTGAGTGGAGATGCTGAGGATGGTTTTCTGCAGGTTGTGTTATTGGAAGGTGAGTGGAGAGGCCGAGAATGGGTTTCTGCAGGTTGTGTTATTAGGAGGTGAGTGGAGATGCTGAGGATGGGTTTCTGCAGGTTGTGTTATTGGGAGGTGAGGGGAGATGCTGACGATGGGTTACTCCCCCGCCACCAAGAGAGATGGAGAGGGCGGACCCCCCCCCCGCCACCAAGAGAGATGGAGAGGGCGGACCCCCCCCCCGCCGAGAGAGATGGAGACGGGGTCCCCCCCACCGAGAGAGATGGAGAGAGGGGGCCCCCCACCGAGTGAGATGGAGAGGGGGGACTCCCCCAGCGAGAGAGATGGAGAGGGGGGACCCCCCCCACCGAGAGAGATAGAGAGGCGGGAACCCCCCACCCACAGAGAGAGATGGAGAGGGGGGAACTCCCCCTCCACCGAGAGAGATGGAGAGGGTGGACCCCCTCCCCCCGCCGAGAGAGATGGAGAGGGGGGACCCACCCCAACGAGAGAGATGTAGAGGGGGGACCCCCCACTGAGAGAGATGGAGAGGGGGAACTCCCCCACCGAGAGAGATGGAGAGGGGGGACCCCCCCACCGAGAGAGATGGAGAGGGGGAACTCCCCCTCCACCGAGAGAGATGGAGAGGGTGGACCCCCCCCGCCGAGAGAGATGGAGGGGGGTCCCCCCCTCCACCGAGAGAGATGGAGAAGGGGGAACCCTGACCCCACCGAGAGAGATGGAGAGGGGGGACTCCCCCACCGAGAGAGATGGAGAGGGTGGACCCACCCCAACGAGAGAGATGTAGAGGGGGGACGCCCACCGAGAGAGATGGAGAGGGGGGACTCCCCCACCGAGAGAGATGGAGAGGGGGACCCCCCCACCGAGGGAGATGGAGAGGCGGGAACCCCCCACCCACCGAGAGAGATGGGGAGGGGGGACCCTCCCCCCCCCCCCCCACCCCCACCGAGACGGAGAGGAAAACTGCAGGGGATGGGCACAATGGAAATGTGGAGCTTGTTCAAGGAACAGCTACTGCGTGTCCTTGATAAGTATGTACCTGTCAGGCAGGGAGGAAGTGGTCGAGCAAGGGAACCGTGATTTACTAAGGCAGTTGAAACACTTGTCTAGAGGAAGAAGGAAGGAGGCGTATGTAAAGATGAGACATGAAGGTTCAGTAAGGTCGCACGAGAGTTACAAGTTAGCTAGGAAGGACCTAAAGAGAGAGCTAAGAAGAGCCAGGAGGGGACATGAGAACTCTTTGGAAGGTAGGATCAAGGATAACCCTAAAGCTTTCTGTAGATATGTCAGGAATAAAAGAATGACTAGGGTAAGAGTAGGGCCAGTCAAGGACAGTAGTGGGAAGTTGTGCTTGGAGTCCGAGGAGATAGGCGAGGTGCTATATGAATATTTTTCATCACTATTCACACAGCAAAAAGACAATGTTGACGAGGAGAATACTGAGATTCAGGCTACTATACAAGAAGGGCTTGAGGTTCATAAGGAGGAGGTGTTAACTATTCTGGAAAGGGTGAAAATTGATAAGTCCCCTGGGCCGGATACGATTTATCCTAGGATTCTCTGGGAAGCTAGGGAGGAGATTACAGAGCCTTTGGCTTTGATCTTTAAGTCATCTTTGTCAACAGGAATAGTGCCAGAAGACTGGAGGATAGCAAATGTTGTCCCCTTGTTCAAGAAGGAGAGTAGAGACAACCCCGGTAAATATAGACCAGTGAGTCTAACTTCTGTTGTGGGCAAAATCTTTGAAAGGTTTAAAAGAGATAGGGTGTATAATCATCTGGAAAGGAATAATTTGATTAGACATAGTCAACACGGTTTCGTGAAGGGTCGGTTGTGCCTCACAAACCATATAGGGTTCTTTGAGAAGTTGAGAAACAGGTGGATGAGGGTAAAGCAGTTGATGTGGTGTATATGGATTTCAGTAAAGCGTTTGACAAGGTTTCCCACGGTAGGCTACTGCAGAAAATACGGAGGCATGGGATTCAGGGAGATTTAGCAGTTTGGATCAGAAATTGGCTACCTGGAAGAAGACAAAGGGTGGTGGTTGATGGGAAGTGTTCAGACTGGAGTCCAGTTACTAGTGGTGTACCACAAGGATCTGTTTTGGGGCCACTGCTGTTTGTCATTTTTATAAATGACCTGGAGGAGGGCGTAGAAGAATGGGTGAGTAAATTTGCAGATGACACTAAAGTCGGTGGAGTTGTGGACAGTGCGGAAGGATGTTACAAGTTACAGAGGGACATAGATAAGCTGCAGCGCTGGGCTGAGAGGTGGCAAATAGAGTTTAAAGCAGAAAAGTGTGAGGTGATTCATTTAGGAAGGAATAACAGGAAGACAGAGTACTGGGCTAATGATAAGATTCTTGGCAGTGTGGATGAGCAGAGAGATCTCAGTGTCCATGTACATAGATCCCTGAAAGTTGCCACTCAGGTTGAGAGGGTTGTTAAGAAGGCGTACGGTGTGTTAGCTTTTATTGATAGAGTGTTTGAGTTTCGGAGCCATGAGGTCATGTTGCTGCTGTACAAAACTCTGGTGCGGCCGCATTTGGAGTATTGCATGCAATTCTGGTCGCCGCATTATACGAAGGATGTGGAAGCATTGGAAAGGGTGCAGAGGAGATTGACCAGAATGTTGCCTGGTATGGAGGGAAGATCTCATGAGGAAAGGCTGAGGGACTTGAGGCTGTTTTCGTTAGAGAGAAGAAGGTTAAGAGGTGACTTAATTGAGGCATACAAGATGATCAGAGGATTGGATAGGGTGGACAGTGAGAGCCTTTTTCCTCGGATGGTGATGTCTAGCACGAGGGGACATAGCTTTAAATTGAGGGGAGATAGATATAAGACAGATGTCAGAGGTAGGTTCTTTACTCAGAGAGTAGTAAGGGCATGGAATGCCCTGCCTGCAACAGTAGTGGACTCGCCAACACTAAGGGCATTCAAATGGTCATTGGATAGACATATGGGCGATAAGGGAATAGTGTAGATGGGCTTTAGAGTGGTTTCACAGGTCGGCGCAACATCGAGGGCCGAAGGGCCTGTAATGCGCCATAATGTTCTATGAGAGAGATGGAGAGGGGGGACCCCCCACCGAGAGAGATGGAGAGGGGGGACCCCCCCCCACCGAAAGGGATGGAGAGGGAGGAACCCCCACCCCACCGAGAGAGATGGAGAGGGGGGAACCCCCCCACCGAGAGAGATAGAGAGGGGGAAACCCCCCCACCGAGAGGGATGGAGAGGGGGAACACCCCCCACCGAGAGTGATGGAGAGGGGGGACCCCCCACCGAGAGAGATGGAGAGGGGGGACCCCCCACCGAGTGGGATGGAGAGGGGGGAACCCCCCCCACCAAGAGAGATGGAGAGGGGGGACCCCCCACCGAGAGTGATGGAGAGGGGGGACCCCCCACCGAGAGTGATGGAGAGGGGGAACCCCCACCCCATCGAGAGAGATGAGAGGGGTGAACCCCCCCCCACCGAGAGAGATGGAGAGGGGGGACCCCCCCACAGAGGGATGGAGAGGGGGACCCCCCAAATCCACTGAAAGAACACGGCTGAAACCGATGGAGGGAGAAAAGAAAGGGGGGGTAAGGGGGTAAACAAGGAGCAGGGGGTCACACACCAGGTCGGCCAGGAAGGGCATCACGGAGGGTCTGCGGGGGAGAGAGGAGAAGGGTTAGGGAAAGGGGGGTTGGGGGGGGGGCAGACACGCCGAACTGAACGGCAACAGTTTGTAACGATAGAAACGTAAGAGAAAGCCTTTTCACTCTCAGAGAAATGTAAACTAGCCGCAATGCACAGAATTGTGGAAACGGCAATAAAAAGATTTTTACAATAAATTCAGAGCCCTGTTCAGTTTTTCCAATTCAGGGGCAATTTAGCGCCGCCCATCCACCTGCCCTGCACATCTTTGGGTTGTGGGGGTGAAACCCAGGCAGTCACGGGGAGAATGTGCAAACTCCACACGGACAGTGACCCAGAGCCGTGACTGAACAGTGGTTAGCACTGCTGCCTCACAGCTACAGGGTCCCAGGTTCGATTCCCGGCTTAGGTCACTGACTGTGCGGAGTCTGGACGTCCTCCCCGTGTCTGCGTGGGCTTCCTCCGGGTGCTCCGGTTTCCTCCCACCGCCCAAAGACGTGCAGGTTAGGTGGGTTGGCCGTGATAAATCCAAATTGCCCACAGTATCTAAAGATGTTCAGGTTAGGTGGGGTGACAGCGACGGGGTAGGGGAGTGGGCCCAGGTATGGCGCTCTCTTCAGGGTTCACACTGCCTCTGTCATTATTGTTTACACCTACAATGCTGCCAAACTTTCTATCAAACTTTCTATCTCATTATCTTCAATCGGTACTCAACAAAGTCAAACTGAGACACACAGATACACACACACACACACACACACAGGCACACACAGGCACACACACAGACACACACACACACACACACACAGGCACACACACAGACTGCAATGAATTTACTGAGAAAAGTCCCTTGTCGCCAAACTCTGGCGCCTGTTCGGGTACACTGAGGGAGAATACATAATGTCCAATTCACCAAAACAGCACGTCCTTCAGGACTTCAGGGGGGAAACCGGAGCACCCGGGAGAAACCCACGCGGACAAGGGGAGAACGTGCAGACTCCGCACAGACTGTGACCCAAGCCGGGATTCGACCTGGGGCTCTGGAGCTGTGAGGCCGCAGTGCTAACCACTGTGCTACCGTGTAACTTCCAGTGCCGCCTAAAGAATGCCACACATAACCCCCCCCCCGCCCCCCCCAACACACACACACGTGTACAGAAACACAGATACTCAAACTCAGACAGACTGGGTCAGTACATCTTTCAAATGGAGCAAGATCCATTCTCCACCTTTAACTTGGAGAGGTGTATCTGGCCTGTGTGTGACCCAAGTCACACACTGACTCTGAACATCCTCACAGCAGCTTGGGGACAGACTTTTCTAAAGCACTTTTCATAACCTTTGGGTATCACAAACTGCTTCACAGGCAATGGAGCCCTTTTGAAATCTAGTCAGGAGTAATTTAGGAAATGGACCAGCTAATTTCAGCGAGAGAGAGAGACACAGAAACAGGATGAGATTGTGCTGTACAAGTTTCAGAGCTGTCACTGAGACACACACGAGATGTACAATATCAATTATTATTCTGAAGCATTTTGATTAAATCAGCCCTGAGACTGAATTCCAGTGTTTCAGAGTCAAGCTTCATCTCCACTGCCCATCAAACACTCACAACACAAATACTGTCTGGGGTTAAATACAGAGTCAAAATCCCTCTGTCCTGTCGAAGGAATTTTTCATTGCAGATAGTTATTTTTATTTTTTGGAAAAGCAGAACTCAAATTGCACCGAATCCCAGGGTGGACTCTTGTTTATTTCAGCCCTTCACATTCAAACGTGAAGTTCAAGCTCCGATTATAGGTGTCTGCTTGTCTCTGTCTGTGTATTCAATGTTCCTGTAGCTTATTCACTTGTCTGAAGTATTTGAATAATAGGCCTTGGTTAATCAATCCTTTCTCACAGCACGTGGAAGTTGTGAAACTTCAAGGCTCTCAGTCTAATGTAGTTAAAAAACAACTGCTTCCTTTGATCCTCAATCCATTTCCCAACCCGAAATAGATCTCACACATTTCCATAATGCAGGAATATCTCCATCAAAACTTCTAATCAGTTCCCCATACACTTGTTAAACTTGCCTGTGTGAAGTAAATTCCACTGACAGATTCCGAAAGCTGCACAGAGCAATGACTGGTTAATTTAAACTTTGAAACGGAACTATTTTAACTTGTCCATCAGTCCTATTAAACAGAAATGTTGTCCCTGTGGGCTGACAGTCTCTCAGCAAGATTGAAACATTGAGGGACCCCGCGTCCTGCATTTGACAACATTTGTGGCACTTCCACAATCTACGATACATTGCTGTCTGTATTGTGTGAATCCAGCTGTGAAATATCTGTACAGTTTAAACTTCCACTGTTTCCGCCTTCTCATCATTGATAAAGATCACGGTTTGATCACGCCTCTGCCTGAGGTGGGAGTGGGACCATCGAGGCTGCAGGCCCGGCCTCCTGTCCTCCCACCCCTCTGTCTGAGGTGGGACTGGGACCATCCAGGGCTGCAGGCCCAGCCTCCTGTCCTCCCACCCCTCTGCCTGAGGTGGGACTGGGACCATCCAGCGCTGCAGGCCCAGCCTCCTGTCCTCCCACCCCTCTGCCTGAGGTGGGACTGGGACCATCCAGGCTGCAGGCCCGGCCTCCTGTCCTCCCACCCCTCTGCCTGAGGTGGGAGTGTGACCATCCAGGGCTGCAGGCCCAGCCTCATGTCCTCCCACCCCTCTGCCTGAGGTGGGACTGTGACCATCCAGGGCTGCAGGCCCAGCCTCCTGTCCTCCCACCCCTCTGCCTGAGGTGGGAGTGGGACCATCCAGGCTGCAGGCCCGGCCTCCTGTCCTTCCAACCCTCTGCCTGAGGTGGGAGTGTGACAATCCAGGCTGCAGGCCCAGCCTCCTGTCCTCCCAACCCTCTGCCTGAGGTGAGAGTGGGACCATCCAGGCTGCAGGCCCAGCCTCCTGTCCTCCCACCCCTCTGCCTGAGATGGGAGTGGGACCATCCAGGGCTGCAGGCCCGGCCTCCTGTCCTCCCACCCCTCTGCCTGAGGTGGGAGTGGGACCATCCAGGGCTGCAGACCCAGCCTCCTGTCCTCCCAGACCTCTGCCTGAGGTGGGAGTGGGACCATCCAGGGCTGCAGACCCAGCCTCCTGTCCTCCCAGACCTCTGCCTGAGGTGGGACTGGGGCCATCCAGGGCTGCAGGCCCGGCTTCCTGTCCTCCCACCCCTCTGCCTGAGGTGGGACTGGGACCATCCAGGACTGCAGGCCCGGCTTCCTGTCCTCCCACCCCTCTGCCTGAGGTGGGAGTGGGACCATCCAGGGCTGCAGACCCAGCCTCCTGTCCTCCCAGACCTCTGCCTGAGGTGGGACTGGGGCCATCCAGGGCTGCAGGCCCGGCTTCCTGTCCTCCCACCCCTCTGCCTGAGGTGGGACTGGGACCATCCAGGGCTGCAGGCCCGGCCTCCTGTCCTCCCACCCCTCTGCCTGAGGTGGGAGTGTGACCATCCAGGGCTGCAGGCCCAGCCTCATGTCCTCCCACCCCTCTGCCTGAGGTGGGACTGTGACCATCCAGGGCTGCAGGCCCAGCCTCCTGTCCTCCCACCCCTCTGCCTGAGGTGGGAGTGTGACAATCCAGGCTGCAGGCCCAGCCTCCTTTCCTCCCAACCCTCTGCCTGAGGTGAGAGTGGGACCATCCAGGCTGCAGGCCGAGCCTCCTGTCCTCCCACCCCTCTGCCTGAGGTGGGAGTGGGACCATCCAGGGCTGCAGACCCAGCCTCCTGTCCTCCCAGACCTCTGCCTGAGGTGGGACTGGGGCCATCCAGGGATGCAGGCCCGGCCTCCTGTCCTCCCACCCCTCTGCCTGAGGTGGGAGTGAGACCATCCAGGACTGCAGGCCCGGCTTCCTGTCCTCCCACCCCTCTGCCTGAGGTGGGAGTGGGACCATCCAGGGCTGCAGGCCCAGCCTCCTGTCCTCCCACCCCTCTGCCTGAGGTGGGAGTGGGACCATCCAGGGCTGCAGGCCCGCCCTCCTGCCCTCCCACCCCTCTGCCTGATTTGGGACTGGGACCATCCAGGGCGGCAGGCCCAGCCTCCTGTCCTCACACCCCTCTGCCTGAGGTGGGCGTGGGACCATCCAGGGCTGCAGGCCCAGCCTTCTGTCCTCCCACCCCTCTGCCTGAGGTGGGAGTGGGACCATCCAGGGCGGCAGGCCCGGCCTCCTGTCCTCCCACCCCTCTGCCTGAGGTGGGAATGGGACCATCCAGGGCTGCAGGCCCAGCCTCCTGTCCTCTCACCCGTCTGCCTGAGGTGGGAGTGGGACCATACAGGGCTGCAGGCCCGGCCTCCTGTCCTCTCACCCCTCTGCCTGAGGTGGGAGTGGGACCATCCAGGGCTGCAGGACCGGCCTCCTGTCCTCACACCCCTTTGCCTGAGTTGGGAGTGGGACCATCCAGGGCTGCAGGCCCGGCCTCCTATCCTCCCACTCCTCTGCCTGAGGTGGGAGTGGGACCGCCTGGGGCTGCAGGCCCAGCCTCCTGTCCTCCCACCCCTCTGCCTGAGGTGGGACTGGGAGCATCCAGGGCTGCAGGCCCGGCCTCCTGTCCTCCCACCCCTCTGCCTGAGGTGGGACTGGGACCATCCAGGGCTGCAGGCCCAGCCTCCTGTCCTCCCACCCCTCTGCCTGAGGTGGGACTTGGACCATCCAGGGCTGCAGGCCCGGCCTCCTGTCCTCCCACCCCTCTTCCTGAGGTGGGACCATCCAGGGCTGCAGGCCCAGCCTCCTGTCCCCCACCCCTCTGCCTGAGGTGGGACTGGGACCATCCAGGGCTGCAGGCCCGGCCTCCTGTCCTCCCACCCCTCTGCCTGAGGTGGGAGCGGGACCATTCGGGGCTGCTGACCCGGCCTCCTGTCCTCCCACCCCTCTGCCTGAGGTGGGAGTGGGACCATCCAGAGCTGCAGGCCCAGCCTCCTGTCCTCCCACCACTCTCCCTGAGGTGGGAGTGGGACCATCCAGGGCTGCAGGCCCAGTCTCCTGTCCTACCACCCCTCTGCCTGAGGTGGGACTGGGACCATCCGGAGCTGCAGGCCCGGCCTCCTGTCCTCCCACCCCTCTGCCTGAGGTGGGAGTGGGACCATCCGGGGCTGCAGGCCCGGCCTCCTATCCTCCCACTCCTCTGCCTGAGGTGGGAGTGGGACCGCCTGGGGCTGCAGGCCCAGCCTCCTGTCCTCCCGCCCCTCTGCCTGAGGTGGGAGTGGGACCATCCAGGGCTGCAGGCCCAGCCTCGTCCTCCCACCCCTCTGCCTGAGGTGGGAGTGGGACCATCCAGGGCTGCAGGCCCAGCCTCCTGCCCTCCCACCCCTCTGCCTGAGGTGGGAGTGGGACCATCCAGGGCTGCAGGCCCAGCCTCCTGTCCTTCCACCGCTCTGCCTGAGGTGGGACTGGGACCATCCAGGGCTGCAGGCCCAGCCTCCTGTCCTCCCACCCCTCTGCCTGAGGTGGGACTGGGACCATCCAGGGCTGCAGGCCCAGCCTCCTGTCCTCCCACCCCTCTGCCTGAGGTGGGAGTGGGACCATCCAGGGCTGCAAGCCTGGCCTCCTGTCCTCCTACCCCTCTGCCTGAGGTGGGACTGGAACCATCCAGGGATGCAGGTCCAGCCTCCTGCCCTCCCACCCTCTGGCCAGCACCTCGGGGGCATCCTGCACTGCCGGGGGCAGGGCGGACAAGACATTATGTGGGGGCGGCAGCCTCCCGTCGCTCCGCTGCCCCCGCGGTGCCCTCGCCCTCCCGCCTGCTCACGCGGCAGCTGGGGGTGAAGTGCTATGCCCACCCTGCCATGACCATTGAGGCGGGCACCAGTGCGGGGGCCGGCAGCAGCAGCGACCGCTCATCGTGCCACTGTGGGCTGCGGACGGGGGAGGATTTTTACTCCGACCTCTTCTCTCCGGGTCCGTCCAGCGAGGACGCTTGCAGAGTTATGTGGGAGGACCTGCCGCAGGTGGGCCCGGAGGGCGCTGGGAAGCTCGATAATGCCATCAACCTCCAAGAGCTGACCGGCGCCCTGGACAGCCTCTCACGGGGCAAATCCCCAGGGCTGGACGGGCTGACCGTGGAGTTCTTCAGGGCGTGCTGGGACGTCCTGGGGAGTGACTACGCGGGGGTCCTGGGGGAATGTACCGCGACCGGGGAGATGCCCCTTTCGTGGCGCAGGGCCGCAATTGCCCGGCTGCCCAAGAAGGGGGATCTCCGCCGACTTAAGACCTGGCGACCGGTCTCCCTCCTCAGCACGGACTATAAAATCTTCGCCAAGGTGCTGTCTTTACGCCTTGGCCCCGAGCTGGACCACATGGTCCACCCTGACCAGTCCTACACAGTCCCGGACCGCACAATCTATGACAATATCCACCTGGCCCGGGACATTATTCACTTTCCCCAGCGGACTGGTATGTCGCGCGCCTCCCTGTCTCTTGACCAGGAGAAGGCGTTCGACAGGGTGGGGCCCGGGGATTTGCTCGGGACTCTGCGAGCTGTCGGGTTCGGGTGGTATTTTGTCGCCCGGATCCGGTTACTGTCCGCCGCCTCGGAGAGTCTGGTTAAGGTTAACGGGTCCCTGACGGCGCCCCTTCGCTTTGGGAGAGGAGTGCGTCAGGGCTGCCCCCTGTCCGGCCAACATTATTCCCTCTGCGTGGGGCCTTTCCTGTGCCTCCTGCGGAGGGGGTTCACGGGGCTGGTTCTGCGCGAGCCGGACGGTGGGGTGGTCCTCTCGGCGGACGCTGATGCCGTGTTCCTCATGGTCACTGACCCCGGGGACCCCCGGAGGATGCGAGAGAGCCAAGCTGTCTACTCCGCCGCGTCCTCCCCACGGATCAACTGGGCCAAATGTTCCGGACTCCTGGTCGGTCCGTGGCAGGTGGACCCCCCTCCCGGAGGAGCTCGGGCCCTTCAGCTGGAGTCGGACCAACAGCCTCGACCTGGGAGTCCATCTTTGCCCGGCAGAGGGAGCCTGGCCGGCGAACGGGCAGGAGCTGGAGACCAAGGTCACCGCTGGCCTGGGACGCTGGACAGGACGGCTCCGAGTGCTGTCCCCCAGGGGCCGAGTTCTCGTCATAAACCAGCTGATCGCCTCCATGCTGTGGTCCCGGCTGGTCACTGACTCCCCCCCCCTGGCTTTGTCCCACCATCCAGAGAGCCCGGCTTCGGTTCCTCCGGGACAATCGACTGCACGGGGTCGCTGCGGAGGTCTGGAGTCTCCCGATGGCGGAGGGCGGTCAGGCGCTGGTGTGCCTCCGCACCCAGACTGCCACTTTCCACCCTCAGACTCTGCAGCGTTACCTGTACGCTGAGCCTCCTCCACGGTGGGGCCCTGGCGACGGATTTCTCCCCCCAGGGGCTCGGCCTGAACTACGACGTGCAGCTCCTGTCTGTGGACCAGCAGGGTCTTCGGAACTCTCTGTTGGCGCTGCCCGTCTTGTACCAGGACCTCCTCAAAGTCTGGAACACGGTCTCCAGGCGCCGCAGCTCTCCCCCGTCAGGAGTGGCGGCTGTCGTAAGGGAGGCGCTGCTCAGGAATCCGCACCTCCGCCAATCTCCATTCGGGTGGCTGGCGGAGCGGAGGGCGGTGGGTGCCGTGGGAAGGGCTGGGTGGGGGAGGGCTGTGGGTGCCGTGGGAAGGGCTGGGTGGGGCCGGGCTGTGGGTGCCGTGGGCAGGGCTGGGTGGGGGAGGGCGGTGGGTGCCGTGGGAAGGGCTGGGTGGCGGAGGGCGGTGGGTGCCGTGGGCAGGGCTGGGTGGCGGAGGGCCGGGCTGTGGGTGCCGTGGGAAGGGCTGGGTGGGGCCGGGCTGTGGGTGCCGTGGGCAGGGCTGGGTGGCGGAGGGCTGTGGGTGCCGTGGGCAGGGCTGGGTGGCGGAGGGCTGTGGGTGCCGTGGGAAGGGCTGGGTGGCGGAGGGCTGTGGGTGCCGTGGGCAGGGCTGGGTGGCGGAGTGCGGTGGGTGCCGTGGGAAGGGCTGGGTGGCGGAGGGCCGGGCTGTGGGTGCCGTGGGAAGGGCTGGGTGGCGGAGGGCTGTGGGTGCCGTGGGAAGGGCTGGGTGGCGGAGGTCTGTGGGTGCCGTGGGAAGGGCTGGGTGGCGGAGGGCCGGGCTGTGGGTGCCGTGGGAAGGGCTGGGTGGCGGAGGGCTGTGGGTGCCGTGGGAAGGGCTGGGTGGCGGAGGGCTGTGGGTGCCGGGGGAAGGGCTGGGTGGCGGAGGGCTGTGGGTGCCGTGGGAAGGGCTGGGTAGCGTAGGGCTGTGGGTGCCGTGGGAAGGGCTGGGTGGGGAGGGCTGTGGGTGCCGTGGGAAGGGCTGGGTAGCGTAGGGCTGTGGGTGCCGTGGGAAGGGCTGGGTGGGGAGGGCTGTGGGTGCCGTGGGAAGGGCTGGGTGGGTGAGGGCTGTGGGTGCCGTGGGCAGGGCTGGGTGGCGGAGGGCCGGGCTGTGGGTGCCGTGGGAAGGGCTGGGTGGCGGAGGGCTGTGGGTGCCGTGGGAAGGGCTGGGTGGGGGAGGGCCGGGCTGTGGGTGCCGTGGGAAGGGCTGGGTGGCGGAGGGCTGTGGGTGCCGTGGGAAGGGCTGGGTGGGGAGGGCTGTGGGTGCCATGGGAAGGGCTGGGTGGGGGAGGGCTGTGGGTGCCGTGGGCAGGGCTGGGTGGGGGAGGGCTGTGGGTGCCGTGGGAAGGGCTGGGTGGCGGAGGGCCGGGCTGTGGGTGCCGTGGGAAGGGCTGGGTGGCGGAGGGCCGGGCTGTGGGTGCCGTGGGCAGGGCTGGGTGGCGGAGGGCTGTGGGTGCCGTGGGCAGGGCTGGGTGGGGGAGGGCTGTGGGTGCCGTGGGAAGGGCTGGGTGGCGGAGGGCCGGGCTGTGGGTGCCGTGGGAAGGGCTGGGTGGCGGAGGGCTGTGGGTGCCGTGGGCAGGGCTGGGTGGCGGAGGGCCGGGCTGTGGGTGCCGTGGGAAGGGCTGGGTGGGGGAGGGCCGGGCTGTGGATGCCGTGGGAAGGGCTGGGTGGCAGAGGGCTGTGGATGCCGTGGGAAGGGCTGGTTGGGGAGGGCGGTGGGTGCCGTGGGAAGGGCTGGGTGGCGGAGGGCTGTGGGTGCCGTGGGAAGGGCTGGGTGGCGGAGGGCCGGGCTGTGGGTGCCGTGGGAAGGGCTGGGTGGCAGAGGGCTGTGGATGCCGTGGGAAGGGCTGGTTGGGGAGGGCCGGTCTGTGGATGCCCAGGGACCACTGTAAATAATGATATAATACCCAGGGACCATTGTAGATACGGATATACTACCCAGAGGCAACTGTAAATAATGAGATACTTCCCAGGGACCACTGTAAATAATGAGAGAATACTCGGGGTCCATTGTAGAAACGGATATACTACCCAGGGGCCACTGGAAATAATGATATACTGGCCAGGGACCACTGTAAATAATGATATTCTAACCAGGGACCACTGTAAATAAAGATATACTACCGACGGACCAATGTAATTAAAGATACACCATCCAGAGTCCACTGTAAATAAAGAGGTACTACCAGGGATCACGGTAAATAATGATATGCTACCCAGGGACCATTGTAGATACTGATATACTATCCAGGAGCCAATGTAAGTAATGATGTACTACCCAGGGAACATTGTAAATAATGATATACTACCCAGGGACCACAATAAATATTGAGACATTACCCAGGGACCAATGTAAATAATGATATATTACCCAGAGACCACTGTAAATAATGATATTCTACACAGAGACCACCGTAAATAATGATATAATACCGAGGGATCACTGACAATAATGATATTCTACCCAGGGACCACTGTAAATAATGCTATACTCCCCAGTGAACACTGTAAATAATGATATTCTACCCAGGGACCACTGTAAATAATGATATAATACCCAGGGACCATTGAAGATAAGGATATACAACCCAGAGACAACTGTAAATAATGATATGAGACCCAGCGACAACTGTAATTAATTATATTCTACTCAGGCACCACAGTAAATAATGACATACTACCCAGGGACCACAGTAAATAATGATATTCCATCCAGGGACCACTGTAAATAATGATATAATACCCAGGGATCACTGGAAATAATAATATACTCCCCAGTGAACACTGTAAATAACGATATACTGCCCAGGGACCACTGTGGAAAATGATATACTACCCAGGGACAACTGTAAATAATGATATTCTACACAGGAACCACTGTAAATTATGATATACTGCCCAGGGACCACTGTAAATAATGATATTCTACACAGGAACCACTGTAAATAATGTTATACTATCCAGGGACCACTGTAAATAAGGATATACTATCCAGGGACCACTGCAAATAATGATGTACTGAACAGGGAACCCTGTCAATAATGAAATACTACCCGGGGCCCACTGTAAATAATGCTATACTACCCAGGGGCCATTGTAAAAAATGATATGCCACCCTGGAACCACTGTTTATAACGATATTCTACCCAGGGAACGCTGGACGTAATGAGATACAACCCAGGGACCACTGTAGATAATGTCACACTACCCAGGGACCACTGCAAATATTGATATTCTACCCAGGGACCACTGTAAATAATGATATTTTACCATGGGAGCACTGTAAATAATGATATTTTACCATGGGATCGCGGTAGATAAAGATATGCTGCACAGGGACCACTGGAAATAATGATATTCTACCCATGGACCACAGTAAATAATGATATACTATCCAGTGACAACTCTAAATAAAGATATACTACCGAAGGACCACTGTAGTTAAAGATACAGCATCCAGAGTCCATTGTAAAGGATGATAGACAATCCAGACCCCTGTAAATAATGATATTCTACCCAGGGATCACTGTAAATAATGATATTTTACCATGGGACCACTGTAAATAATGATATTTTACCATGGGACCACTGTAAATAATGATATTTTGCCATGGGATCGCGGTAGATAAAGATATGCTGCACAGGGACCACTGTAAATAATGATATTCTACCCATGGACCACAGTAAATAATGAGATACTATCCAGTGACAACTCTAAATAAAGATACACTACCGAGGGACCACTGTAATTAAAGATACACCATCCAGAGTCCACTGTAAATAATGAGTTACAATCCAGGGATCAGGGTAAATAATGATATACAACACAGGGATCACGGTAAATAATGATATACTACCCAGGGACCACTGTAAAAAAAGATATACTACCGACGGACCAATGTAATTAAAGGTACACCATCCAGAGTCCACTGTAAATAATGATACACTACCCAGGGACCACAGTATGTAATGAGACATTACCCAGGGACCAATGTAAAGAATGATATATTACCCAGGGACCACTGTAAATAATGATATTCTACCCAGGGACCAATGTAAATAGTGATATATTACCCTGGGACCACTGTCAATAATGATATTCTACTCAGGGACCACTGTAAATAATGATATACTACCCAGGGACCACTGTAAATAATGATATTCTACCCAGGGACCTCTGTAATTGATGATATTCTACCCAGGGACCAGTGTAAATAATGATATACTGCACAGGGACCACTGAAAATAATGATATTCTACCCAGGGAACACTGTAAATAATGATATACTACCCAGGGACCACTGTAAATAATGATATACTGCCCAGGGACCATAGTATATAATGATATACTACCAAGGGACCACTAGAAATAATGATGTTCTACTCGGGGACCACCGTAAATAATGATATTCTACCCAGGGAACACTGTCAATAAAGATATACTACCCAGGGACCACTGTAAATAATGATATACTACTCAGGGACCACTGTAAATAATGATATACTGCCCAGGGACAACAGTAAATAATGATATACTACCAAGGGACAATTAGAAATAAAGATGTTCTACCCAGGGACCACTGTAGATAATGATATACCACTAGGGACCACTTTAAATAATGATATTCTACTAAGGGACCACTGTAAAGAATGATATAATACGCAGGGACCACTATAAATAATGGTATTCTGCCCAGGGACCACTGTAAATAATGATATACTACCCAGGGAGCACTGTAAATAATGATTTACTACCCAGGGACCACTTTAAATAATGATATTCTACCCAGTGACCACTGTAATGAATGATATTCTACTGAGGGACCACTGTAAAAAATGATATAATACGCAGGGACCACTATAAATAATGATATTCTACCCAGGGACCACTGTAAATAATGATATACTACCCAGGGACCACTGTAAATAATTATATACTACCCAGGGACCACTGTAAAAAATGATATACTACCCAGGGACCACTGTAAATCATGATATAATACCCAGGGACCACTGTAAATAATGATATTCTACACAGGAACCAATGTAAATCATGATATAATACCCAGGGACCACTGTAAATAATGATATTCTGCACAGGAACCAATGTAAATCATGATATAATACCCAGGGACCACTGTAATGAATGATATTCTACTGAGGGACCACTGTAAAAAATGATATAATACGCAGGGACCACTATAAATAATGATATTCTACCCAGGGACCACTGTAAATAATGATATACTACCCAGGGGCCACTGTAAATAATTATATATACCCAGGGACCACTGTAAAAAATGATATACTACCCAGGGACCACTGTAAATCATGATATAATACCCAGGGACCACTGTAAATAATGATATTCTGCACAGGAACCAATGTAAATCATGATATAATACCCAGGGACCACTGTAAATAATGATATTCTACACAGGAACCAATGTAAATCATGATATAATACCCAGGGACCACTGTAATGAATGATATTCTACTGAGGGACCACTGTAAAAAATGATATAATACGCAGGGTCCACTTTTTATAATGATATTCTACCCAGGGACCACTGTAAATAATGATATACTACCCAGGGACCACTGTAAATAATTATATACTACCCAGGGACCACTGTAAAAATGATATACTACCCAGGGACCACTGTAAATCATGATATAATACCCAGGGACCACTGTAAATAATGATATTCTACACAGGAACCAATGTAAATAATGATATAATACCCAGGGACCACTGTAAACATTGATATTCTACAGAGGGACCACTGCAAATAATGATATACGACCCCGGGGGCCCCTGTAAATAATGATATTCTACCCAGGGACCACTGTAAATAATGATATACTGCTCAGGGTCCACTTTTTATAATGATATTCTACACAGGGACCACTGTAAATAATGATATACTGCCGAGGGACCACTGTAAGTAATGATATTCTACCCAGGGACCACTGTAAATAATGATATACTGCCCAGGGTCCACTTTATATAATGATACAGTATCAGGGACCACTGTAAATAATGATACACTGCCCAGAGACCATTGAAAAAGGTGATATTCTCCCCAGGGACCACAGTAAATAATGAGATAACACCCAGGGGCATTGGAGATACTGATATACCGCTCAGGGACCACTGTAAATGATGACATACTACCCGGTGACCATTGTAGATATGGATATACTACCCAAGGCCCTCTGTAAATAATGTTATTCTGCGCAGGAACCACCGTGAATAATGATATTATAGAACAAAGAACAAAGAACAAAGAAATGTACAGCACAGGAACAGGCCCTTCGGCCCTCCAAGCCCGTGCCGACCATACTGCCCGACTAAACTACAATCTTCTACACTTCCTGGGTCCGTATCCTTCTATTCCCATCCTATTCATATATTTGTCAAGATGCCCCTTAAATGTCCCTATCGTCCCTGCCTCCACTACCTCCTCCGGTAGTGAGTTCCAGGCACCCACTACCCTCTGCGTAAAAAACTTGCCTCGTACATCTACTCTAAACTTTGCCCCTCTCACCTTAAACCTATGCCCCCTAGTAATTGACCCCTCTACCCTGGGGAAAAGCATCTGACTATCCACTCTGTCTATGCCCCTCATAATTTTGTACATTATATAGTTTTATAATAGAGAGTATTATAGTTAGCTATCGCATTTCTATTAGAAATCTAGTGCTAGGAAACAGATAGTTGACTTTGCAATTTAAAAAAAAAGTATTAAAAAAAAAAAAGACAAATTTTATTTTTTATTAATTGACGCAATGTCAGTTAGAGGGGTGCTGTGCTCTGACTGTGAGATGTGGCAGGTCCGGGAGGCTTCCAGCGTCCCGGATGGCTTCATCTGCAGAAAGTGCACCCAACTGCAGCTCCTCACAGACCGCATGGTTCGGTTGGAGCAGCAATTGGATGCACTTAGGAGCATGCAGGTGGCGGCAAGCGTCATAGATCGCAGTTATGTAAATGTGGTCACACCCAAGGTGCAGGCAGAGAAATGGGTGACCACCAGAAAGGGCAGGCAGTCAGTGCAGGAATCCCCTGTTGTTGTCCCCCTCTCGAACAGATGTACCCCTTTGGATACTGTCGGGGGGGGATAGCCTATCAGGGGAAAACAGCAGCAGCCAGAGCAGTGGCACCACGGTTGGCTGTGATGTTCAGAAGGGAGGGTCAAAGCGCAGAAGAGTAATAGTAATAGGGGACTCTATAGTCAGGGGCACAGATAGGCGCTTCTGTGGACGTGAAAGAGACTCCAGGATGGTATGTTGCCTCCCTGGTGCCAGGGTCCAGGATGTCTCCGAACGGGTAGAGGGAATCCTGAAGGGGGAGGGCAAACAGGCAGAGGTCGTTGTACATATTGGTACTAACGACATAGGCAGGAAGGGGCATGAGGTCCTGCAGCAGGAGTTCAGGGAGCTAGGCAGAAAGTTAAAAGACAGGACCTCGAGGGTTGTAATCTCGGGATTACTCCCTGTGCCACGTGCCAGTGAGGTTAGAAATAGGAAGATAGAGCAGACAAACACGTGGCTAAACAGCTGGTGTAGGAGGGAGGGTTTCCGTTATCTGGACCACTGGGAGCTCTTCCGGGGCAGGTGTGACCTGTATAAGATGGACGGGTTGCATCTAAACCGGAGAGGCATACATATCCTGGCCGCGAGGTTTGCTAGTGTCACACGGGAGGGTTTAAACTAGTATGGCAGGGGGGTGGGCACGGGAGTAATAGGTCAGAAGGTGAGAGCATTGAGGGAGAACTAGGGAATAGGGACAGTGTGGCTCTGAGGCAGAGCAGACGGGGAGAAGTTGCTGAACACAGCGGGTCTGGTGGCCTGAAGTGCATATGTTTTAATGCAAGGAGCATTACGGGTAAGGCAGGTGAACTTAGAGCTTGGATTACTACTTGGAACTATGATGTTGTTGCCATTACAGAGACCTGGTTGAGGGAAGGGCAGGATTGGCAGCTAAACGTTCCAGGATTTAGATGTTTCAGGCGGGATAGAGGGGGATGTAAAAGGGGAGGCGGAGTTGCGCTACTTGTTCGGGAGAATATCACAGCTATACTGCGAGAGGACACCTCAGAGGGCAGTGAGGCTATATGGGTAGAGATCAGGAATAAGAAGGGTGCAGTCACAATGTTGGGGGTATACTACAGGCCTCCCAACAGCCAGCGGGAGATAGAGGAGCAGATAGGTAGACAGATTTTGGAAAAGAGTAAAAACAACAGGGTTGTGGTGATGGGAGACATCAACTTCCCCAATATTGACTGGGACTCACTTAGTGCAAGGGGCTTAGACGGGGCGGAGTTTGTAAGGAGCATCCAGGAGGGCTTCTTAAAACAATATGTAAACAGTCCAACTAGGGAAGGGGCGGTACTGGACCTGGTATTGGGGAATGAGCCCGGCCAGGTGGTAGATGTTTCAGTAGGGGAGCATTTTGGTAACAGTGACCACAATTCAGTAAGTTTTAAAGTACTGGTGGACAAGGATAAGAGTGGTCCGAGGATGAATGTGCTAAATTGGGGGAAGGCTAATTATAACAATATTAGGCGGGAACTGAAGAACATAGATTGGGGGCGGATGTTTGAGGGCAAATCAACATCTGACATGTGGGAGGCTTTCAAGTGTCAGTTGAAAGGAATACAGGACAGGCATGTTCCTGTGAGGAAGAAAGATAAATACGGCAATTTTCGGGAACCTTGGATGACGAGTGATATTGTAGGCCTCGTCAAAAAGAAAAAGGAGGCATTTGTCAGGGCTAAAAGGCTGGGAACAGACGAAGCCTGTGTGGCATATAAGGAAAGTAGGAAGGAACTTAAGCAAGGAGTCAGGAGGGCTAGAAGGGGTCATGAAAAGTCATTGGCAAATAGGGTGAAGGAAAATCCCAAGGCTTTTTACACGTACATACAAAGCAAGAGGGTAGCCAGGGAAAGGATTGGCCCACTGAAGGATAGGCAAGGGAATCTATGTGCGGAGCCAGAGGAAATGGGCGAGGTACTAAATGAATACTTTGCATCAGTATTCACCAAAGAGAAGGAATTGGTAGATGTTGAGTCTGGAGAAGGGGGTGTAGATAGCCTGGGTCACATTGTGATCCAAAAAGACGAGGTGTTGGGTGTCTTAAAAAATATTAAGGTAGATAAGTCCCCAGGGCCTGATGGGATCTACCCCAGAATACTGAAGGAGGCTGGAGAGGAAATTGCTGAGGCCTTGACAGAAATCTTTGGATCCTCGCTGTCTTCAGGGGATGTCCCGGAGGACTGGAGAATAGCCAATGTTGTTCCTCTGTTTAAGAAGGGTAGCAAGGATAATCCCGGGAACTACAGGCCGGTGAGCCTTACTTCAGTGGTAGGGAAATTACTGGAGAGAATTCTTCGAGACAGGATCTACTCCCATTTGGAAGCAAATGGACGTATTAGTGAGAGGCAGCACGGTTTTGTGAAGGGGAGGTCGTGTCTCACTAACTTGATCGAGTTTTTCGAGGAGGTCACTAAGATGATTGATGCAGGTAGGGCAGTAGATGTTGTCTATATGGACTTCAGTAAGGCCTTTGACAAGGTCCCTCATGGTAGACTAGTACAAAAGGTGAAGTCACACGGGATCAGGGGTGAACTGGCAAGGTGGATACAGAACTGGCTAGGCCATAGAAGGCAGAGGGTAGCAATGGAGGGATGCTTTTCTAATTGGAGGGCTGTGACCAGTGGTGTTCAACAGGGATCAGTGTTGGGACCTTTGCTGTTTGTAGTATATATAAATGATTTGGAGGAAAATGTAACTGGTCTGATTAGTAAGTTTGCAGACGACACAAAGGTTGGTGGAATTGCGGATAGCGATGAGGACTGTCTGAGGATACAGCAGGATTTAGATTGTCTGGAGACTTGGGCGGAGAGATGGCAGATGGACTTTAATCCGGACAAATGTGAGGTAATGCATTTTGGAAGGGCTAATGCAGGTAGGGAATATACAGTGAATGGTAGAACCCTCAAGAGTATTGAAAGTCAAAGAGATCTAGGAGTACAGGTCCACAGGTCATTGAAAGGGGCAACACAGGTGGAGAAGATAGTCAAGAAGGCATATGGCATGCTTGCCTTCATTGGCCGGGGCATTGAGTATAAGAATTGGCAAGTCATGTTGCAGCTGTATAGAACCTTAGTTAGGCCACACTTGGAGTATCGTGTTCAATTCTGGTCGCCACACTACCAGAAGGATGTGGAGGCTTTAGAGAGGGTGCAGAAGAGATTTACCAGAATGTTGCCTGGTATGGAGGGCATAAGCTATGAGGAGCGATTGAATAAACTCGGTTTGTTCTCACTGGAACGAAGGAGGTTGAGGGGCGACCTGATAGAGGTATACAAAATTATGAGGGGCATAGACAGAGTGGATAGTCAGAGGCTTTTCCCCAGGGTAGAGGGGTCAATTACGAGGGGGCATAAGTTTAAGGTGAGAGGGGCAAGGTTTAGAGTAGATGTACGAGGCAAGTTTTTTACGCAGAGGGTAGTGGGTGCCTGGAACTCGCTACCGGAGGAGGTAGTGGAAGCAGGGACGATAGGGACATTTAAGGGGCATCTTGACAAATATATGAATAGGATGGGAATAGAAGGATACGGACCCAGGAAGTGTAGAAGATTGTAGTTTAGTCGGGCAGTATGGTCGGCACGGGCTTGGAGGGCCGAAGGGCCTGTTCCTGTGCTGTACATTTCTTTGTTCTTTGTTGTTCTTTGACCCAGGAAGTGTAGAAGATTGTAGTTTAGTCGGGCAGTATGGTCGGCACGGGCTTGGAGGGCCGAAGGGCCTGTTCCTGTGCTGTACATTTCTTTGTTCTTTGTTCTTTGATATTCTACCCAGGGATCACTGGAAATAATGATATACTGCTCAGGGACCCCTGAAAATTATGATATTCAACCCGCAGACCACTATAAAAATTTTTATACTATCCATTGACTACTGTAAATAATGATATACAATGCAGGGACCACTATAAATGATGACATACTACTCAGCGCACAATTGTAAATAATGATATTCTACTCTGCGACAACTGAAAAAAAATGATATGCTGCCCAGGGACCACTGCAAACAATGATATGCCACCCTGGGACCACTATAAATAATGATATACCGTCCAGAGACCACCGCAAATAATTATATATAACCAAGGGACAACTGTGAATAATGATATACAACCCAGGGACAACTGTAAATAAGAATATAATACCCAGGGACCACTGTAAATAATGATATTCCACACAGGGACCACTGTAAATAATGACATTCGAACCAGGGACCACTGTAAATAATGATATACTACAGGGACCACTGTACATGATGATATACTACCCAGTGAATACTGTAAATAATTATATCCTGCCCAGGGACAACTGTAAATAATTAAAAACTACCCAGGGACGACTGTGATTAATGATATATTTCCCAGGGACCACTGCAAATAATGGTATACTACACCATGGACCACTGTAAATAATGATATATTACCCAGGGGCCACTGTGAATCCTGATATATTGCCCAGGGACACTGTAAATAATGAAATACTATCCAGGAGCCACTGTAAATAAAGATGTATTACACAGGGCACACTATAATTGATGACATACTGTCCAGGGACAACTGTAAATCATCATATACCACACTGTGAACACCGTCACTAATGATATACCACAGTGGGATCACTGTAAATAATGATATACTACCCAGGGAACACTTTAAATAATGATACGTTACCCAGGAACAACAGTAAATAAAGACATACTATCCAGAGAACACTGTAAATAATGATATCCTACCCAAGGACAACTGTAAATAATGATATCCTACCCAGGGACAACTGTAAATAATGATATACTGCTCAGGGACCACTGCAAATAATGATGTACTGCAGAGGGATCCGTGTAAATAATGAAACACTACCTGGGGCCCAATGGAAATAATGGTAGACAACCCAGGGACCACTGTAAATAATGATATACTCCCCAGGGACCACTGTAAATTACGATATACTACGCAGGGACCACTGTAAAAAATGCTATACTACCCTGTGACCACTGTAAATAATGATATACTACCCAGGGACCATTGTAAATAATGATATACTGCTCAGGGACCACTGTAAATAATGATATCCTACTCAGGGACAAATGTAAATAATGATATACTGCCCAGGGACCACTGTAAATAACGATATACTGCTCAGGGACCAATGTAAATAATGATATTCTACCCAGGGACCATTGTAAATAATGATATTCTACACAGGGACCACTGTAAATAATGATATTCTACACAGGGACCACTGTAAATAATGATATCCTACCCAGGGACAACTGTAAATAATGATATACTGCTCAGGGACCACTGCAAATAATGATATCCTACCCAGGGACCACTGTAAATAATGATATACTGCCCAGGGACCATTGTAAATAATGATGTACTGCTCAGGGACCACTGCAAATAATGATGTACTGCAGAGGGATCCCTGTAAATAATGAAACACTACCTGGGGCCTAATGTAAATAATGGTATACAACCCAGGGACCACTGTAAATAATGATATACTGCTCAGGGACCACTGCAAATAATGATGTACTGCAGAGGGATCCCTGTAAATAATGATATACTCCCCAGGGACCACTGTAAATTACGATATACTACGCAGGGACCACTGTAAAAAATGATATTCTACCCAGGGACCACTGTAAATAATGATATACGACCCAGGGACCAATGTAAATAATGATATACTCCCCAGGGACCACTGTAAATTACGATATACGACTCAGGGACCACTGCAAATAATTACATCCTACCCAGCGACCGCTGAAAATAATCATATTCTTCACAGGGCCCACTGTATATAATGATATACTACACAGCGACCACTGTAAATAATTATGTTCTTCACAGGGACCACTGTAAATATTGATATTCTACCCAGGGACAACTGTAAATAATGATATATTGCCCAGGGACCATTGTAAATAATGATATACTACTCAGCGACCACTGTAAATAATGATTTACCACCCAAGTACCGCTGAATATAATGATATTCTACCCAGGGGACACTGTAAAAAATGATATTCTAACCAGGGACCACTGAAAATAATGATATACTATCCAGGGACCACTGTAAATAATGATATTCTACCCAAGGACCACTGCAAATAATGATATACTATCCAGAGACCACTGCAAATAATGATATACTGCCCAGGGACCACTGCAAATAATGATATTCTAACCAGGGAACACTGTAAATAATGATATTCTACCAAGGGAACACTGTAAATAATGATATTCTACCAAGGGAACACTGTAAATATTGATATTCTAACCAGGGACCACTGTAAATAATGATATTCTACCCAGGGAACACTGTAAATAATGATATTCTACCCAGGGAACACTGTAAATAATGATATTCTAACCAGGGACCACTGTAAGTAATGACAGACTGCCCAGGGACTACTGTAAATAATGATATTCTAACCAGGGACCACTGTATATAATGGTATTCTGCCCAGGGACCACTGTGCATAATGATATACTGCCCAGGGACCACAGTAAATAACGATATGCTTCCCAGGGACCACTGTAAATAATGATATTCTAACCAGGGACCACTGTAAATAATGATATTCTACCCAGGGAACACTGTATATAATGATACACTACCCCGGGACCACTGCATATAATGATATTCTACCCAGGGACCACTGAATAAAATGATACACTATCCAGGGACCACTGTAAATAATGATACACTACCCAGGGACCACTGTATCTAATGATATACTACCCAGGGACCACTGTAAATTATGGTGAACTACCCAGGGACCACTGCACATAATGATAAAATACCCAGGGACCACTGTATATAAGGATATTCTACCCAGGGACCACTGTATATAATGATATTCTACCCAGGGACCACTGTATATAATGATACACTACCCAGAGACCACTGTAAATAACGATACACTACACACGGACCACTGTATATAATGATATATTACCCAGGAACCACTGTAAATAATGGCAAACTACCCAGGGCACACTGTAAATAAGATACACAACCCAGAGACCACTGTAAATAATGATACACTACCAACGGACCACTGTATATAATGATATTCTACCCAGGGACCACTGTAAATAATGATATACTGCCCAGGGACCACTGTAAATAATGGTAAACTACCCAGGGACCACTGTATATTATGATACACTACCCAGGGACCACTGTATATAATGATATTCTACCCAGGGATCACTGTACATAATGATATACGACCCAGGGACCACTGTATATAATGCTATTCTACCCAGAGACCACTGTATATAATGATACACTACCCAGGGACCACTGTATATAATTATATTCTACCCAGGGACCACTGTATCTAATGGTATACTACCCAGGGACCACTGTAAATAATGGTAAACGACCCAGGGACAACTGTACATAATGATATACTACCCAGGGACCACTGTATATAATGATACACTACCCAGGGACCACTGTATATAATGATACACTACCCAGGGACCACTGTAAATAATGATATTCTACCTAGGGAACACTGTAAATAATGATATTCTAACCAGGGAACACTGTAAATAATGATGTACTTCCCAGGGACCACTGTAAATAATGATATTCTAAACAGGGACCACTGTATATAATGATATACTAACCAGGGACCACGGTAAATAATGATATTCTACCCAGTGAACACTGTAAATAATGATATTCTTACCAGGGACCACTGTATATAATGTTATTCTACCCAGGGACCACTGTGCATAATGATATACTGCACAGGGACCACAGTAAATAACGATATGCTTCCCAGGGACCACTGTAAATAATGAGATACTACTCAGGGACCACTGTAAATAATGATATTCTAACCAGGGACCACTGTAAATAATGATATACCGCCCAGAGACCACTGTAAATAATGATATTCTAACCAGGGACCACTGTATATAATGATATCCTAACCAGGGACCACTGTAAATAATGATATTCTACCCAGGGAACACTGTAAATAATGATATTCTAACCATGGACCACTGTATATAATGATATTCTAACCAGGGACCACTGTAAATATGGATATTCTACCCAGGGAACACTGTAAATAATGATATTCTTACCAGGGACCACTGTATATAATGTTATTCTACCCAGGGACCACTGTGCATAATGATATACTGCACAGGGACCACAGTAAATAACGATATGCTTCCCAGGGACTACTGTAAATAATGAGATACTACTCAGGGACCCGTGTCAAAAATGCAATACAACAAAGGACCACTGCAAATGATAATACTCTACCCAGGGGTCACTGTAAATAATGATGCACTATCCAGGGACCACTGTAAATAATGATATACTGCCCAGGGACCACTGTAACTAATGAAATACTATCCAGTGGCCACTGTTAATTATGCTACCTACCTAAGGCCTCTGTACATAATGCCATACAACCCAGGAGCCGCTGAAGATAATGATATTCTACTCAGGGACCACTGTAAGTAATGACAGACTGCCCAGGGACTACTGTAAATAATTATATTCTGCACAGAGACCACTGTAAATAATGATATACAACCCAAGGACCACTGTAAAGTATGATATTCTACCCAGGGACCACTGTAAATGATGATATACGACCCATTGAGGGACCACTGTCAATAATGGTAAACTACCCAGGGACTACTGTAAATAATGCTATACTACCCATGGACCACTGTATATAATGATGTACTACCCAGGGACCACTGTATATAATGATATTCTACCCAGGGACCACTGTAAATAATGATATTCTACCCTGGGACCACTGTAAATAATGATATACTACCCAGGGACCACTGTAAATAATGGTACACTACCCAGGGACCACTGTATATAATGATACACTACCCAGGGACCACTGTATATAATGATATTCTACCCAGGGACCACTGCATATAATGATACACTACCCAGAGACCACTGTAAATAATGATATACGACCCAGGGACCACTGTAAATAAGATACACAACCCAGAGACCACTGTAAATAATGATACACTACCAAGGGACCACTGTATATAATGATATTCTACCCAGGGACCACTGTATATAATGATATACTGCCCAGAGACCCAGGTAAATAATGGTAAACTACCCAGGGACCACGGTATATAATGATACACTACCCAGGGACCACTGCATATAATGATATTCTACCCAGGGGCCACTGTATAAAATGATACACTATCCAGAGACCACTGTTAATAATGATGCACTACCCAGGGACCACTGTATCTAATGATATACTACCCAGGGACCACTGTAAAGAATGGTAAACTACCCAGGGACCACTGTACATAATGATATACTCCCCAGGGATCACTGTATATAAGGATATTCTACCCAGGGACCACTGTATATAATGATATTCTACCCAAGGACCATTGTATATAATGATACACTGCCCAGAGACCACTGTAAATAACGATACACTACACAAGGACCACTGTATATAATGATATACTACCCAGGGACCACTGTAAATAATGGGAAACTACCCAGGGCACACTGTAAAAAAGATACACAACCCAGAGACCACTGTAAGTAATGATACACTACCAAGGGACCACTGTATATAATGATATTCTACCCACGGACCACTGTAAATAATGATATACTGCCCAGGGACCACTGTAAATAATGGTAAACTACCCAGGGACCACTGTATATAATGATACACTACCCAGGGACCACTGTATATAATGATATACTACCCAGGGACCACTGTATATAATGATATTCTACCCAAGGACCACTGTATATTATGATACACTACCCAGGGACCACTGTATATAATGATATTCTACCCAGGGACCACAGTATCTAATGATATACTACCCACGGACCACTGTAAATAATGGTAAACTACCCAGGGACCACTGTACATAATGATATACTGCCCAGGGACCACTGTATCTAATGATATTCTACCCAGGGACCACTGTATATAATGATACAATACCCATGGACCACTGTATATAATTATATTCTACCCAGGGACCACTGTAAATAATGGTAAACTACCCAGGGACCACTGTATATAATGATACCCTACCCAGGGACCACTGTAAATTATTCCCTGGAAAAAATGAAATAAATGGGGCGAGTTTCTAGAACACGCAAGACGATACCACAATGAGGAGCAGGTGGGAGGCCTGGCCCTGCTGAATCTTCTGTTGTATCACTGGGCAGTCAGCGTGGAGAGGGTGAAGGGATGTGTAAGGGAGCTGGAGGTGGACTGGGTCTGACTGGAGGAGGCCTCCTGCGCGGGTAACTCTCCCTGCGCGCTGACTACCAGGTAACTCCCGGGCAGCCCACACACACACTCCAGGCCACTCCCGGCCAGCCCACACACACTCCAGGCCACTCCCGGCCAGCCCACACACACACTCCAGGCCACTCCCGGCCAGCCCACACACACACTCCAGGCCACTCCCGGCCAGCCCACACACACACTCCAGGCCAGGCCACTCCCGGCCAGCCCACACACACACACCAGGCCACTCCCGGCCAGCTCACACACACACTCCAGGCCACTCCCGGCCAGCCCACACACACACTCCAGGCCAGGCCACTCCCGGCCAGCCCACACACACACACCAGGCCACTCCCGGCCAGCCCACACACACACTCCAGGCCACTCCCGGCCAGCCCACACACACACTCCAGGCCACTCCCGGGCAGCCCACACACACACTCCAGGCCACTCCCGGCCAGCCCACACACACACTCCAGGCCACACCCGTACAGCCCACACACACACTCCAGGCCACTCCCGGACAGCCCACACACACACTCCAGGCCACTCCCGGCCTCCCACACACACACTCCAGCCCACTCCAGGCCAGCCCACACACACACTCCAGGCCACTCCCGGCCAGCCCACACACACACTCCAGGCTACTCCCGGCCAGCCCATACACACACTCCAGGCCACTCCCGTCCAGCCCACACACACACTCCAGGCCACTCCCGGCCTCCCACACACACTCCAGGCCACTCCCGGACAGCCCACACACACACTCCAGGCCACTCCCGGCCAGCCCACACACACACTCCAGGCCACTCCCGGCCAGCCCACACACACACTCCAGGCCAGGCCACTCCCGGCCAGCCCATACACACACTCCAGGCCACTCCCGGACAGCCCACACACACACTCCAGGCCACTCCCGGCCAGCCCACACACACACTCCAGGTCACTCCCGGACAGCCCACACACACACTCCAGGCCACTCCCGGCCAGTCCACACACACACTCCCGGCCAGCCCACACACACACTCCAGGCCACTCCCGGCCAGCCCACACACACACTCCAGGCCACTCCCGGCCAGCCCACACACACACTCCAGGTCACTCCCGGCCAGCCCACACACACACTCCAGGCCACTCCCGGCCAGCCCACACACACACTCCAGGCCACTCCCAGCCAGCCCACACACACACTCCCGGCCACTCCCGGCCAGCGCACACACACACTCCAGGCTACTCCCGACCAGCCCATACACACAGTCCAGGCCACTCCTGGCCAGCCCACACACACACTCCAGGCCACTCCCGGCCAGCCCACACACACACTCCAGGCCACTCCCGGCCAGCCCACACACACTCAAGGCCACTCCCGGTCAGCCCACACACAGACTCCCGGCCAGCCCACACACACACTCCCGGCCACTCCCGGCCAGCGCACACACACACTCCCGGCCACTCCCGACCAGCCCATACACACAGTCCAGGCCACTCCCGGCCAGCCCACACACACACTCCAGTCCTCTCCCGGCCAGCCCACACACACACTCCAGGCCACTCCCGGCCAGCCCACACACACACTCAAGGCCACTGTCGGCCAGCCCACACACACACTCCAGGCCACTCCCTGCCATCCCACACACACACTCCAGGCCACTCCCGGCCAGCCCACACACACACTCCAGGCCACTCCCTGCCAGCCCACACACACACTCCAGGCCACTCCCAGCCAGCCCACACACACACTCCAGGCCAGGCCACTCCCGGCCAGCCCACACACACACTCCAGGCCACTCCCGGCCAGCCCACACACACACTCCAGGCCAGGCCACTCCCGGCCAGCCCACACACACACTCCAGGCCACTCCCGGCCAGCCCACACACACACTCCAGGCCACTCCCGGCCAGCCCACACACACACTCCAGGCCACTCTCCCCAGCCCACACACACTCGCGGCCAGCACACACACACACTCCAGGCCACTCTCCCCAGCCCACACACACACTCCAGTGGAACCCTTTCTGCTCTCTCTCTCTAAACTCCTTCCTAATTTGGAGTCGTTTGTGAAATTGCTCTTTACCTTAAACTGATCTACAGATTACAATTCCAGTTCACTAATCCCACCATTCAACTGAAATCCTCCATCCCTGACAACACTCCATTAAATGTCCTTTGTTTTGTCTCCAAGATCCTCACATCCTTTTGTATATTTAGCGGCAGAACAAGAAGCAATTATTCAGCTTTGGTCCTCTCTATAAACCTGGTTATAACTCTATAGGCTATTGGCAAAGTGTTAGAAAGTGGGATTCAAATACTCAGGTGGTTGTTTTTGACCTGCCCAGTCCAGATGGGCCGAATGGCCTTCCTGTGCTCTGGACCTCGATGACTCTATGATCCTAACATCCTTCTTTTCGGAGTCTCCGCCTCTATTGATCAAGTTAAATATCTTCTGAGGTTTTTCCAATCTTATCCCCATGACCTTCCAGTGCAAAGTGTGGACATGTCCCCGCTCCCTTCCTGTACACTTTTTAAACTTGTCCCGTTTAGTTTATATTTCCTGTCCTCTGCCCTCCTCCCTAATGCATCACCCACACGACAGTGATTTAAATTTACTTTCCCCGTGACCCTCCCTTTCACAGATCTGGGAACATGCTGCTGAAGATTGCTGCTACCCTGTTCACTGTGTCATTGCTGAGTGTCTGTCATTTGTGAATGTTGAAAGTCTTTCCATTGAAGCCTATCGCAGTGAATTGTGTCTTGAAGAGCAATTGTCCTCATGTGGACCCCGAGTGAACATCAGTGTCTCCTCCCCTCCTGTCTGAATAACTATCATTCACCGCTTCTCTCTGCTTTCTGTTTCTTAGCCAATATCACATTCTCACTGTCACAGACCCTTTAATCCACGGCTTTGGGACTCGAGAACAACTCTAATAAATGACATTTGATCACAATATGTCCCAGTACATAAATTTATATCAGTTCCCTCATTAATCCTCCAGTTATATCGAAATATAACTGCAATAACAACATGCGATGTGATTTCCCACGAATATCGCCGTGTTTCTGGTCACATAACACCATTTCCTCGCGAAGGAGCAATATTCCTGTTGCCCACTCTGACCCCTAGAAATGTCCTGGTGACTAACATTATACTGACTGCTCTGTCACTCCTGGGTTTATCCCTCTCTCTCCTTTTATAAACAGGATGGGGCAGTGAAAATGCCCCAGTCCCCTGGAACCACTCAGATATCAATGAGGATTGAGTATCAGGGTCAGTGTGTCCACTATTTCCACACTCCATCCCTCAGTCACTGTCACACAACCAATCCAGACCCGGCTAATCTTCTATTTCATTGTGATAGAAAAAGTATTGGATTGAAAGGGGTTAATGGAGCCTGTTTGTTTAGTGACTGTGATTAATGTCAGTCTCCATGGATCTAACCGTGTCGCTGGAGGGTTTGTCTCTGTATTAATAAGCGATTCCTTTCATTGAGTTATCCCAAACTGTCAGCGGGAGCGTCAATTCCAACACTGCCAGAGATCAGCGGCACCAGAGAGACCGAGAGGAGGGAGCAGAATCTGGGAACTACCCACAGGAACGTTACAGCAATGGATCAGAATCTGGGAACTACCCACAGGAACGTTACAGCAATGGATCAGAATCTGGGAACTGCCCACAGGAACGTTACAGCAATGGATCAGAATCTGGGAACTACCCACAGGAACGTTACAGCAATGGACAGGAGTTTATACTGGGGTATTTACTATATGTCTGACCAGTCTTTACCATACCGGATCTACGGCGCACTGATGATAATTCAAGCGGGGTACTATCCCCTCCTGGCTGTTGTCGGTGTCCCTGGTAAGTCTCCCTGTCCAGTTATTTATTGTATAAACCACTTTAAGTGTATTATTACTCTGGTCATTTGCATCTTGGAAAGATTGAATCCACGTTCTTCAGTCCAGAAGTTTGTAAGTTTTCAGGTCCAGGAGCAGAATGAGGCTATTTGGCCCCTCGCGTCTGCTCCGTCATTCGGTCTTGGCTGATCTCATCCTCGGCTTAACGCCGCTCATTATGCAAAATTCTCACCCCATTCCCAATTCAAAATCTATATAACTGCTCCTTAAATGTACTCACTGTCCCAGCATGCCCCGCACTCTGGATAGCGAATTCCAAGATTCACATCCCATTGGGAGAAGTAGTTTCTCCTCAGCTCTGATTCACATTTGCTGCCTGTTATCCTGAGATTCTGACCTCTCGTTCTAGAACGCCCCACAAGAGGAAGCATCCGCTCCACTTCCACTTCGCCCACACCTTTTATCATCTTATAAACCACAATTGGATCTCTACTCCTTCTTAACAACTCT
This sequence comes from Scyliorhinus torazame, assembly GCF_047496885.1. Classification (NCBI taxonomy): domain Eukaryota; kingdom Metazoa; phylum Chordata; class Chondrichthyes; order Carcharhiniformes; family Scyliorhinidae; genus Scyliorhinus; species Scyliorhinus torazame. The sequence goes on from NW_027307780.1 coordinate 500,205, forward strand.
CTTGGTAAGACAAAGCCCTCATCTCTGCGGTCAGTCTCGTCAACCTCCTCTGAACTGCCTCTAAATCCCCTACATCTTTCCTCAAATCAGGGGCCAGGACTGTGCAATGCTCCAGGTGCGGTCTGACCAACATCTGGAATAGTGGGAATAACACTTCCTTACCTTGAAGCTCTGTGCCTTTAGCTGTAAATATCAACATCGATTCCAGTCACTGAGCTCATTCCCTATCCAGTGGCTCCACTCGCTCTCTGGTTAATATCGGAGGCTGTTCACAATCCCTGCTCTCCCTTTGACAGTAAAGTTATTATAGCCAGACACTCTCGCCATTCCCATTCCTGCTCACTTGCCATCGCCACCTCTGCTTCATCTCAGCTGCAGAATAAATCATCATCTGTGTCTTTGTTAAATCCACACTCGACTAATCCAATGACATTCTGTCACAGAATTTCTGATACAAATCTTCATGAAGCGCAGCTCATCTCCAACTCTGCTGCCATATCCTAACCCTCACCCAATCCCAGTCCCCTATCATCCCTGTGCTCACTGCTGTAGATTGGTTCCCAGTCTGGGTCCTAACCCTCACCCAATCCCAGTCCCCTATCACCCCTGTGCTCACTGATGTAGATTGGTTCCCAGTCTGGGTCCTAACCCTCACCCAATCCCAGTCACCTATCATCCCTGTGCTCACTGCTGTAGAGTGGTTCGCAGTCTGGCAGCATCCCACTATCTGAATTCTCATTCAGTGATTGAAATTCTCCACAGTCTCACTCAATCAAATTAGACCAAGCCCATGTCCATTTTCAATGAATGTGGAAATGAGTTATTTTTCATTACTTTTGCAATTCTGTTATTGGGAGGTGAGTGAAGATGCTGAGAATGGGTTTCGGCAGGTTGTGTTATTGGGAGGTTAGTGAAGATGCTGAGGATGGGTTTCTGCAGGTTGTGTTATTGGGGGGTGAGTGAAGATGCTGAGGATGGGTTTTCTGCAGGTTGTGTTATTGGGGGGTGAGTGAAGATGCTGAGGATGGGTTTTCTGCAGGTTGTGTTATTGGGAGGTGAGTGGAGATGCTGAGGACGGGTTTCTGCAGGTTGTATTATTGGAAGGTTAGTGGAGATGCTGAGGATGGGTTTCTGCAGGTTGTGTTATTGGGAGGTGAGTGGAGATGCTGAGGATGGGGTTCTGCAGGTTGTGTTATTGGGAGGCGAGTGGAGATGCTGAGGATGTGTTGCTGCAGGTTGTGTTATTGGGAGGTGAGTGGAGATGCTGAGGCTGGGTTTCTGCAGGTTGTGTTATTGGGAGGTGAGTGAAGATGCTGAGGATGGGTATCTGCAGGTTGTGTTATTGGGAGGTGCGTGAAGATGCTGAGAATGGGTTTCTGCAGGTTCTGTTATTGGGAGGTGAGTGGAGATGCTGAGGATGAGTTTCTGCAGGTTGTGTTATTGGGAGGTGAGTGGAGATGCTGAGGATGGGTTTCTGCAGGTTGTGTTATTGGGAAGTGAGTGGAGATGCTGAGGATGGGTTTCTGCAGGTTGTGTTATTGGAAGGTGAGTAGGAGATGCTGAGGATGGGTTTCTGTAGGTTGTGTTATTGGGAGGTTCGGGAAGATGCTGAGAATGGGTTTCTGCAGGTTGTGATATTGGAAGGTCAGTGAAGATGCTGAGGATGGGTTTCTGCAGGTTGTGTTATGGGAAGGTGAGTGGAGATGCTGAGGATGGGTTTCTGCAGGTTGTGTTATTGGAAGGTTAGTGAAGATGCTGAGGATACTTTTCTGCAGGTTGTGTTATTGGGAGGTGAGTGAAGATGCTGAGGATGGGTTTCTGCAGGTTGTGTTATTGGGAGGTGAGTGGAGATGCTGAGGCTGGGTTTCTGCAGGTTGTGTTATTGGGAGGTGAGTGAAGATGCTGAGGATGGGTTTCTGCAGGTTGTATTATTGGAAGGTTAGTGAAGATGCTGAGGATACTTTTCTGCAGGTTGTGTTATTGGGAGGTCAGTGAAGATGCTGAGGATGGGTTTCTGCAGGTTGTGTTATTGGGAGATGAGTGGAGATGCTGAGGCTGGGTTTCTGCAGGTTGTGTTATTGGGAGGTGAGTGAAGATGCTGAGGATGGGTATCTGCGGGTTGTGTTATTGGGAGGTGAGTGAAGATGCTGAGGATGGGTTTCGGCAGGTTGTGTTATTGGAAGGTTAGGGAAGATGCTGAGGATGGTTTTCTGCAGATTGTGTTATTGGAAGGTTAGTGAAGATTCTGAGGGTGGGTTCTGCAGGTTGTGTTACAGGGAGGTGACATGAGATGCTGAGGATGGGTTTCTGCAGGTTGTGTTATTGGAAGGTTAGTGAAGATTCTGGGGATCGGTTCTGCAGGTTGTGTTACAGGGAGGTGAGTTGAGATGCTGAGGATGGGTTTCTGCAGGTTGTGTTATTGGGAGGTGAGTGGAGATGCTGAGGCTGGGTTTCTGCAGGTTGTGTTATTCGGAGGTGAGTGGAGATGCTGAGGATGGGTTTCTGCAGGTTGTGTTATTGGGAAGTGAGTGGAGATGCTGAGGATGGGTTTCTGCAGGTTGTGTTATTGGGAGGTGAGTGGAGATGCTGAGGATGGGTTTCTGCAGGTTGTGTTATTGGAAGGTGAGTGAAGATGCTGAGGATGGGTTTCTGCAGTTTGTGTTATTGGGAGGTGAGTGAAGATGCTGAGGATGGGTTTCTGCAGGTTGTGTTATTGGAAGGTGAGTAGGAGATGCTGAGGATGGGTTTCTGTAGGTTGTGTTATTGGGAGGTTAGGGAAGTTGCTGAGAATGGGTTTCTGCAGGTTGTGATATTGGAAGGTCAGTGAAGATGCTGAGGATGGGTTTCTGCAGGTTGTGTTATGGGAAGGTGAGTGGAGATGCTGAGGATGGGTTTCTGCAGGTTGTGTTATTGGAAGGTTAGTGAAGATGCTGAGGATACTTTTCTGCAGGTTGTGTTATTGGGAGGTGAGTGAAGACGCTGAGGATGGGTTTCTGCAGGTTGTGTTATTGGGAGGTGAGTGGAGATGCTGAGGCTGGGTTTCTGCAGGTTGTGTTATTGGGAGGTGAGTGAAGATGCTGAGGATGGGTTTCTGCAGGTTGTGTTATTGGAAGTTTAGTGAAGATGCTGAGGATACTTTTCTGCAGGTTGTGTTATTGGGGGGTGAGTGAAGATGCTGAGGATGGGTTTCTGCAGGTTGTGTTATTGGGAGATGAGTGGAGATGCTGAGGCTGGGTTTCTGCAGGTTGTGTTATTGGGAGGTGAGTGAAGATGCTGAGGATGGGTTTCGGCAGGTTGTGTTATTGGAAGGTTAGGGAAGATGCTGAGGATGGTTTTCTGCAGATTGTGTTATTGGAAGGTGAGTGAAGATGCTGAGGATGGGTTTCTGCAGGTTGTGTTATTGGGAGGTGAGTGAAGATGCTGAGAATGCGTTTCTGCAGGTTGTGTTAATGGAAGGTTAGTGAAGATGCTGAGGATTGTTTTCTGCAGGTTGTGTTATTGGGAGGTGAGTGAAGATGCAGAGGATGGGTTTCTGCAGGTCGTGTTATTGGGAGGTGATGGAGATGCTGAGGATGGGTTTCTGCAGGTTGTGTTATTGGAAGGATAGTGGCGATGCGGGGGATGGGTTTCTGCAGGTCGTGTTATTGGAAGGTTAGTGAAGATGTTGTGGATGGGTTTATGCAGATTGTGTTATTGGGAGGTGAGTGGAGATGCTGAGGATGGGTTTCTGCAGGTTGTGTTATTGGGAGGTGAGTGGAGATGCTGAGGATGGGTTTCTGCAGGTTGTGTTATTGGGAGGTGAGTGGAGATGCTGAGGATGGGTTTCTGCAGGTTGTGTTATTGGGAGGTGAGTGAAGATGCTGAGGATGGGTTTCTGCAGGTTGTGTTATTGGGAGGTGAGTGGAGATGCTGAGGATGGGTTTCTGCAGGTTGTTTTATTGGGAGGTGAGAGGAGATGCTGAGGATGGTTTTCTGTAGGTTGTATTTTTGGAAGGTGAGTGGAGATGATGAGCATGGGTTTCTGCAGGTTGTGTTATTGGGTGGTTAGTGAAGAGGCTGAGAATGGGTTTCTGCAGGTTGTATTATTGGAAGGTGAGTGGAGATGATGAGCATGGGTTTCTGCAGGTTGTGTTATTGGGAGGTGAGTGGAAATGCTGAGAATGGGTTTCTGTAGGTTGTATTATTGGAAGGTGAGTGGAGATGATGAGCATGGGTTTCTGCAGTTTGTGTTATTGTGAGGTTAGTGAAGAGGCTGTGAATGGGTTTCTGCAGGTTGTATTATTGGAAGGTGAGTGGAGATGATGAGCATGGGTTTCTGCAGGTTGTGTTATTGGGAGGTTAGTGAAGATGCTGAGGATGGGTTTCTGCAGGTTGTGATATTGGAAGGTGAGTGAAGATGCTGAGGATGGGTTTCTGCATGTTGTGTTATTGGAAGATTTGTGAAGATGCTGAGAATGGGTTTCTGCAGGTTGTGTTATTGGGAGGTGAGTGGAGATGCTGAGGATGGGTTTCTGCAGGTTGTGTTATTGGGAGGTGAGTGAAGACGCTGAGGAGGGGTTTCAGCAGGTTGTGTTATTGGGAGGTGAGTGGAGATGCTGAGGATGGGTTTCTGCAGGTTGTGTTATTGTGAGATGAGTGGAGATGCTGAGGATGGGTTTCTGCAGATTGTGTTATTGGAAGGTGAGTAAAGATGCTGAGGATGGGTTTCTGCAGGTTGTGTTATTGGAAGGTAAGTGGAGATGCAGAGGATGGGTTTCTGTAGGTTGTATTATTGGAAGGTTAGTGAAGATGCTGAGGATGGGTTTCTGCAGGTTGTGTTACTGGGAGGTGAGTGAAGATGCTGAGGATGGGTTTCTGCAGGTTGTGTTATTCGGAGGTGAGTGAAGATGCTGAGGATGGTTTCTCCAGGTTGTATTATTGGAAGGTGAGTGGAGATGATGAGCATGGGTTTCTGCAGGTTGTGTTATTGGGAGGTAAGTGGAGATGCTGAGGATGGGTTCTGCAGGTTGTGTTACTGGAAGGTGAGTGGCGATGCTGAGGATGGGTTTCTGCAGGTTGTGTTATTGGAAGGTGAGTGAAGATGCTGAGGATGGGTTTCTGCAGGTTGTGTTATTGGAAGGTGAGTGGAGATGCAGAGGATGGGTTTCTGTAGGTTGTATTATTGGAAGGTTAGTGAAGATGCTGAGGATGGTTTCTCCAGGTTGTATTATTGGAAAGTGAGTGGAGATGATGAGCATGGGTTTCTGCAGGTTGTGTTATTGGGAGGTAAGTGGAGATGCTGAGGATGGGTTCTGCAGGTTGTGTTATTGGAAGATTAGTGAATATGTTGTGGATGGGTTTCTGCAGGTTGTGTTATTGGAAGGTGAGTGGAGATGCTGAGGATGGGTTTCTGCAGGTTGTGCTATTGGGAGGTGAGTGGAGATGCTGAGGATGGGTTTCTGCAGGTTGTGTAATTGGGAGGTGAGTGGAGATGCTGAGGATGGGTTTCTGCAGGTTGTGTTATTGGGAGGTGAGTGGAGATGATGAGGATGGGTTTCTGCAGGTTGTGTTATTGGGAGGTGAGTGGAGATGCAGAGGATGGGTTTCTGAAGGTTGTGTTATTGGGAGGTGAGTGGAGATGCTGAGGATGGGTTTCTGCAGGTTGTGTTATTGGGAGGTGAGTGGAGATGCTGAGGATGGGTTTCTGCAGGTTGTGTTATTGGGAGGTGAGTGAAGTTGCTGAGGATGGGTTTCTGCAGGTTGTGTTATTGGGAGGTGAGTGAAGATGCTGAGGATGGGTTTCTGCAGGTTGTGTTGTTGGAAGGTTAGTGAAGTTGCTGAGGATGGGTTTCTGCAGGTTGTGTTATTGGGAGGTGAGTGGAGATGCTGAGGATGGGTTTCTGCAGGTTGTGTTATTGGGAGGTGAGTGAAGTTGCTGAGGATGGGTTTCTGCAGGTTGTGTTATTGGGAGGCGAGTGGAGATGCTGAGGATGGGTTTCTGCAGGTTGTGTTATTGGGAGGTGAGTGGAGATGCTGAGGATGGGTTTCTGCAGGTTGTGTTATTGGGAGGTGAGTGAAGTTGCTGAGGATGGGTTTCTGCAGGTTGTGTTATTGGGAGGTGAGTGAAGATGCTGAGGATGGGTTTCTGCAGGTTGTGTCATTGGGAGGTGAGTGAAGATGCTGAGGATGTGTTTCTGCAGGTTGTGTTATTGGGAGGTGAGTGGAGATGCTGAGGATGTGTTTCTGCAGGTTGTGTTATTGGGAGGTGAGTGAAGATGCTGAGGATGGGTTTCTGCAGGTTGTGTTATTGGGAGGTGAGTGGAGATGCTGAGGATGGGTTTCTGCAGGTTGTGTTATTGGGAGGTGAGTGAAGATGCTGAGGATGGGTTTCTGCAGGTTGTGTTATTCGAAGGTTAGGGAATATGCTGAGAATGGGTTTCTGCAGGTTGTGTTATTGGGAGGTTAGTGGAGATGCTGAGGATGGGTTTCTGCAGGTTATGTTATTGGAAGGTGAGTGAAGATGCTGAGGATGGGTTTCTGCAGATTGTGTTATTAGGAGGTGAGTGGAGATGCTGAGGATGGGTTTCTGCAGGTTGTGTTATTGGAAGGTGAGTGGAGATGCTGAGGATGGGTTTCTGCAGGTTGTGTTATTGGGAGGTTAGTGAAGATGCTGAGGATGTGTTTCTGCAGGTTGTGTTATTGGGAGGTGAGTGGAGATGCAGAGGATGTGTTTCTGCAGGTTGTGTTATTGGGAGGTGAGTGAAGATGCTGAGGATGGGTTTCTGCAGGTTGTGTTATTGGAAGGTGAGTGAGGATGCTGAGAATGGGTTTCTGCAGGTTGTGTTATTGGGAGGTTAGTGGAGATGCTGAGGATGGGTTTCTGCAGGTTATGTTATTGGGAGGTGAGTGGAGATGCTGAGGATGGGTTTCTGCAGGTTGTGTTATTGGGAGGTGAGTGGAGATGCTGAGGATGGGTTTCTGCAGGTTGTGTTATTGGGAGGTGAGTGGAGATGCTGAGGATGGGTTTCTGCAGGTTGTGTTATTGGTAGGTTAGTGACGATGCTGAGGATGGGGTTCTGCAGTTTTTGTTATTGGAAGGTTAGCGAATATGTTGTGGATGGGTTTCTGCAGGTTGTGTTATTGGAAGGTTAGTGAAGATGCTGAGGATGGGTTTCTGCAGGTTGTGTTATTGGGAGGTTAGTGAAGATGCTGAGGATGTGTTTCTGCAGGTTGTGTTATTGGAAGGTGAGTGAAGATGCTGAGGATGGGTTTCTGCAGGTTCTGTTATTGGAAGGTGAGTGGAGATGCTGAGGATGGGTTTCTGCAGGTTGTGTTATTGGAAGGTTAGTGGAGATGCTGAGGATGGGTTTCTCCAGGTTGTGTTATTGGAAGGTGAGTGGAGATGCTGAGGATGGGTTTCTGCAGGTTGTGTTATTGGAAGGTGAGTGAAGATGCTGAGGATGGGTTTCTGCAGGTTGTGTTATTGGAAGGTGAGTGGAGATGCAGAGGATGGGTTTCTGTAGGTTGTATTATTGGAAGGTTAGTGAAGATGCTGAGGATGGTTTCTCCAGGTTGTGTTATTGGGAGGTGAGTGGAGATGCAGAGGATGGGTTTCTGCAGGTTGTATTATTGGAAGGTTAGTGGAGATGCTGAGGATGGGTTTCTCCAGGTTGTGTTATTGGATGGTGAGTGGAGATGCTGAGGATGTGTTTCTGCAGGTTGTGTTATTGGAAGGTGAGTAAAGATGCTGAGGATGGGTTTCTGCAGGTTGTGTTATTGGAAGGTAAGTGGAGATGCAGAGGATGGGTTTCTGTAGGTTGTATTATTGGAAGGTTAGTGAAGATGCTGAGGATGGGTTTCTGCAGGTTGTGTTACTGGGAGGTGAGTGAAGATGCTGAGGATGGGTTTCTGCAGGTTGTGTTATTCGGAGGTGAGTGAAGATGCTGAGGATGGTTTCTCCAGGTGGTATTATTGGAAGGTGAGTGGAGATGATGAGCATGGGTTTCTGCAGGTTGTGTTATTGGGAGGTAAGTGGAGATGCTGAGTATGGGTTCTGCAGGTTGTGTTACTGGAAGGTGAGTGAAGATGCTGAGGATGGGTTTCTGCAGGTTGTGTTATTGGAAGGTGAGTGGAGATGCAGAGGATGGGTTTCTGTAGGTTGTATTATTGGAAGGTTAGTGAAGATGCTGAGGATGGTTTCTCCAGGTTGTGTTATTGGGAGGTGAGTGGAGATGCAGAGGATGGGTTTCTCCAGGTTGTGTTATTGGAAGGTGAGTGGAGATGCTGAGGATGGGTTTCTGCAGGTTGTGTTATTGGAAGGTTAGTGGAGATGCTGAGGATGGGTTTCTCCAGGTTGTGTTATTGGAAGGTGAGTGGAGATGTTGAGGATGGGTTTCTGCAGGTTGTGTTATTGGAAGGTGAGGGAAGATGCTGAGGATGGGTTTCTGCAGGTTGTGTTATTGGAAGGTGAGTGGAGATGCAGACGATGGGTTTCTGTAGGTTGTATTATTGGAAGGTTAGTGAAGATGCTAAGGATGGTTTCTCCAGGTTGTATTATTGGAAGGTGAGTGGAGATGATGAGCATGGGTTTCTGCAGGTTGTGTTATTGGGAGGTAAGTGGAGATGCTGAGGATGGTTTCTGCAGGTTGTGTTACTGGGAGGTGAGTGAAGATGCTGAGGATGGGTTTCTGCAGGTTGTGTTATTCGGAGGTGAGTGAAGATGCTGAGGATGGTTTCTCCAGGTTGTATTATTGGAAGGTGAGTGGAGATGATGAGCATGGGTTTCTGCAGGTTGTGTTATTCGGAGGTAAGTGGAGATGCTGAGGATGGGTTCTGCAGGTTGTGTTACTGGAAGGTGAGTGAAGATGCTGAGGATGGGTTTCTGCAGGTTGTGTTATTGGAAGGTGAGTGGAGATGCAGAGGATGGGTTTCTGTAGGTTGTATTATTGGAAGGTTAGTGAAGATGCTGAGGATGGTTTCTCCAGGTTGTGTTATTGGGAGGTGAGTGGAGATGCAGAGGATGGGTTTCTGCAGGTTGTGTTATTGGAAGGTTAGTGGAGATGCTGAGGATGGGTTTCTCCAGGTTGTGTTATTGGAAGGTGAGTGGAGATGCTGAGGATGGGTTTCTGCAGGTTGTGTTATTGGAAGGTGAGTGAAGATGCTGAGGATGGGTTTCTGCAGGTTGTGTTATTGGAAGGTGAGTGGAGATGCAGAGGATGGGTTTCTGTAGGTTGTATTATTGGAAGGTTAGTGAAGATGCTGAGGATGGTTTCTCCAGGTTGTATCATTGGAAGGTGAGTGGAGATGATGAGCATGGGTTTCTGCAGGTTGTGTTATTGGGAGGTAAGTGGAGATGCTGAGGATGGGTTCTGCAGGTTGTGTTATTGGAAGATTAGTGAATATGTTGTGGATGGGTTTCTGCAGGTTGTGTTATTGGAAGGTGAGTGGAGATGCTGAGGATGGGTTTCTGCAGGTTGTGCTATTGGGAGGTGAGTGGAGATGCTGAGGATGGGTTTCTGCAGGTTATGTTATTGGGAGGTGAGTGGAGATGCTGAGGATGGGTTTCTGCAGGTTGTGTTATTGGGAGGTGAGTGGAGATGCTGAGGATGGGTTTCTGCAGGTTGTGTTATTGGGAGGTGAGTGGAGATGCTGAGGATGGGTTTCTGCAGGTTGTGTTATTGGTAGGTTAGTGACGATGCTGAGGATGGGGTTCTGCAGTTTTTGTTATTGGAAGGTTAACGAATATGTTGTGGATGGGTTTCTGCAGGTTGTGTTATTGGAAGGTTAGTGAAGATGCTGAGGATGGGTTTCTGCAGGTTGTGTTATTGGGAGGTTAGTGAAGATGCTGAGGATGTGTTTCTGCAGGTTGTGTTATTGGAAGGTGAGTGAAGATGCTGAGGATGGGTTTCTGCAGGTTCTGGTATTGGAAGGTGAGTGGAGATGCTGAGGATGGGTTTCTGCAGGTTGTGTTATTCGGAGGTGAGTGAAGATGCTGAGGATGGTTTCTCCAGGTTGTATTATTGGAAGGTGAGTGGAGATGATGAGCATGGGTTTCTGCAGGTTGTGTTATTGGGAGGTAAGTGGAGATGCTGAGTATGGGTTCTGCAGGTTGTGTTACTGGAAGGTGAGTGAAGATGCTGAGGATGGGTTTCTGCAGGTTGTGTTATTGGAAGGTGAGTGGAGATGCGGAGGATGGGTTTCTGTAGGTTGTATTATTGGAAGGTTAGTGAAGATGCTGAGGATGGTTTCTCCAGGTTGTGTTATTGGGAGGTGAGTGGAGATGCAGAGGATGGGTTTCTGCAGGTTGTGTTATTGGAAGGTTAGTGGAGATGCTGAGGATGGGTTTCTCCAGGTATGTGTTATTGGAAGGTGAGTGGAGATGTTGAGGATGGGTTTCTGCAGGTTGTGTTATTGGAAGGTGAGGGAAGATGCTGAGGATGGGTTTCTGCAGGTTGTGTTATTGGAAGGTGAGTGGAGATGCAGACGATGGGTTTCTGTAGGTTGTATTATTGGAAGGTTAGTGAAGATGCTAAGGATGGTTTCTCCAGGTTGTATTATTGGAAGGTGAGTGGAGATGATGAGCATGGGTTTCTGCAGGTTGTGTTATTGGGAGGTAAGTGGAGATGCTGAGGATGGGTTCTGCAGGTTGTGTTACTGGGAGGTGAGTGAAGATGCTGAGGATGGGTTTCTGCAGGTTGTGTTATTCGGAGGTGAGTGAAGATGCTGAGGATGGTTTCTCCAGGTTGTATTATTGGAAGGTGAGTGGAGATGATGAGCATGGGTTTCTGCAGGTTGTGTTATTGGGAGGTAAGTGGAGATGCTGAGGATGGGTTCTGCAGGTTGTGTTACTGGAAGGTGAGTGAAGATGCTGAGGATGGGTTTCTGCAGGTTGTGTTATTGGAAGGTGAGTGGAGATGCAGAGGATGGGTTTCTGTAGGTTGTATTATTGGAAGGTTAGTGAAGATGCTGAGGATGGTTTCTCCAGGTTGTGTTATTGGGAGGTGAGTGGAGATGCAGAGGATGGGTTTCTGCAGGTTGTGTTATTGGAAGGTTAGTGGAGATGCTGAGGATGGGTTTCTCCAGGTTGTGTTATTGGAAGGTGAGTGGAGATGCTGAGGATGGGTTTCTGCAGGTTGTGTTATTGGAAGGTGAGTGAAGATGCTGAGGATGGGTTTCTGCAGGTTGTGTTATTGGAAGGTGAGTGGAGATGCAGAGGATGGGTTTCTGTAGGTTGTATTATTGGAAGGTTAGTGAAGATGCTGAGGATGGTTTCTCCAGGTTGTATTATTGGAAGGTGAGTGGAGATGATGAGCATGGGTTTCTGCAGGTTGTGTTATTGGGAGGTAAGTGGAGATGCTGAGGATGGGTTCTGCAGGTTGTGTTATTGGAAGATTAGTGAATATGTTGTGGATGGGTTTCTGCAGGTTGTGTTATTGGAAGGTGAGTGGAGATGCTGAGGATGGGTTTCTGCAGGTTGTGCTATTGGGAGGTGAGTGGAGATGCTGAGGATGGGTTTCTGCAGGTTATGTTATTGGGAGGTGAGTGGAGATGCTGAGGATGGGTTTCTGCAGGTTGTGTTATTGGGAGGTGAGTGGAGATGCTGAGGATGGGTTTCTGCAGGTTGTGTTATTGGGAGGTGAGTGGAGATGCTGAGGATGGGTTTCTGCAGGTTGTGTTATTGGTAGGTTAGTGACGATGCTGAGGATGGGGTTCTGCAGTTTTTGTTATTGGAAGGTTAACGAATATGTTGTGGATGGGTTTCTGCAGGTTGTGTTATTGGAAGGTTAGTGAAGATGCTGAGGATGGGTTTCTGCAGGTTGTGTTATTGGTAGGTTAGTGAAGATGCTGAGGATGTGTTTCTGCAGGTTGTGTTATTGGAAGGTGAGTGAAGATGCTGAGGATGGGTTTCTGCAGGTTCTGTTATTGGAAGGTGAGTGGAGATGCTGAGGATGGGTTTCTGCAGGTTGTGTTATTGGAAGGTTAGTGGAGATGCTGAGGATGGGTTTCTCCAGGTTGTGTTATTGGAAGGTGAGTGGAGATGCTGAGGATGGGTTTCTGCAGGTTGTGTTATTGGAAGGTGAGTGAAGATGCTGAGGATGGGTTTCTGCAGGTTGTGTTATTGGAAGGTGAGTGGAGATGCAGAGGATGGGTTTCTGTAGGTTGTATTATTGGAAGGTTAGTGAAGATGCTGAGGATGGTTTCTCCAGGTTGTGTTATTGGGAGGTGAGTGGAGATGCAGAGGATGGGTTTCTGCAGGTTGTATTATTGGAAGGTTAGTGGAGATGCTGAGGATGGGTTTCTCCAGGTTGTGTTATTGGATGGTGAGTGGAGATGCTGAGGATGTGTTTCTGCAGGTTGTGTTATTGGAAGGTGAGTAAAGATGCTGAGGATGGGTTTCTGCAGGTTGTGTTATTGGAAGGTAAGTGGAGATGCAGAGGATGGGTTTCTGTAGGTTGTATTATTGGAAGGTTAGTGAAGATGCTGAGGATGGGTTTCTGCAGGGTGTGTTACTGGGAGGTAAATGAAGATGCTGAGGATGGGTTTCTGCAGGTTGTGTTATTCGGAAGTGAGTGAAGATGCTGAGGATGGTTTCTCCAGGTTGTATTATTGGAAGGTGAGTGGAGATGATGAGCATGGGTTTCTGCAGGTTGTATTATTGGGAGGTAAGTGGAGATGCTGAGTATGGGTTCTGCAGGTTGTGTTACTGGAAGGTGAGTGAAGATGCTGAGGATGGGTTTCTGCAGGTTGTGTTATTGGAAGGTGAGTGGAGATGCAGAGGATGGGTTTCTGTAGGTTGTATTATTGGAAGGTTAGTGAAGATGCTGAGGATGGTTTCTCCAGGTTGTGTTATTGGGAGGTGAGTGGAGATGCAGAGGATGGGTTTCTGCAGGTTGTGTTATTGGAAGGTTAGTGGAGATGCTGAGGATGGGTTTCTCCAGGTTGTGTTATTGGAAGGTGAGTGGAGATGTTGAGGATGGGTTTCTGCAGGTTGTGTTATTGGAAGGTGAGGGAAGATGCTGAGGATGGGTTTCTGCAGGTTGTGTTATTGGAAGGTGAGTGGAGATGCAGACGATGGGTTTCTGTAGGTTGTATTATTGGAAGGTTAGTGAAGATGCTAAGGATGGTTTCTCCAGGTTGTATTATTGGAAGGTGAGTGGAGATGATGAGCATTGGTTTCTGCAGGTTGTGTTATTGGGAGGTAAGTGGAGATGCTGAGGATGGATTCTGCAGGTTGTGTTACTGGGAGGTGAGTGAAGATGCTGAGGATGGGTTTCTGCAGGTTGTGTTATTCGGAGGTGAGTGAAGATGCTGAGGATGGTTTCTCCAGGTTGTATTATTGGAAGGTGAGTGGAGATGATGAGCATGGGTTTCTGCAGGTTGTGTTATTGGGAGGTAAGTGGAGATGCTGAGGATGGGTTCTGCAGGTTGTGTTACTGGAAGGTGAGTGAAGATGCTGAGGATGGGTTTCTGCAGGTTGTGTTATTGGAAGGTGAGTGGAGATGCAGAGGATGGGTTTCTGTAGGTTGTATTATTGGAAGGTTAGTGAAGATGCTGAGGATGGTTTCTCCAGGTTGTGTTATTGGGAGGTGAGTGGAGATGCAGAGGATGGGTTTCTGCAGGTTGTGTTATTGGAAGGTTAGTGGAGATGCTGAGGATGGGTTTCTCCAGGTTGTGTTATTGGAAGGTGAGTGGAGATGCTGAGGATGGGTTTCTGCAGGTTGTGTTATTGGAATGTGAGTGAAGATGCTGAGGATGGGTTTCTGCAGGTTGTGTTATTGGAAGGTGAGTGGAGATGCAGAGGATGGGTTTCTGTAGGTTGTATTATTGGAAGGTTAGTGAAGATGCTGAGGATGGTTTCTCCAGGTTGTATTATTGGAAGGTGAGTGGAGATGATGAGCATGGGTTTCTGCAGGTTGTGTTATTGGGAGGTAAGTGGAGATGCTGAGGATGGGTTCTGCAGGTTGTGTTATTGGAAGATTAGTGAATATGTGGTGGATGGGTTTCTGCAGGTTGTGTTATTGGAAGGTGAGTGGAGATGCTGAGGATGGGTTTCTGCAGGTTGTGCTATTGGGAGGTGAGTGGAGATGCTCAGGATGGGTTTCTGCAGGTTGTGTAATTGGGAGGTGAGTGGAGATGCTGAGGATGGGTTTCTGCAGGTTGTGTTATTGGGAGGTGAGTGGAAATGATGAGGATGGGTTTCTGCAGGTTGTGTTATTGGGAGGTGAGTGGAGATGCAGAGGATGGGTTTCTGAAGGTTGTGTTATTGGGAGGTGAGTGGAGATGCTGAGGATGGGTTTCTGCAGGTTGTGTTATTGGGAGGTGAGTGGAGATGCTGAGGATGGCTTTCTGCAGGTTGTGTTATTGGGAGGTGAGTGAAGATGCTGAGGATGGGTTTCTGCAGGTTGTGTCATTGGGAGGTGAGTGAAGATGCTGAGGATGTGTTTCTGCAGGTTGTGTTATTGGGAGGTGAGTGGAGATGCTGAGGATGTGTTTCTGCAGGTTGTGTTATTGGGAGGTGAGTGAAGATGCTGGGGATGGGTTTCTGCAGGTTGTGTTATTGGGAGGTGAGTGGAGATGCTGAGGATGGGTTTCTGCAGGTTGTGTTATTGGGAGGTGAGTGAAGATGCTGAGGATGGGTTTCTGCAGGTTGTGTTATTCGAAGGTTAGGGAAGATGCTGAGAATGGGTTTCTGCAGGTTGTGTTATTGGGAGGTTAGTGGAGATGCTGAGGATGGGTTTCTGCAGGTTATGTTATTGGAAGTTGAGTGAAGATGCTGAGGATGGGTTTCTGCAGGTTGTGTTATTAGGAGGTGAGTGGAGATGCTGAGGATGGGTTTCTGCAGGTTGTGTTATTGGAAGGTGAGTGGAGATGCTGAGGATGGGTTTCTGCAGGTTGTGTTATTGGGAGGTTAGTGAAGATGCTGAGGATGTGTTTCTGCAGGTTGTGTTATTGGGAGGTGAGTGGAGATGCAGAGGATGTGTTTCTGCAGGTTGTGTTATTGGGAGGTGAGTGATGATGCTGAGGATGGGTTTCTGCAGGTTGTGTTATTGGAAGGTGAGTGAGGATGCTGAGAATGGGTTTCTGCAGGTTGTGTTATTGGGAGGTTAGTGGAGATGCTGAGGATGGGTTTCTGCAGGTTATCTTATTGGGAGGTGAGTGGAGATGCTGAGGATGGGTTTCTGCAGGTTGTGTTATTGGGAGGTGAGTGGAGATGCTGTGGATGGGTTTCTGCAGGTTGTGTTATTGGGAGGTTAGTGGAGATGCTGAGGATGGGTTTCTGCAGGTTGTGTTATTGGAAGGTTAGTGACGATGCTGAGGATGGGGTTCTGCAGTTTTTGTTATTGGAAGGTTAACGATTATGTTGTGGATGGGTTTCTGCAGGTTGTGTTATTGGAATGTTAGTGAAGATGCTGAGGATGGGTTTCTGCAGGTTGTGTTATTGGGAGGTTAGTGAAGATGCTGAGGATGTGTTTCTGCAGGTTGTGTTATTGGAAGGTGAGTGAAGATGCTGAGGATGGGTTTCTGCAGGTTCTGTTATTGGAAGGTGAGTGGAGATGCGGAGGATGGGTTTCTGCAGGTTGTGTTATTGGAAGGTTAGTGGAGATGCTGAGGATGGGTTTCTCCAGGTTGTGTTATTGGAAGGTGAGTGGAGATGCTGAGGATGGGTTTCTGCAGGTTGTGTTATTGGAAGGTGAGTGAAGATGCTGAGGATGTGTTTCTGCAGGTTGTGTTATTGGAAGGTGAGTGGAGATGCAGAGGATGGGTTTCTGTAGGTTGTATTATTGGAAGGTTAGTGAAGATGCTGAGGATGGTTTCTCCAGGTTGTGTTATTGGGAGGTGAGTGGAGATGCAGAGGATGGGTTTCTGCAGGTTGTATTATTGGAAGGTTAGTGGAGATGCTGAGGATGGGTTTCTCCACGTTGTGTTATTGGATGGTGAGTGGAGATGCTGAGGATGGGTTTCTGCAGGTTGTGTTATTGGGAGGTGAGTAAAGATGCTGAGGATGGGTTTCTGCAGGTTGTGTTATTGGAAGGTAAGTGGAGATGCAGAGGATGGGTTTCTGTAGGTTGTATTATTGGAAGGTTAGTGAAGATGCTGAGGATGGGTTTCTGCAGGTTGTGTTACTGGGATGTGAGTGAAGATGCTGAGGATGGGTTTCTGCAGGTTGTGTTATTCGGAGGTGAGTGAAGATGCTGAGGATGGTTTCTCCAGGTTGTATTATTGGAAGGTGAGTGGAGATGATGAGCATGGGTTTCTGCAGGTTGTGTTATTGGGAGGTAAGTGGAGATGCTGAGTATGGGTTCTGCAGGTTGTGTTACTGGAAGGTGAGTGAAGATGCTGAGGATGGGTTTCTGCAGGTTGTGTTATTGGAAGGTGAGTGGAGATGCAGAGGATGGGTTTCTGTAGGTTGTATTATTGGAAGGTTAGTGAAGATGCTGAGGATGGTTTCTCCAGGTTGTGTTATTCGGAGGTGAGTGGAGATGCAGAGGATGGGTTTCTGCAGGTTGTGTTATTGGAAGGTGAGTGGAGATGCAGAAGATGGGTTTCTGTAGGTTGTATTATTGGAGAGTTAGTGAAGATGCTGAGGATGGTTTCTCCAGGTTGTATTATTGGAAGGTGAGTGGAGATGATGAGCATGGGTTTCTGCAGGTTGTGTTATTGGGAGGTAAGTGGAGATGCTGAGAATGGGTTTCTGCAGGTTGTGCTATTGGGAGGTGAGTGGAGATGCTGAGGATGGGTTCTGCAGGTTGTGTTATTGGAAGATTAGTGAATATGTTGTGGATGGGTTTCTGCAGGTTGTGTTATTGGAAGGTGAGTGGAGATGCTGAGGATGGGTTTCTGCAGGTTGTGCTATTGGGAGGTGAGTGGAGATGCTGAGGATGGGTTCTGCAGGTTGTGTTATTGGAAGATTAGTGAATATGTTGTGGATGGGTTTCTGCAGGTTGTGTTATTGGAAGGTGAGTGGAGATGCTGAGGATGGGTTTCTGCAGGTTGTGCTATTGGGAGGTGAGTGGAGATGCTGAGGATGGGATTCTGCACGTTGTGTAATTGGGAGGTGAGTGGAGATGCTGAGGATGGGTTTCTGCAGGTTGTGTTATTGGGAGGTGAGTGGAGATGATGAGGATGGGTTTCTGCAGGTTGTGTTATTGGGAGGTGAGTGGAGATGCAGAGGATGGGTTTCTGAAGGTTGTGTTATTGGGAGGTGAGTGGAGATGCTGAGGATGGGTTTCTGCAGGTTGTGTTATTGGGAGGTGAGTGGAGATGCTGAGGATGGGTTTCTGCAGGTTGTGTTATTGGAAGGTGAGTGAAGATGTTGAGAATGGGTTTCTGCAGGTTGTGTTATTGGGAGGATATTAAAGATGCTGAGGATGGGTTTCTGCAGGTTGTGTTCTTGGGATGTGAGTGGAAATGCTGAGGATGGGTTTCTGCAGGTTGTGTAATTGGGAGGTGAGTGGAGATGCTGAGGATGGGTTTCTGCAGGTTGTGTTATTGGGAGGTGAGTGGAGATGATGAGGATGGGTTTCTGCAGGTTGTGTTATTGGGAGGTGAGTGGAGATGCAGAGGATGGGTTTCTGAAGGTTGTGTTATTGGGAGGTGAGTGGAGATGCTGAGGATGGGTTTCTGCAGGTTGTGTTATTGGGAGGTGAGTGGAGATGCTGAGGATGGGTTTCTGCAGGTTGTGTTATTGGAAGGTGACTGGGGATGCTGAGGATGGGTTTCTGCAGGTTGTGTTATTGGGAGGTTAGTGAAGATGCTGAGGATGTGTTTCTGCAGGTTGTGTTATTGGGAGGTGAGTGATGCTGAGGATGTGTTTCTGCAGGTTGTGTTATTGGGAGGTTAGTGGAGATGCTGAGGATGGGTTTCTGCAGGTTATGTTATTGGAAGGTGAGTGAAGATGCTGAGGATGGGTTTCTGCAGGTTGTGTTATTGGGAGGTGAGTGGAGATGCAGAGGATGTGTTTCTGCAGGTTGAGTTATTGGGAGGTGAGTGAAGATGCTGAGGATGGGTTTCTGCAGGTTGTGTTATTCGAAGGTTAGGGAAGATGCTGAGAATGGGTTTCTGCAGGTTGTGTTATTGGGAGGTTAGTGGAGATGCTGAGGATGGGTTTCTGCAGGTTATGTTATTGGAAGGTGAGTGAAGATGCTGAGGATGGGTTTCTGCAGGTTGTGTTATTAGGAGGTGAGTGGAGATGCTGAGGATGGGTTTCTGCAGGTTGTGTTATTGGAAGGTGAGTGGAGATGCTGAGGATGGGTTTCTGCAGGTTGTGTTATTGGGAGGTTAGTGAAGATGCTGAGGATGTGTTTCTGCAGGTTGTGTTATTGGGAGGTGAGTGGAGATGCAGAGGATGTGTTTCTGCAGGTTGTGTTATTGGGAGGTGAGTGAAGATGCTGAGGATGGGTTTCTGCAGGTTGTGTTATTGGAAGGTGAGTGAGGATGCTGAGAATGGGTTTCTGCAGTTTTTGTTATTGGAAGGTTAACGAATATGTTGTGGATGGGTTTCTGCAGGTTGTGTTATTGGAAGGTTAGTGAAAATGCTGAGGATGGGTTTCTGCAGGTTGTGTTATTGGGAGGTTAGTGAAGATGCTGAGGATGTGTTTCTGCAGGTTGTGTTATTGGAAGGTGAGTGAAGATGCTGAGGATGGGTTTCTGCAGGTTCTGTTATTGGAAGGTGAGTGGAGATGCTGAGGATGGGTTTCTGCAGGTTGTGTTATTGGAAGGTTAGTGGAGATGCTGAGGATGGGTTTCTGCAGGTTGTGTTATTGGGAGGTGAGTGAAGATGCTGAGGATGGGTTTCTGCAGGTTGTGTTATTCGAAGGTTAGGGAAGATGCTGAGAATGGGTTTCTGCAGGTTGTGTTATTGGGAGGTTAGTGGAGATGCTGAGGATGGGTTTCTGCAGGTTATGTTATTGGAAGGTGAGTGAAGATGCTGAGGATAGGTTTCTGCAGGTTGTGTTATTAGGAGGTGAGTGGAGATGCTGAGGATGGGTTTCTGCAGGTTGTGTTATTGGAAGGTGAGTGGAGATGCTGAGGATGGGTTTCTGCAGGTTGTGTTATTGGGAGGTTAGTGAAGATGCTGAGGATGTGTTTCTGCAGGTTGTGTTATTGGGAGGTGAGTGGAGATGCAGAGGATGTGTTTCTGCAGGTTGTGTTATTGGGAGGTGAGTGAAGATGCTGAGGATGGGTTTCTGCAGGTTGTGTTATTGGAAGGTGAGTGAGGATGCTGAGAATGGGTTTCTGCAGGTTGTGTTATTGGGAGGTTAGTGGAGATGCTGAGGATGGGTTTCTGCAGGTTATGTTATTGGGAGGTGAGTGGAGATGCTGAGGATGGGTTTCTGCAGGTTGTGTTATTGGGAGGTGAGTGGAGATGCTGTGGATGGGTTTCTGCAGGTTGTGTTATTGGGAGGTGAGTGGAGATGCTGAGGATGGGTTTCTGCAGGTTGTGTTATTGGAAGGTTAGTGACGATGCTGAGGATGGGGTTCTGCAGTTTTTGTTATTGGAAGGTTAACGAATATGTTGTGGATGGATTTCTGCAGGTTGTGTTATTGGAATGTTAGTGAAGATGCTGAGGATGGGTTTCTGCAGGTTGTGTTATTGGGAGGTTAGTGAAGATGCTGAGGATGTGTTTCTGCAGGTTGTGTTATTGGAAGGTGAGTGAAGATGCTGAGGATGGGTTTCTGCAGGTTCTGTTATTGGAAGGTGAGTGGAGATGCTGAGGATGGGTTTCTGCAGGTTGTGTTATTGGAAGGTTAGTGGAGATGCTGAGGATGGTTTCTCCAGGTTGTGTTATTGGAAGGTGAGTGGAGATGCTGAGGATGGGTTTCTGCAGGTTGTGTTATTGGAAGGTTAGTGGAGATGCTGAGGATGGGTTTCTCCAGGTTGTGTTATTGGAAGATGAGTGGAGATGCTGAGGATGGGTTTCTGCAGGTTGTGTTATTGGAAGGTGAGTGAAGATGCGAAGGATGTGTTTCTGCAGGTTGTGTTATTGGAAGGTGAGTGGAGATGCAGAGGATGGGTTTCTGTAGGTTGTATTATTGGAAGGTTAGTGAAGATGCTGAGGATGGTTTCTCCAGGTTGTGTTATTGGGAGGTGAGTGGAGATGCAGAGGATGGGTTTCTGCAGGTTGTATTATTGGAAGGTTAGTGGAGATGCTGAGGATGGGTTTCTCCAGGTTGTGTTATTGGATGGTGAGTGGAGATGCTGAGGATGTGTTTCTGCAGGTTGTGTTATTGGAAGGTGAGTAAAGATGCTGAGGATGGGTTTCAGCAGGTTGTGTTATTGGAAGTTAAGTGGAGATGCAGAGGATGGGTTTCTGTAGGTTGTATTATTGGAAGGTTAGTGAAGATGCTGAGGATGGGTTTCTGCAGGTTGTGTTACTGGGAGATGAGTGAAGATGCTGAGGATGGGTTTCTGCAGGTTGTGTTATTCGGAGGTGAGTGAAGATGCTGAGGATGGTTTCTCCAGGTTGTATTATTGGAAGGTGAGTGGAGATGATGAGCATGGGTTTCTGCAGGTTGTGTTATTGGGAAGTAAGTGGAGATGCTGAGTATGGGTTCTGCAGGTTGTGTTACTGGAAGGTGAGTGAAGATGCTGAGGATGGGTTTCTGCAGGTTGTGTTATTGGAAGCTGAGTGGAGATGCAGAGGATGGGTTTCTGTAGGTTGTATTATTGGAAGGTTAGTGAAGATGCTGAGGATGGTTTCTCCAGGTTGTGTTATTGGGAGGTGAGTGGAGATGCAGAGGATGGGTTTCTGCAGGTTGTGTTATTGGAAGGTTAGTGGAGATGCTGAGGATGGGTTTCTCCAGGTTGTGTTATTGGAAGGTGAGTGGAGATGTTGAGGATGGGTTTCTGCAGGTTGTGTTATTGGAAGGTGAGTGAAGATGCTGAGGATGGGTTTCTGCAGGTTGTGTTATTGGAAGGTGAGTGGAGATGCAGAGGATGGGTTTCTGTAGGTTGTATTATTGGAGAGTTAGTGAAGATGCTGAGGATGGTTTCTCCAGGTTGTATTATTGGAAGGTGAGTGGAGATGATGAGCATGTGTTTCTGCAGGTTGTGTTATTGGGAGGTAAGTGGAGATGCTGAGGATGGGTTCTGCAGGTTGTGTTATTGGAAGATTAGTGAATATGTTGTGGATGGGTTTCTGCAGGTTGTGTTATTGGAAGGTGAGTGGAGATGCTGAGGATGGGTTTCTGCAGGTTGTGCTATTGGGAGGTGAGTGGAGATGCTGAGGATGGGTTTCTGCAGGTTGTGTAATTGGGAGGTGAGTGGAGATGCTGAGGATGGGTTTCTGCAGGTTGTATTATTGGGAGGTGAGTGGAGATGATGAGGATGGGTTTCTGCAGGTTGTGTTATTGGGAGGTGAGTGGAGATGCAGAGGATGGGTTTCAGAAGGTTGTGTTATTGGGAGGTGAGTGGAGATGCTGAGGATGGGTTTCTGCAGGTTGTGTTATTGGGAGGTGAGTGGAGATGCTGAGGATGGGTTTCTGCAGGTTGTGTTATTGGAAGGTGAGTGAAGATGTTGAGAATGGGTTTCTGCAGGTTGTGTTATTGGGAGGATATTAAAGATGCTGAGGATGGGTTTCTGCAGGTTGTGTTCTTGGGAGGTGAGTGGAGATGCTGAGGATGGGTTTCTGCAGGTTGTGTTATTGGAAGGTGACTGGGGATGCTGAGGATGGGTTTCTGCAGGTTGTGTTATTGGGAGGTTAGTGAAGATGCTGAGGATGTGTTTCTGCAGGTTGTGTTATTGGGAGGTGAGTGGAGATGCTGAGGATGTGTTTCTGCAGGTTGTGTTATTGGGAGGTGAGTGGAGATGCTGAGGATGGGTTTCTGCAGGTTATGTTATTGGAAGGTGAGTGAAAATGCTGAGGATGGGTTTCTGCAGGTTGTGTTATTGGGAGGTGAGTGGAGATGCAGAGGATGTGTTTCTACAGGTTGAGTTATTGGGAGGTGAGTGAAGATGCTGAGGATGGGTTTCTGCAGGTTGTGTTATTAGGAGGTGAGTGGAGATGCTGAGGATTTGTTTCTGCAGGTTGTGTTATTGGAAGGTGAGTGGAGATGCTGAGGATGTGTTTCTGCAGGTTGTGTTATTAGGAGGTGAGTGGAGATGCTGAGGATTTGTTTCTGCAGGTTGTGTTATTGGAAGGTGAGTGGAGATGCTGAGGATGGGTTTCTGCAGGTTGTGTTATTGGGAGGTTAGTGAAGATGCTGAGGATGTGTTTCTGCAGGTTGTGTTATTGGGAGGTGAGTGGAGATGCAGAGGATGTGTTTCTGCAGGTTGTGTTATTGGGAGGTGAGTGAAGATGCTGAGGATGGGTTTCTGCAGGTTGTGTTATTGGAAGGTGAGTGAGGATGCTGAGAATGGGTTTCTGCAGGTTGTGTTATTGGGAGGTTAGTGGAGAGGCTGAGGATGGGTTTCTGCAGGTTATATTATTGGGAGCTGAGTGGAGATGCTGAGGATGGGTTTCTGCAGGTTGTGTTATTGGGAGGTGAGTGGAGATGCTGAGGATGGGTTTCTGCAGGTTGTGTTATTGGGAGGTGAGTGGAGATGCTGAGGATGGGTTTCTGCAGGTTGTGTTATTGGAAGGTTAGTGACGATGCTGAGGATGGGGTTCTGCAGTTTTTGTTATTGGAAGGTTAACGAATATGTTGTGGATGGGTTTCTGCAGGTTGTGTTATTGGAAGGTTAGTGAAGATGCTGAGGATGGGTTTCTGCAGGTTGTGTTATTGGGAGGTTAGTGAAGATGCTGAGGATGTGTTTCTGCAGGTTGTGTTATTGGAAGGTGAGTGAAGATGCTGAGGATGGGTTTCTGCAGGTTCTGTTATTGGAAGGTGAGTGGAGATGCTGAGGATGGGTTTCTGCAGCTTGTGTTATTGGAAGGTTAGTGGAGATGCTGAGGATGGGTTTCTCCAGGTTGTGTTATTGGAAGGTGAGTGGAGATGCTGAGGATGGGTTTCTGCAGGTTGTGTTATTGGAAGGTGAGTGGAGATGCAGAGGATGGGTTTCTGTAGGTTGTATTATTGGAAGGTTAGTGAAGATGCTGAGGATGGTTTCTCCAGGTTGTGTTATTGGGAGGTGAGTGGAGATGCAGAGGATGGGTTTCTGCAGGTTGTATTATTGGAAGGTTAGTGGAGATGCTGAGGATGGGTTTCTCCAGGTTGTGTTATTGGATGGTGAGTGGAGATGCTGAGGATGTGTTTCTGCAGGTTGTGTTATTGGAAGGTGAGTAAAGATGCTGAGAATGGGTTTCTGCAGGTTGTGTTATTGGAAGGTAAGTGGAGATGCAGAGGATGGGTTTCTGTAGGTTGTATTATTGGAAGGTTAGTGAAGATGCTGCGGATGGGTTTCTGCAGGTTGTGTTACTGGGAGGTGAGTGAAGATGCTGAGGATGGGTTTCTGCAGGTTGTGTTATTCGGAGGTGAGTGAAGATGCTGAGGATGGTTTCTCCAGGTTGTATTATTGGAAGGTGAGTGGAGATGATGAGAATGGGTTCTGCAGGTTGTGTTACTGGAAGGTGAGTGAAGATGCTGAGGATGGGTTTCTGCAGGTTGTGTTATTGGAAGGTGAGTGGAGATGCAGAGGAAGGGTTTCTGCAGGTTGTATTATTGGAAGGTTAGTGAAGATGCTGAGGATGGTTTCTCCAGGTTGTGTTATTGGGAGGTGAGTGGAGATGCAGAGGATGGGTTTCTGCAGGTTGTATTATTGGAAGGTGAGTGAAGATGCTGAGGATGGGTTTCTGCAGGTTGTGTTATTGGAAGGTGAGTGGAGATGCTGAGGATGGGTTTCTGCAGGTTGTATTATTGGAAGGTGAGTGAAGATGCTGAGGATGGGTTTCTGCAGGTTGTGTTATTGGAAGGTGAGTGGAGATGCAGAGGATGGGTTTCTGTAGGTTGTATTATTGGAAGGTTAGTGAAGATGCTGAGGATGGTTTCTCCAGGTTGTATTATTGGAAGGTGAGTGGAGATGATGAGCATGGGTTTCTGCAGGTTGTGTTATTGGGAGGTAAGTGGAGATGCTGAGGATGGGTTCTGCAGGTTGTGTTATTGGAAGATTAGTGAAGATGTTGAGAATGGGTTTCTGCAGGTTGTGTTATTGGGAGGATATTAAAGATGCTGAGGTTGGGTTTCTGCAGGTTGTGTTCTTGGGAGGTGAGTGGAGATGCTGAGGATGGGTTTCTGCAGGTTGTGTTATTGGGAGGTGAGTGGAGATGCTGAGGATGGGTTTCTGCAGGTTGTATTATTAGGAGGTGAGTGGAGATGCTGAGGATGTGTTTCTGCAGGTTGTGTTATTGGGAGGTGAGTGAAGATGCTGAGGATGGGTTTCTGCAGGTTGTGTTATTGGGAGGTGAGTGAAGATGCTGAGGATGTGTTTCTGCAGGTTGTGTTATTGGGAGGTGAGTGGAGATGCTGAGGATGTGTTTCTGCAGGTTGTGTTATTGGGAGGTGAGTGAAGATGCTGAGGATGGGTTTCTGCAGGTTGTGTTATTGGGAGGTGAGTGGAGATGCTGAGGATGGGTTTCTGCAGGTTGTGTTATTGGGAGGTGAGTGAAGATGCTGAGGATGGATTTCTGCAGGTTGTGTTATTCGAAGGTTAGGGAAGATGCTCTGAATGGGTTTCTGCAGGTTGTGTTATTGGGAGGTTAGTGGAGATGCTGAGGATGGGTTTCTGCAGGTTATGTTATTGGAAGGTGAGTGAAAATGCTGAGGATGGGTTTCTGCAGGTTGTGTTATTAGGAGGTGAGTGGAGATGCTGAGGATGGGTTTCTGCAGGTTGTGTTATTGGAAGGTGAGTGGAGATGCTGAGGATGGGTTTCTGCAGGTTGTGTTATTGGGAGGTTAGTGAAGATGCTGAGGATGTGTTTCTGCAGGTTGTGTTATTGGGAGGTGAGTGGAGATGCAGAGGATGTGTTTCTGCAGGTTGTGTTATTGGGAGGTGAGTGAAGATGCTGAGGATGGGTTTCTGCAGGTTGTGTTATTGGAAGGTGAGTGAGGATGCTGAGAATGGGTTTCTGCAGGTTGTGTTATTGGGAGGTTAGTGGAGATGCTGAGGATGGGTTTCTGCAGGTTATGTTATTGGGAGGTGAGTGGAGATGCTGAGGATGGGTTTCTGCAGGTTGTCTTATTGGAAGGTGAGTTGAGATGCTGAGGATGGGTTTCTGCAGGTTGTGTTATTGGGAGGTGAGTGGAGATGCTGAGGATGGGTTTCTGCAGGTTGTGTTATTGCAAGGTTAGTGACGATGCTGAGGATGGGGTTCTGCAGATTTTGTTATTGGAAGGTTAACGAATATGTTGTGGATGGGTTTCTGCAGGTTGTGTTATTGGAAGGCTAGTGAAGATGCTGAGGATGGGTTTCTGCAGGTTGTGTTATTGGGAGGTTAGTGAAGATGCTGAGGATGTGTTTCTGCAGGTTGTGTTATTGGAAGGTGAGTGAAGATGCTGAGGATGGGTTTCTGCAGGTTCTGTTATTGGAAGGTTAGTGGAGATGCTGAGGATGGGTTTCTGCAGGTTGTGTTATTGGAAGGTTAGTGGAGATGCTGAGGATGGGTTTCTCCAGGTTGTGTTATTGGAAGGTGAGTGGAGATGCTGAGGATGGGTTTCTGCAGGTTGTGTTATTGGAAGGTGAGTGAAGATGCTGAGGATGGGTTTCTGCAGGTTGTGTTATTGGAAGGTGAGTGGAGATGCAGAGGATGGGTTTCTGTAGGTTGTATTATTGGAAGGTTAGTGAAGATGCTGAGGATGGTTTCTCCAGGTTGTGTTATTGGGAGGTGAGTGGAGATGCAGAGGATGGGTTTCTGCAGGTTGTATTATTGGAAGGTTAGTGGAGATGCTGATGATGGGTTTCTCCAGGTTGTGTTATTGGATGGTGAGTGGAGATGCTGAGGATGTGTTTCTGCAGGTTGTGTTATTGGAAGGTGAGTAAAGATGCTGAGGATGGGTTTCTGCAGGTTGTGTTATTGGAAGGTAAGTGGAGATGCAGAGGATGGGTTTCTGTAGGTTGTATTATTGGAAGGTTAGTGAAGATGCTGAGGATGGGTTTCTGCAGGTTGTGTTACTGGGAGGTGAGTGAAGATGCTGAGGATGGGTTTCTGCAGATTGTGTTATTCGGAGGTGAGTGAAGATGCTGAGGATGGTTTCTCCAGGTTGTATTATTGGAAGGTGAGTGGAGATGATGAGCATGGGTTTCTGCAGGTTGTGTTATTGGAAGGTAAGTGGAGATGCAGAGGATGGGTTTCTGTAGGTTGTATTATTGGAAGGTTAGTGAAGATGCTGAGGATGGGTTTCTGCAGGTTGTGTTACTGGGAGGTGAGTGAAGATGCTGAGGATGGGTTTCTGCAGGTTGTGTTATTGGGAGGTAAGTGGAGATGCTGAGGATTGGTTCTGCAGGTTGTGTTACTGGAAGGTGAGTGAAGATGCTGAGGATGGGTTTCTGCAGGTTGTGTTATTGGAAGGTGAGTGGAGATGCAGAGGATGGGTTTCTGTAGGTTGTATAATTGGAAGGTTAGTGAAGATGCTGAGGATGGTTTCTCCAGGTTGTGTTATTGGGAGGTGAGTGGAGATGCAGAGGATGGGTTTCTGCAGGTTGTGTTATTGGAAGGTTAGTGGAGATGCTGAGGATGGGTTTCTCCAGGTTGTGTTATTGGAAGGTGAGTGGAGATGCTGAGGATGGGTTTCTGCAGGTTGTGTTATTGGAAGGTGAGTGAAGATGCTGAGGATGGGTTTCTGCAGGTTGTGTTATTGGAAGGTGAGTGGAGATGCAGAGGATGGGTTTCTGTAGGTTGTATTATTGGAAGGTTAGTGAAGATGCTGAGGATGGTTTCTCCAGGTTGTATTATTGGAAGGTGAGTGGAGATGATGAGCATGGGTTTCTGCAGGTTGTGTTATTGGGAGGTAAGTGGAGATGCTGAGGATGGGTTCTGCAGGTTGTGTTATTGGAAGATTAGTGAATATGTTGTGGATGGGTTTCTGCAGGTTGTGTTATTGGAAGGTGAGTGGAGATGCTGAGGATGGGTTTCTGCAGGTTGTGCTATTGGGAGGTGAGTGGAGATGCTGAGGATGGGTTTCTGCAGGTTGTGTAATTGGGAGGTGAGTGGAGATGCTGAGGATGGGTTTCTGCAGGTTGTGTTATTGGGAGGTGAGTGGAGATGCTGAGGATGTGTTTCTGCAGGTTGTGTTATTGGGAGGTGAGTGAAGATGCTGAGGATGGGTTTCTGCAGGTTGTGTTATTGGGAGGTGAGTGAAGATGCTGAGGATGTGTTTCTGCAGGTTGTGTTATTGGGAGGTGAGTGGAGATGCTGAGGATGTGTTTCTGCAGGTTGTGTTATTGGGAGGTGAGTGAAGATGCTGAGGATGGGTTTCTGCAGGTTGTGTTATTGGGAGGTGAGTGGAGATGCTGAGGATGGGTTTCTGCAGGTTGTGTTATTGGGAGGTGAGTGAAGATGCTGAGGATGGATTTCTGCAGGTTGTGTTATTCGAAGGTTAGGGAAGATGCTGAGAATGGGTTTCTGCAGGTTGTGTTATTGGGAGGTTAGTGGAGATGCTGAGGATGGGTTTCTGCAGGTTATGTTATTGGAAGGTGAGTGAAAATGCTGAGGATGGGTTTCTGCAGGTTGTGTTATTAGGAGGTGAGTGGAGATGCTGAGGATGGGTTTCTGCAGGTTGTGTTATTGGAAGGTGAGTGGAGATGCTGAGGATGGGTTTCTGCAGGTTGTGTTATTGGGAGGTTAGTGAAGATGCTGAGGATGTGTTTCTGCAGGTTGTGTTATTGGGAGGTGAGTGGAGATGCAGAGGATGTGTTTCTGCAGGTTGTGTTATTGGGAGGTGAGTGAAGATGCTGAGGATGGGTTTCTGCAGGTTGTGTTATTGGAAGGTGAGTGAGGATGCTGAGAATGGGTTTCTGCAGGTTGTGTTATTGGGAGGTTAGTGGAGATGCTGAGGATGGGTTTCTGCAGGTTATGTTATTGGGAGGTGAGTGGAGATGCTGAGGATGGGTTTCTGCAGGTTGTCTTATTGGAAGGTGAGTTGAGATGCTGAGGATGGGTTTCTGCAGGTTGTGTTATTGGGAGGTGAGTGGAGATGCTGAGGATGGGTTTCTGCAGGTTGTGTTATTGCAAGGTTAGTGACGATGCTGAGGATGGGGTTCTGCAGATTTTGTTATTGGAAGGTTAACGAATATGTTGTGGATGGGTTTCTGCAGGTTGTGTTATTGGAAGGCTAGTGAAGATGCTGAGGATGGGTTTCTGCAGGTTGTGTTATTGGGAGGTTAGTGAAGATGCTGAGGATGTGTTTCTGCAGGTTGTGTTATTGGAAGGTGAGTGAAGATGCTGAGGATGGGTTTCTGCAGGTTCTGTTATTGGAAGGTTAGTGGAGATGCTGAGGATGGGTTTCTGCAGGTTGTGTTATTGGAAGGTTAGTGGAGATGCTGAGGATGGGTTTCTCCAGGTTGTGTTATTGGAAGGTGAGTGGAGATGCTGAGGATGGGTTTCTGCAGGTTGTGTTATTGGAAGGTGAGTGAAGATGCTGAGGATGGGTTTCTGCAGGTTGTGTTATTGGAAGGTGAGTGGAGATGCAGAGGATGGGTTTCTGTAGGTTGTATTATTGGAAGGTTAGTGAAGATGCTGAGGATGGTTTCTCCAGGTTGTGTTATTGGGAGGTGAGTGGAGATGCAGAGGATGGGTTTCTGCAGGTTGTATTATTGGAAGGTTAGTGGAGATGCTGATGATGGGTTTCTCCAGGTTGTGTTATTGGATGGTGAGTGGAGATGCTGAGGATGTGTTTCTGCAGGTTGTGTTATTGGAAGGTGAGTAAAGATGCTGAGGATGGGTTTCTGCAGGTTGTGTTATTGGAAGGTAAGTGGAGATGCAGAGGATGGGTTTCTGTAGGTTGTATTATTGGAAGGTTAGTGAAGATGCTGAGGATGGGTTTCTGCAGGTTGTGTTACTGGGAGGTGAGTGAAGATGCTGAGGATGGGTTTCTGCAGATTGTGTTATTCGGAGGTGAGTGAAGATGCTGAGGATGGTTTCTCCAGGTTGTATTATTGGAAGGTGAGTGGAGATGATGAGCATGGGTTTCTGCAGGTTGTGTTATTGGGAGGTAAGTGGAGATGCTGAGGATTGGTTCTGCAGGTTGTGTTACTGGAAGGTGAGTGAAGATGCTGAGGATGTGTTTCTGCAGGTTGTGTTATTGGAAGGTGAGTGGAGATGCAGAGGATGGGTTTCTGTAGGTTGTATAATTGGAAGGTTAGTGAAGATGCTGAGGATGGTTTCTCCAGGTTGTGTTATTGGGAGGTGAGTGGAGATGCAGAGGATGGGTTTCTGCAGGTTGTGTTATTGGAAGGTTAGTGGAGATGCTGAGGATGGGTTTCTCCAGGTTGTGTTATTGGAAGGTGAGTGGAGATGCTGAGGATGGGTTTCTGCAGGTTGTGTTATTGGAAGGTGAGTGAAGATGCTGAGGATGGGTTTCTGCAGGTTGTGTTATTGGAAGGTGAGTGGAGATGCAGAGGATGGGTTTCTGTAGGTTGTATTATTGGAAGGTTAGTGAAGATGCTGAGGATGGTTTCTCCAGGTTGTATTATTGGAAGGTGAGTGGAGATGATGAGCATGGGTTTCTGCAGGTTGTGTTATTGGGAGGTAAGTGGAGATGCTGAGGATGGGTTCTGCAGGTTGTGTTATTGGAAGATTAGTGAATATGTTGTGGATGGGTTTCTGCAGGTTGTGTTATTGGAAGGTGAGTGGAGATGCTGAGGATGGGTTTCTGCAGGTTGTGCTATTGGGAGGTGAGTGGAGATGCTGAGGATGGGTTTCTGCAGGTTGTGTAATTGGGAGGTGAGTGGAGATGCTGAGGATGGGTTTCTGCAGGTTGTGTTATTGGGAGGTGAGTGGAGATGATGAGGATGGGTTTCTGCAGGTTGTGTTATTGGGAGGTGAGTGGAGATGCAGAGGATGGGTTTCTGAAGGTTGTGTTATTGGGAGGTGAGTGGAGATGCTGAGGATGGGTTTCTGCAGGTTGTGTTATTGGGAGGTGAGTGGAGATGTTGAGGATGGGTTTCTGCAGGTTGTGTTATTGGAAGGTGAGTGAAGATGTTGAGAATGGGTTTCTGCAGGTTGTGTTATTGGGAGGATATTAAAGATGCTGAGGATGGGTTTCTGCAGGTTGTGTTCTTGGGAGGTGAGTGGAGATGCTGAGGATGGGTTTCTGCAGGTTGTTTTATTGGAAGGTGACTGGGGATGCTGAGGATGGGTTTCTGCAGGTTGTGTTATTGGGAGGTTAGTGAAGATGCTGAGGATGTGTTTCTGCAGGTTGTGTTATTGGGAGGTTAGTGGAGATGCTAAGGATGGGTTTCTGCAGGTTATGTTATTGGAAGGTGAGTGAATATGCTGAGGATGGGTTTCTGCAGGTTGTGTTATTGGGAGGTGAGTGGAGATGCAGAGGATGTGTTTCTGCAGGTTGAGTTATTGGGAGGTGAGTGAAGATGCTGAGGATGGGTTTCTGCAGGTTGTGTTATTCGAAGGTTAGGGAAGATGCTGAGAATGGGTTTCTGCAGGGTGTGTTATTGGGAGGTTAGTGGAGATGCTGAGGATGGGTTTCTGCAGGTTATGTTATTGGAAGGTGAGTGAAGATGCTGAGGATGGGTTTCTGCAGGTTGTGTTATTAGGAGGTGAGTGGAGATGCTGAGGATGGGTTTCTGCAGGTTGTGTTATTGGAAGGTGAGTGGAGATGCTGAGGATGGGTTTCTGCAGGTTGTGTTATTGGGAGGTTAGTGAAGATGCTGAGGATGTGTTTCTGCAGGTTGTGTTATTGGGAGGTGAGTGGAGATGCAGAGGATGTGTTTCTGCAGGTTGTGTTATTGGGAGGTGAGTGAAGATGCTGAGGATGGGTTTCTGCAGGTTGTGTTATTGGGAGGTTAGTGGAGATGCTGAGGATGGGTTTCTGCAGGTTATGTTATTGGGAGGTGAGTGGAGATGCTAAGGATGGGTTTCTGCAGGTTGTGTTATTGGGAGGTGAGTGGAGATGCTGAGGATGGGTTTCTGCAGGTTGTGTTATTGGGAGGTGAGTGGAGATGCTGAGGATGGGTTTCTGCAGGTTGTGTTATTGGAAGGTTTGTGACGATGCTGAGGATGGGGTTCT
Organism: Scyliorhinus torazame; assembly: GCF_047496885.1. Lineage (NCBI taxonomy): Eukaryota > Metazoa > Chordata > Chondrichthyes > Carcharhiniformes > Scyliorhinidae > Scyliorhinus > Scyliorhinus torazame. The sequence goes on from NW_027307780.1 coordinate 531,304, forward strand.
GCAGTTTTTGTTATTGGAAGGTTAACGAATATGTTGTGGATGGGTTTCTGCAGGTTGTGTTATTGGAAGGTTAGTGAAGATGCTGAGGATGGGCTTCTGCAGGTTGTGTTATTGGGAGGTTAGTGAAGATGCTGAGGATGTGTTTCTGCAGGTTGTGTTATTGGAAGGTGAGTGAAGATGCTGAGGATGGGTTTCTGCAGGTTCTGTTATTGGAAGGTGAGTGGAGATGCTGAGGATGGGTTTCTGCAGGTTGTGTTATTGGAAGGTAAGTGGAGATGCTGAGGATGGGTTTCTCCAGGTTGTGTTATTGGAAGGTGAGTGGAGATGCTCAGGATGGGTTTCTGCAGGTTGTGTTATTGGAAGGTGAGTGAAGATGCTGAGGATGGGTTTCTGCAGGTTGTGTTATTGGAAGGTGAGTGGAGATGCAGAGGATGGGTTTCTGTAGGTTGTATTATTGGAAGGTTAGTGAAGATGCTGAGGATGGTTTCTCCAGGTTGTGTAATTGGGAGGTGAGTGGAGATGCAGAGGATGGGTTTCTGCAGGTTGTATTATTGGAAGGTTAGTGGAGATGCTGAGGATGGGTTTCTCCAGGTTGTGTTATTGGATGGTGAGTGGAGATGCTGAGGATGTGTATCTGCAGGTTGTGTTATTGGAAGGTGAGTAAAGATGCTGAGGATGGGTTTCTGCAGGTTGTGTTATTGGAAGGTAAGTGGAGATGCAGAGGATGGGTTTCTGTAGGTTGTATTATTGGAAGGTTAGTGAAGATGCTGAGGATGGGTTTCTGCAGGTTGTGTTACTGGGAGGTGAGTGAAGATGCTGAGGATGGGTTTCTGCAGGTTGTATTATTCGGAGGTGAGTGAAGATGCTGAGGATGGTTTCTGCAGGTTGTATTATTGGAAGGTGAGTGGAGATGATGAGCATGGGTTTCTGCAGGTTGTGTTATTGGGAGGTAAGTGGAGATGCTGAGGATGGGTTCTGCAGGTTGTGTTACTGGAAGGTGAGTGAAGATGCTGAGGATGGGTTTCTGCAGGTTGTGTTATTGGAAGGTGAGTGGAGATGCAGAGGATGGGTTTCTGCAGGTTGTATTATTGGAAGGTTAGTGAAGATGCTGAGGATGGTTTCTCCAGGTTGTGTTATTGGGAGGTGAGTGGAGATGCAGAGGATGGGTTTCTGCAGGTTGTGTTATTGGAAGGTGAGTGGAGATGCTGAGGATGGGTTTCTCCAGGTTGTGTTATTGGAAGGTGAGTGGAGATGCTGAGGATGGGTTTCTGCAGGTTGTGTTATTGGAAGGTGAGTGAAGATGCTGAGGATGGGTTTCTGCAGGTTGTGTTATTGGAAGGTGAGTGGAGATGCAGAGGATGGGTTTCTGTAGGTTGTATTATTGGAAGGTTAGTGAAGATGCTGAGGATGGTTTCTCCAGGTTGTATTATTGGAAGGTGAGTGGAGATGATGAGCATGGGTTTCTGCAGGTTGTGTTATTGGGAGGTAAGTGGAGATGCTGAGGATGGGTTCTGCAGGTTGTGTTATTGGAAGATTAGTGAATATGTTGTGGATGGGTTTCTGCAGGTTGTGTTATTGGAAGGTGAGTGGAGATGCTGAGGATGGGTTTCTGCAGGTTGTGCTATTGGGAGGTGAGTGGAGATGCTGAGGATGGGTTTCTGCAGGTTGTGTAATTGGGAGGTGAGTGGAGATGCTGAGGATGGGTTTCTGCATGTTGTGTTATTGGGAGGTGAGTGGAGATGATGAGGATGGGTTTCTGCATGTTGTGTTATTGGGAGGTGAGTGGAGATGCAGAGGATGGGTTTCTGAAGGTTGTGTTATTGGGAGGTGAGTGGAGATGCTGAGGATGGGTTTCTGCAGGTTGTGTTATTGGGAGGTTAGTGGAGATGCTGAGGATGGGTTTCTGCAGGTTGTGTTATTGGAAGGTGAGTGAAGATGTTGAGAATGGGTTTCTGCAGGTTGTGTTATTGGGAGGATATTAAAGATGCTGAGGATGGGTTTCTGCAGGTTGTGTTCTTGGGAGGTAAGTGGAGATGCTGAGGATGGGTTCTGCAGGTTGTGTTATTGGAAGATTAGTGAATATGTTGTGGATGGGTTTCTGCAGGTTGTGTTATTGGAAGGTGAGTGGAGATGCTGAGGATGGGTTTCTGCAGGTTGTGCTATTGGGAGGTGAGTGGAGATGCTGAGGATGGGTTTCTGCAGGTTGTGTAATTGGGAGGTGAGTGGAGATGCTGAGGATGGGTTTCTGCAGGTTGTGTTATTGGGAGGTGAGTGGAGATGATGAGGATGGGTTTCTGCATGTTGTGTTATTGGGAGGTGAGTGGAGATGCAGAGGATGGGTTTCTGAAGGTTGTGTTATTGGGAGGTGAGTGGAGATGCTGAGGATGGGTTTCTGCAGGTTGTGTTATTGGGAGGTTAGTGGAGATGCTGAGGATGGGTTTCTGCAGGTTGTGTTATTGGAAGGTGAGTGAAGATGTTGAGAATGGGTTTCTGCAGGTTGTGTTATTGGGAGGATATTAAAGATGCTGAGGATGGGTTTCTGCAGGTTGTGTTCTTGGGAGGTGAGTGGAGATGCTGAGGATGGGTTTCTGCAGGTTGTGTTATTGGAAGGTGACTGGGGATGCTGAGGATGGGTTTCTGCAGGTTGTGTTATTGGGAGGTTAGTGAAGATGCTGAGGATGTGTTTCTGCAGGTTGTGTTATTGGGAGGTGAGTGGAGATGCTGAGGATGTGTTTCTGCAGGTTGTGTTATTGGGAGGTTAGTGGAGATGCTGAGGATGGGTTTCTGCAGGTTATGTTATTGGAAGGTGAGTGAAGATGCTGAGGATGGGTTTCTGCAGGTTGTGTTATTAGGAGGTGAGTGGAGATGCTGAGGATGGGTTTCTGCAGGTTGTGTTATTGGAAGGTGAGTGGAGATGCTGAGGATGGGTTTCTGCAGGTTGTGTTATTGGGAGGTTAGTGAAGATGCTGAGGATGTGTTTCTGCAGGTTGTGTTATTGGGAGGTGAGTGGAGATGCAGAGGATGTGTTTCTGCAGGTTGTGTTATTGGGAGGTTAGTGGAGATGCTGAGGATGGGTTTCTGCAGGTTATGTTATTGGGAGGTGAGTGGAAATGCTGAGGATGGGTTTCTGCAGGTTGTGTTATTGGGAGGTGAGTGGAGATGCTGAGGATGGGTTCCTGCAGGTTGTGTTATTGGGAGGTGAGTGGAGATGCTGAGGATGGGTTTCTGCAGGTTGTGTTATTGGAAGGTTAGTGACGATGCTGAGGATGGGGTTCTGCAGTTTTTGTTATTGGAAGGTTAACGAATATGTTGTGGATGGGTTTCTGCAGGTTGTGTTATTGGAAGGTTAGTGAAGATGCTGAGGATGGGTTTCTGCAGGTTGTGTTATTGGGAGGTTAGTGAAGATGCTGAGGATGTGTTTCAGCAGGTTGTGTTATTGGAAGGTGAGTGAAGATGCTGAGGATGGGTTTCTGCAGGTTCTGTTATTGGAAGGTGAGTGGAGATGCTGAGGATGGGTTTCTGCAGGTTGTGTTATTGGAAGGTAAGTGGAGATGCTGAGGATGGGTTTCTCCAGGTTGTGTTATTGGAAGGTGAGTGGAGATGCTCAGGATGGGTTTCTGCAGGTTGTGTTATTGGAAGGTGAGTGAAGATGCTGAGGATGGGTTTCTGCAGGTTGTGTTATTGGAAGGTGAGTGGAGATGCAGAGGATGGGTTTCTGTAGGTTGTATTATTGGAAGGTTAGTGAAGATGCTGAGGATGGTTTCTCCAGGTTGTGTAATTGGGAGGTGAGTGGAGATGCAGAGGATGGGTTTCTGCAGGTTGTATTATTGGAAGGTTAGTGGAGATGCTGAGGATGGGTTTCTCCAGGTTGTGTTATTGGATGGTGAGTGGAGATGCTGAGGATGTGTTTCTGCAGGTTGTGTTATTGGAAGGTGAGTGGAGATGTTGAGGATGGGTTTCTGCAGGTTGTGTTATTGGAAGGTGAGTGAAGATGTTGAGAATGGGTTTCTGCAGGTTGTGTTATTGGGAGGATATTAAAGATGCTGAGGATGGGTTTCTGCAGGTTGTGTTCTTGGGAGGTGAGTGGAGATGCTGAGGATGGGTTTCTGCAGGTTGTGTTATTGGAAGGTGACTGGGGATGCTGAGGATGGGTTTCTGCAGGTTGTGTTATTGGGAGGTTAGTGAAGATGCTGAGGATGTGTTTCTGCAGGTTGTGTTATTGGGAGGTTAGTGGAGATGCTAAGGATGGGTTTCTGCAGGTTATGTTATTGGAAGGTGAGTGAAGATGCTGAGGATGGGTTTCTGCAGGTTGTGTTATTGGGAGGTGAGTGGAGATGCAGAGGATGTGTTTCTGCAGGTTGAGTTATTGGGAGGTGAGTGAAGATGCTGAGGATGGGTTTCTGCAGGTTGTGTTATTCGAAGGTTAGGGAAGATGCTGAGAATGGGTTTCTGCAGGGTGTGTTATTGGGAGGTTAGTGGAGATGCTGAGGATGGGTTTCTGCAGGTTATGTTATTGGAAGGTGAGTGAAGATGCTGAGGATGGGTTTCTGCAGGTTGTGTTATTAGGAGGTGAGTGGAGATGCTGAGGATGGGTTTCTGCAGGTTGTGTTATTGGAAGGTGAGTGGAGATGCTGAGGATGGGTTTCTGCAGGTTGTGTTATTGGGAGGTTAGTGAAGATGCTGAGGATGTGTTTCTGCAGGTTGTGTTATTGGGAGGTGAGTGGAGATGCAGAGGATGTGTTTCTGCAGGTTGTGTTATTGGGAGGTGAGTGAAGATGCTGAGGATGGGTTTCTGCAGGTTGTGTTATTGGGAGGTTAGTGGAAATGCTGAGGATGGGTTTCTGCAGGTTATGTTATTGGGAGGTGAGTGGAGATGCTAAGGATGGGTTTCTGCAGGTTGTGTTATTGGGAGGTGAGTGGAGATGCTGAGGATGGGTTTCTGCAGGTTGTGTTATTGGGAGGTGAGTGGAGATGCTGAGGATGGGTTTCTGCAGGTTGTGTTATTGGAAGGTTTGTGACGATGCTGAGGATGGGGTTCTGCAGTTTTTGTTATTGGAAGGTTAACGAATATGTTGTGGATGGGTTTCTGCAGGTTGTGTTATTGGAAGGTTAGTGAAGATGCTGAGGATGGGCTTCTGCAGGTTGTGTTATTGGGAGGTTAGTGAAGATGCTGAGGATGTGTTTCTGCAGGTTGTGTTATTGGAAGGTGAGTGAAGATGCTGAGGATGGGTTTCTGCAGGTTCTGTTATTGGAAGGTGAGTGGAGATGCTGAGGATGGGTTTCTGCAGGTTGTGTTATTGGAAGGTAAGTGGAGATGCTGAGGATGGGTTTCTCCAGGTTGTGTTATTGGAAGGTGAGTGGAGATGCTCAGGATGGGTTTCTGCAGGTTGTGTTATTGGAAGGTGAGTGAAGATGCTGAGGATGGGTTTCTGCAGGTTGTGTTATTGGAAGGTGAGTGGAGATGCAGAGGATGGGTTTCTGTAGGTTGTATTATTGGAAGGTTAGTGAAGATGCTGAGGATGGTTTCTCCAGGTTGTGTAATTGGGAGGTGAGTGGAGATGCAGAGGATGGGTTTCTGCAGGTTGTATTATTGGAAGGTTAGTGGAGATGCTGAGGATGGGTTTCTCCAGGTTGTGTTATTGGATGGTGAGTGGAGATGCTGAGGATGTGTTTCTGCAGGTTGTGTTATTGGAAGGTGAGTAAAGATGCTGAGGATGGGTTTCTGCAGGTTGTGTTATTGGAAGGTAAGTGGAGATGCAGAGGATGGGTTTCTGTAGGTTGTATTATTGGAAGGTTAGTGAAGATGCTGAGGATGGGTTTCTGCAGATTGTGTTACTGGGAGGTGAGTGAAGATGCTGAGGATGGGTTTCTGCAGGTTGTGTTATTCGGAGGTGAGTGAAGATGCTGAGGATGGTTTCTCCAGGTTGTATTATTGGAAGGTGAGTGGAGATGATGAGCATGGGTTTCTGCAGGTTGTGTTATTGGGAGGTAAGTGGAGATGCTGAGGATGGGTTCTGCAGGTTGTGTTACTGGAAGGTGAGTGAAGATGCTGAGGATGGGTTTCTGCAGGTTGTGTTATTGGAAGGTGAGTGGAGATGCAGAGGATGGGTTTCTGCAGGTTGTATTATTGGAAGGTTAGTGAAGATGCTGAGGATGGTTTCTCCAGGTTGTGTTATTGGGAGGTGAGTGGAGATGCAGAGGATGGGTTTCTGCAGGTTGTGTTATTGGAAGGTGAGTGGAGATGCTGAGGATGGGTTTCTCCAGGTTGTGTTATTGGAAGGTGAGTGGAGATGCTGAGGATGGGTTTCTGCAGGTTGTGTTATTGGAAGGTGAGTGAAGATGCTGAGGATGGGTTTCTGCAGGTTGTGTTATTGGAAGGTGAGTGGAGATGCAGAGGATGGGTTTCTGTAGGTTGTATTATTGGAAGGTTAGTGAAGATGCTGAGGATGGTTTCTCCAGGTTGTATTATTGGAAGGTGAGTGGAGATGATGAGCATGGGTTTCTGCAGGTTGTGTTATTGGGAGGTAAGTGGAGATGCTGAGGATGGGTTCTGCAGGTTGTGTTATTGGAAGATTAGTGAATATGTTGTGGATGGGTTTCTGCAGGTTGTGTTATTGGAAGGTGAGTGGAGATGCTGAGGATGGGTTTCTGCAGGTTGTGCTATTGGGAGGTGAGTGGAGATGCTGAGGATGGGTTTCTGCAGGTTGTGTAATTGGGAGGTGAGTGGAGATGCTGAGGATGGGTTTCTGCAGGTTGTGTTATTGGGAGGTGAGTGGAGATGATGAGGATGGGTTTCTGCATGTTGTGTTATTGGGAGGTGAGTGGAGATGCAGAGGATGGGTTTCTGAAGGTTGTGTTATTGGGAGGTGAGTGGAGATGCTGAGGATGGGTTTCTGCAGGTTGTGTTATTGGGAGGTTAGTGGAGATGCTGAGGATGGGTTTCTGCAGGTTGTGTTATTGGAAGGTGAGTGAAGATGTTGAGAATGGGTTTCTGCAGGTTGTGTTATTGGGAGGATATTAAAGATGCTGAGGATGGGTTTCTGCAGGTTGTGTTCTTGGGAGGTAAGTGGAGATGCTGAGGATGGGTTCTGCAGGTTGTGTTATTGGAAGATTAGTGAATATGTTGTGGATGGGTTTCTGCAGGTTGTGTTATTGGAAGGTGAGTGGAGATGCTGAGGATGGGTTTCTGCAGGTTGTGCTATTGGGAGGTGAGTGGAGATGCTGAGGATGGGTTTCTGCAGGTTGTGTAATTGGGAGGTGAGTGGAGATGCTGAGGATGGGTTTCTGCAGGTTGTGTTATTGGGAGGTGAGTGGAGATGATGAGGATGGGTTTCTGCATGTTGTGTTATTGGGAGGTGAGTGGAGATGCAGAGGATGGGTTTCTGAAGGTTGTGTTATTGGGAGGTGAGTGGAGATGCTGAGGATGGGTTTCTGCAGGTTGTGTTATTGGGAGGTTAGTGGAGATGCTGAGGATGGGTTTCTGCAGGTTGTGTTATTGGAAGGTGAGTGAAGATGTTGAGAATGGGTTTCTGCAGGTTGTGTTATTGGGAGGATATTAAAGATGCTGAGGATGGGTTTCTGCAGGTTGTGTTCTTGGGAGGTGAGTGGAGATGCTGAGGATGGGTTTCTGCAGGTTTTGTTATTGGAAGGTGACTGGGGATGCTGAGGATGGGGTTCTGCAGGTTGTGTTATTGGGAGGTTAGTGAAGATGCTGAGGATGTGTTTCTGCAGGTTGTGTTATTGGGAGGTGAGTGGAGATGCTGAGGATGTGTTTCTGCAGGTTGTGTTATTGGGAGGTTAGTGGAGATGCTGAGGATGGGTTTCTGCAGGTTATGTTATTGGAAGGTGAGTGAAGATGCTGAGGATGGGTTTCTGCAGGTTGTGTTATTAGGAGGTGAGTGGAGATGCTGAGGATGGGTTTCTGCAGGTTGTGTTATTGGAAGGTGAGTGGAGATGCTGAGGATGGGTTTCTGCAGGTTGTGTTATTGGGAGGTTAGTGGAGATGCTGAGGATGTGTTTCTGCAGGTTGTGTTATTGGGAGGTGAGTGGAGATGCAGAGGATGTGTTTCTGCAGGTTGTGTTATTGGGAGGTGAGTGAAGATGCTGAGGATGGGTTTCTGCAGGTTGTGTTATTGGGAGGTTAGTGGAGATGCTGAGGATGGGTTTCTGCAGGTTATGTTATTGGGAGGTGAGTGGAAATGCTGAGGATGGGTTTCTGCAGGTTGTGTTATTGGGAGGTGAGTGGAGATGCTGAGGATGGGTTCCTGCAGGTTGTGTTATTGGGAGGTGAGTGGAGATGCTGAGGATGGGTTTCTGCAGGTTGTGTTATTGGAAGGTTAGTGACGATGCTGAGGATGGGGTTCTGCAGTTTTTGTTATTGGAAGGTTAACGAATATGTTGTGGATGGGTTTCTGCAGGTTGTGTTATTGGAAGGTTAGTGAAGATGCTGAGGATGGGTTTCTGCAGGTTGTGTTATTGGGAGGTTAGTGAAGATGCTGAGGATGTGTTTCTGCAGGTTGTGTTATTGGAAGGTGAGTGAAGATGCTGAGGATGGGTTTCTGCAGGTTCTGTTATTGGAAGGTGATTGGAGATGCTGAGGATGGGTTTCTGCAGGTTGTGTTATTGGAAGGTAAGTGGAGATGCTGAGGATGGGTTTCTCCAGGTTGTGTTATTGGAAGGTGAGTGGAGATGCTCAGGATGGGTTTCTGCAGGTTGTGTTATTGGAAGGTGAGTGAAGATGCTGAGGATGGGTTTCTGCAGGTTGTGTTATTGGAAGGTGAGTGGAGATGCAGAGGATGGGTTTCTGTAGGTTGTATTATTGGAAGGTTAGTGAAGATGCTGAGGATGGTTTCTCCAGGTTGTGTAATTGGGAGGTGACTGGAGATGCAGAGGATGGGTTTCTGCAGGTTGTATTATTGGAAGGTTAGTGGAGATGCTGAGGATGGGTTTCTCCAGGTTGTGTTATTGGATGGTGAGTGGAGATGCTGAGGATGTGTTTCTGCAGGTTGTGTTATTGGAAGGTGAGTAAAGATGCTGAGGATGGGTTTCTGCAGGTTGTGTTATTGGAAGGTAAGTGGAGATGCAGAGGATGGGTTTCTGTAGGTTGTATTATTGGGAGGTTAGTGAAGATGCTGAGGATGGGTTTCTGCAGGTTGTGTTACTGGGAGGTGAGTGAAGATGCTGAGGATGGGTTTCTGCAGGTTGTGTTATTCGGAGGTGAGCGAAGATGCTGAGGATGGTTTCTCCAGGTTGTATTATTGGAAGGTGAGTGGAGATGATGAGCATGGGTTTCTGCAGGTTGTGTTATTGGGAGGTAAGTGGAGATGCTGAGGATGGGTTCTGCAGGTTGTGTTACTGGAAGGTGAGTGAAGATGCTGAGGATGGGTTTCTGCAGGTTGTGTTATTGGAAGGTGAGTGGAGATGCAGAGGATGGGTTTCTGCAGGTTGTATTATTGGAAGGTTAGTGAAGATGCTGAGGATGGTTTCTCCAGGTTGTGTTATTGGGAGGTGAGTGGAGATGCAGAGGATGGGTTTCTGCAGGTTGTGTTATTGGAAGGTTAGTGGAGATGCTGAGGATGGGTTTCTCCAGGTTGTGTTATTGGAAAGTGAGTGGAGATGCTGAGGATGGGTTTCTGCAGGTTGTGTTATTGGAAGGTGAGTGAAGATGCTGAGGATGGGTTTCTGCAGGTTGTGTTATTGGAAGGTGAGTGTAGATGCAGAGGATGGGTTTCTGTAGGTTGTATTATTGGAAGGTTAGTGAAGATGCTGAGGATGGTTTCTCCAGGTTGTCTTATTGGAAGGTGAGTGGAGATGATGAGCATGGGTTTCTGCAGGTTGTGTTATTGGGAGGTAAGTGGAGATGCTGAGGATGGGTTCTGCAGGTTGTGTTATTGGAAGATTAGTGAATATGTTGTGGATGGGTTTCTGCAGGTTGTGTTATTGGAAGGTGAGTGGAGATGCTGAGGATGGGTTTCTGCAGGTTGTGCTATTGGGAGGTGAGTGGAGATGCTGAGGATGGGTTTCTGCAGGTTGTGTAATTGGGAGGTGAGTGGAGATGCTGAGGATGGGTTTCTGCAGGTTGTGTTATTGGGAGTTGAGTGGAGATGATGAGGATGGGTTTCTGCATGTTGTGTTATTGGGAGGTGAGTGGAGATGCAGAGGATGGGTTTCTGAAGGTTGTGTTATTGGGAGGTGAGTGGAGATGCTGAGGATGGGTTTCTGCAGGTTGTGTTATTGGGAGGTGAGTGGAGATGCTGAGGATGGGTTTCTGCAGGTTGTGTTATTGGAAGGTGAGTGAAGATGTTGAGAATGGGTTTCTGCAGGTTGTGTTATTGGGAGGATATTAAAGATGCTGAGGATGGGTTTCTGCAGGTTGTGTTCTTGGGAGGTGAGTGGAGATGCTGAGGATGGGTTTCTGCAGGTTGTGTTATTGGAAGGTGACTGGGGATGCTGAGGATGGGTTTCTGCAGGTTGTGTTATTGGGAGGTTAGTGAAGATGCTGAGGATGTGTTTCTGCAGGTTGTGTTATTGGGAGGTGAGTGGAGATGCTGAGGATGTGTTTCTGCAGGTTGTGTTATTGGGAGGTTAGTGGAGATGCTGAGGATGGGTTTCTGCAGGTTATGTTATTGGAAGGTGAGTGAAGATGCTGAGGATGGGTTTCTGCAGGTTGTGTTATTAGGAGGTGAGTGGAGATGCTGAGGATGGGTTTCTGCAGGTTGTGTTATTGGAAGGTGAGTGGAGATGCTGAGGATGGGTTTCTGCAGGTTGTGTTATTGGGAGGTTAGTGAAGATGCTGAGGATGTGTTTCTGCAGGTTGTGTTATTGGGAGGTGAGTGGAGATGCAGAGGTTGTGTTTCTGCAGGTTGTGTTATTGGGAGTTGAGTGGAGATGCTGAGGATGGGTTTCTGCAGGTTGTGTTATTGGGAGGTTAGTGGAGATGCTGAGGATGGGTTTCTGCAGGTTATGTTATTGGGAGGTGAGTGGAAATGCTGAGGATGGGTTTCTGCAGGTTGTGTTATTGGGAGGTGAGTGGAGATGCTGAGGATGGGTTTCTGCAGGTTGTGTTATTGGGAGGTGAGTGGAGATGCTGAGGATGGGTTTCTGCAGGTTGTGTTATTGGAAGGTTAGTGACGATGCTGAGGATGGGGTTCTGCAGTTTTTGTTATTGGAAGGTTAACGAATATGTTGTGGAAGGGTTTCTGCAGGTTGTGTTATTGGAAGGTTAGTGAAGATGCTGAGGATGGGTTTCTGCAGGTTGTGTTATTGGGAGGTTAGTGAAGATGTTGAGGATGTGTTTCTGCAGGTTGTGTTATTGGAAGGTGAGTGAAGATGCTGAGGATGGGTTTCTGCAGGTTCTGTTATTGGAAGGTGAGTGGAGATGCTGAGGATGGGTTTCTGCAGGTTGTGTTATTGGAAGGTAAGTGGAGATGCTGAGGATGGGTTTCTCCAGGTTGTGTTATTGGAAGGTGAGTGGAGATGCTCAGGATGGGTTTCTGCAGGTTTTGTTATTGGAAGGTGAGTGAAGATGCTGAGGATGGGTTTCTGCAGGTTGTGTTATTGGAAGGTGAGTGGAGATGCAGAGGATGGGTTTCTGTAGGTTGTATTATTGGAAGGTTAGTGAAGATGCTGAGGATGGTTTCTCCAGGTTGTGTAATTGGGAGGTGAGTGGAGATGCAGAGGATGGGTTTCTGCAGGTTGTATTATTGGAAGGTTAGTGGAGATGCTGAGGATGGGTTTCTCCAGGTTGTGTTATTGGATGGTGAGTGGAGATGCTGAGGATGTGTTTCTGCAGGTTGTGTTATTGGAAGGTGAGTAAAGATGCTGAGGATGGGTTTCTGCAGGTTGTGTTATTGGAAGGTAAGTGGAGATGCAGAGGATGGGTTTCTGTAGGTTGTATTATTGGAAGGTTAGTGAAGATGCTGAGGATGGGTTTCTGCAGGTTGTGTTACTGGGAGGTGAGTGAAGATGCTGAGGATGGGTTTCTGCAGGTTGTGTTATTCGGAGGTGAGTGAAGATGCTGAGGATGGTTTCTCCAGGTTGTATTATTGGAAGGTGAGTGGAGATGATGAGCATGGGTTTCTGCAGGTTGTGTTATTGGAAGGTGAGTGGAGATGCAGAGGATGGGTTTCTGCAGGTTGTATTATTGGAAGGTTAGTGAAGATGCTGAGGATGGTTTCTCCAGGTTGTGTTATTGGGAGGTGAGTGGAGATGCAGAGGATGGGTTTCTGCAGGTTGTGTTATTGGAAGGTTAGTGGAGATGCTGAGGATGGGTTTCTCCAGGTTGTGTTATTGGAAGGTGAGTGGAGATGCTGAGGATGGGTTTCTGCAGGTTGTGTTATTGGAAGGTGAGTGAAGATGCTGAGGATGGGTTTCTGCAGGTTGTGTTATTGGAAGGTGAGTGTAGATGCAGAGGATGGGTTTCTGTAGGTTGTATTATTGGAAGGTTAGTGAAGATGCTGAGGATGGTTTCTCCAGGTTGTATTATTGGAAGGTGAGTGGAGATGATGAGCATGGGTTTCTGCAGGTTGTGTTATTGGGAGGTAAGTGGAGATGCTGAGGATGGGTTCTGCAGGTTGTGTTATTGGAAGATTAGTGAATATGTTGTGGATGGGTTTCTGCAGGTTGTGTTATTGGAAGGTGAGTGGAGATGCTGAGGATGGGTTTCTGCAGGTTGTGCTATTGGGAGGTGAGTGGAGATGCTGAGGATGGGTTTCTGCAGGTTGTGATATTGGGAGGTGAGTGGAGATGCTGAGGATGGGTTTCTGCAGGTTGTGCTATTGGGAGGTGAGTGGAGATGCTGAGGATGGGTTTCTGCAGGTTGTGATATTGGGAGGTGAGTGGAGATGCTGAGGATGGGTTTCTGCAGGTTGTGCTATTGGGAGGTGAGTGGAGATGCTGAGGATGGGTTTCTGCAGGTTGTGTAATTGGGAGGTGAGTGGAGATGCTGAGGATGGGTTTCTGCAGGTTGTGTTATTGGGAAGTGAGTGGAGATGATGAGGATGGGTTTCTGCAGGTTGTGTAATTGGGAGGTGAGTGGAGATGCTGAGGATGTGTTTCTGAAGGTTGTGTTATTGGGAGGTGAGTGGAGATGCTGAGGATGGGTTTCTGCAGGTTGTGTTATTGGGAGGTGAGTGGAGATGCTGAGGATGGGTTTCTGCAGGTTGTGTTACTGGAAGGTGAGTGAAGATGCTGAGGATGGGTTTCTGCAGGTTGTGTTATTGGAAGGTGAGTGGAGATGCAGAGGATGGTTTCTCCAGGTTGTATTATTGGAAGGTGAGTGGAGATGATGAGCATGGGTTTCTGCAGGTTGTGATATTGAGAGGTTAGTGGAGATGCAGAGAATGTGTTTCTGCAGGTTGTGTTATTGGGAGGTGAGTGGAGATGCTGAGGATGGGTTTCTCCAGGTTGTGTTATTGGAAGGTGAGTGGAGATGCTGAGGATGGGTTTCTGCAGGTTGTGTTATTGGAAGGTGAGTGAAGATGCTGAGGATGGGTTTCTGCAGGTTGTGTTATTGGAAGGTGAGTGTAGATGCAGAGGATGGGTTTCTGTAGGTTGTATTATTGGAAGGTTAGTGAAGATGCTGAGGATGGTTTCTCCAGGTTGTATTATTGGAAGGTGAGTGGAGATGATGAGCATGGGTTTCTGCAGGTTGTGTTATTGGGAGGTAAGTGGAGATGCTGAGGATGGGTTCTGCAGGTTGTGTTATTGGAAGATTAGTGAATATGTTGTGGATGGGTTTCTGCAGGTTGTGTTATTGGAAGGTGAGTGGAGATGCTGAGGATGGGTTTCTGCAGGTTGTGCTATTGGGAGGTGAGTGGAGATGCTGAGGATGGGTTTCTGCAGGTTGTGTAATTGGGAGGTGAGTGGAGATGCTGAGGATGGGTTTCTGCAGGTTGTGTTATTGGGAAGTGAGTGGAGATGATGAGGATGGGTTTCTGCAGGTTGTGTTATTGGGAGGTGAGTGGAGATGCAGAGGATGGGTTTCTGAAGGTTGTGTTATTGGGAGGTGAGTGGAGATGCTGAGGATGGGTTTCTGCAGGTTGTGTTATTGGGAGGTGAGTGGAGATGCTGAGGATGGGTTTCTGCAGGTTGTGTTATTGGAAGGTGAGTGAAGATGTTGAGAATGGGTTTCTGCAGGTTGTGTTATTGGGAGGATATTAAAGATGCTGAGGATGGGTTTCTGCAGGTTGTGTTCTTGGGAGGTGAGTGGAGATGCTGAGGATGGGTTTCTGCAGGTTGTGTTATTGGAAGGTGACTGGGGATGCTGAGGATGGGTTTCTGCAGGTTGTGTTATTGGGAGGTTAGTGAAGATGCTGAGGATGTGTTTCTGCAGGTTGTGTTATTGGGAGGTGAGTGGAGATGCTGAGGATGTGTTTCTGCAGGTTGTGTTATTGGGAGGTTAGTGGAGATGCTGAGGATGGGTTTCTGCAGGTTATGTAATTGGAAGGTGAGTGAAGATGCTGAGGATGGGTTTCTGCAGGTTGTGTTATTGGGAGGTGAGTGGAGATGCAGAGGATGTGTTTCTGCAGGTTGAGTTATTGGGAGGTGAGTGAAGATGCTGAGGATGGGTTTCTGCAGGTTGTGTTATTGGGAGGTGAGTGAAGATGCTGAGGATGGGTTTCTGCAGGCTGTGGTATTGGGAGGTTAGTGAAGATGCTGAGAATGGGTTTCTGCAGGTTGTGTTATTGGGAGATGAGTGGAGATGCTGAGGATGGGTTTCTGCAGGTTGTGGTATTGGGAGGTTAGTGAAGATGCTGAGGATGGGTTTCTGCAGGTTGTGTTATTGGGGGGTGAGTGAAGATGCTGAGGATGGGTTTCTGCAGGTTGTGTTATTGGAAGGTGAGTGGAGACGCTGGGGATGGGTTTCTGCAGGTTGTGTTATTGGAAGGTTAGTGAAGATACTGAGGATGGGTTTCTGCAGGTTGTGTTATTGGGAGGTGAGTGGAGATGCTGAGGATGGGTTTCTGCAGATTGTGTTATTGGGAGGTGAGTGGAGATGCTGAGGATGGGTTTCTGCAGGTTGTGTTATTGGAAGGTGAGTGGAGACGCTGGGGATGGGTTTCTGCAGGTTGTGTTATTGGAAGGTGAGTGGAGATGCTGAGGATGGGTTTCTGCATGTTGTGTTATTGGGAGGTGAGTGGAGATGCAGAGGATGGGTTTCTGAAGGTTGTGTTATTGGGAGGTGAGTGGAGATGCTGAGGATGGGTTTCTGCAGGTTGTGTTATTGGGAGGTGAGTGGAGATGCTGAGGATGGGTTTCTGCAGGTTGTGTTATTGGAAGGTGAGTGAAGATGTTGAGAATGGGTTTCTGCAGGTTGTGTTATTGGGAGGATATTAAAGATGCTGAGGATGGGTTTCTGCAGGTTGTGTTCTTGGGAGGTGAGTGGAGATGCTGAGGATGGGTTTCTGCAGGTTGTGTTATTGGAAGGTGACTGGGGATGCTGAGGATGGGTTTCTGCAGGTTGTGTTATTGGGAGGTTAGTGAAGATGCTGAGGATGTGTTTCTGCAGGTTGTGTTATTGGGAGGTGAGTGGAGATGCTGAGGATGTGTTTCTGCAGGTTGTGTTATTGGGAGGTTAGTGGAGATGCTGAGGATGGGTTTCTGCAGGTTATGTTATTGGAAGGTGAGTGAAGATGCTGAGGATGGGTTTCTGCAGGTTGTGTTATTAGGAGGTGAGTGGAGATGCTGAGGATGGGTTTCTGCAGGTTGTGTTATTGGAAGGTGAGTGGAGATGCTGAGGATGGGTTTCTGCAGGTTGTGTTATTGGGAGGTTAGTGAAGATGCTGAGGATGTGTTTCTGCAGGTTGTGTTATTGGGAGGTGAGTGGAGATGCAGAGGTTGTGTTTCTGCAGGTTGTGTTATTGGGAGTTGAGTGGAGATGCTGAGGATGGGTTTCTGCAGGTTGTGTTATTGGGAGGTTAGTGGAGATGCTGAGGATGGGTTTCTGCAGGTTATGTTATTGGGAGGTGAGTGGAAATGCTGAGGATGGGTTTCTGCAGGTTGTGTTATTGGGAGGTGAGTGGAGATGCTGAGGATGGGTTTCTGCAGGTTGTGTTATTGGGAGGTGAGTGGAGATGCTGAGGATGGGTTTCTGCAGGTTGTGTTATTGGAAGGTTAGTGACGATGCTGAGGATGGGGTTCTGCAGTTTTTGTTATTGGAAGGTTAACGAATATGTTGTGGAAGGGTTTCTGCAGGTTGTGTTATTGGAAGGTTAGTGAAGATGCTGAGGATGGGTTTCTGCAGGTTGTGTTATTGGGAGGTTAGTGAAGATGTTGAGGATGTGTTTCTGCAGGTTGTGTTATTGGAAGGTGAGTGAAGATGCTGAGGATGGGTTTCTGCAGGTTCTGTTATTGGAAGGTGAGTGGAGATGCTGAGGATGGGTTTCTGCAGGTTGTGTTATTGGAAGGTAAGTGGAGATGCTGAGGATGGGTTTCTCCAGGTTGTGTTATTGGAAGGTGAGTGGAGATGCTCAGGATGGGTTTCTGCAGGTTTTGTTATTGGAAGGTGAGTGAAGATGCTGAGGATGGGTTTCTGCAGGTTGTGTTATTGGAAGGTGAGTGGAGATGCAGAGGATGGGTTTCTGTAGGTTGTATTATTGGAAGGTTAGTGAAGATGCTGAGGATGGTTTCTCCAGGTTGTGTAATTGGGAGGTGAGTGGAGATGCAGAGGATGGGTTTCTGCAGGTTGTATTATTGGAAGGTTAGTGGAGATGCTGAGGATGGGTTTCTCCAGGTTGTGTTATTGGATGGTGAGTGGAGATGCTGAGGATGTGTTTCTGCAGGTTGTGTTATTGGAAGGTGAGTAAAGATGCTGAGGATGGGTTTCTGCAGGTTGTGTTATTGGAAGGTAAGTGGAGATGCAGAGGATGGGTTTCTGTAGGTTGTATTATTGGAAGGTTAGTGAAGATGCTGAGGATGGGTTTCTGCAGGTTGTGTTACTGGGAGGTGAGTGAAGATGCTGAGGATGGGTTTCTGCAGGTTGTGTTATTCGGAGGTGAGTGAAGATGCTGAGGATGGTTTCTCCAGGTTGTATTATTGGAAGGTGAGTGGAGATGATGAGCATGGGTTTCTGCAGGTTGTGTTATTGGAAGGTGAGTGGAGATGCAGAGGATGGGTTTCTGCAGGTTGTATTATTGGAAGGTTAGTGAAGATGCTGAGGATGGTTTCTCCAGGTTGTGTTATTGGGAGGTGAGTGGAGATGCAGAGGATGGGTTTCTGCAGGTTGTGTTATTGGAAGGTTAGTGGAGATGCTGAGGATGGGTTTCTCCAGGTTGTGTTATTGGAAGGTGAGTGGAGATGCTGAGGATGGGTTTCTGCAGGTTGTGTTATTGGAAGGTGAGTGAAGATGCTGAGGATGGGTTTCTGCAGGTTGTGTTATTGGAAGGTGAGTGTAGATGCAGAGGATGGGTTTCTGTAGGTTGTATTATTGGAAGGTTAGTGAAGATGCTGAGGATGGTTTCTCCAGGTTGTATTATTGGAAGGTGAGTGGAGATGATGAGCATGGGTTTCTGCAGGTTGTGTTATTGGGAGGTAAGTGGAGATGCTGAGGATGGGTTCTGCAGGTTGTGTTATTGGAAGATTAGTGAATATGTTGTGGATGGGTTTCTGCAGGTTGTGTTATTGGAAGGTGAGTGGAGATGCTGAGGATGGGTTTCTGCAGGTTGTGCTATTGGGAGGTGAGTGGAGATGCTGAGGATGGGTTTCTGCAGGTTGTGATATTGGGAGGTGAGTGGAGATGCTGAGGATGGGTTTCTGCAGGTTGTGCTATTGGGAGGTGAGTGGAGATGCTGAGGATGGGTTTCTGCAGGTTGTGATATTGGGAGGTGAGTGGAGATGCTGAGGATGGGTTTCTGCAGGTTGTGCTATTGGGAGGTGAGTGGAGATGCTGAGGATGGGTTTCTGCAGGTTGTGTAATTGGGAGGTGAGTGGAGATGCTGAGGATGGGTTTCTGCAGGTTGTGTTATTGGGAAGTGAGTGGAGATGATGAGGATGGGTTTCTGCAGGTTGTGTAATTGGGAGGTGAGTGGAGATGCTGAGGATGTGTTTCTGAAGGTTGTGTTATTGGGAGGTGAGTGGAGATGCTGAGGATGGGTTTCTGCAGGTTGTGTTATTGGGAGGTGAGTGGAGATGCTGAGGATGGGTTTCTGCAGGTTGTGTTACTGGAAGGTGAGTGAAGATGCTGAGGATGGGTTTCTGCAGGTTGTGTTATTGGAAGGTGAGTGGAGATGCAGAGGATGGTTTCTCCAGGTTGTATTATTGGAAGGTGAGTGGAGATGATGAGCATGGGTTTCTGCAGGTTGTGATATTGAGAGGTTAGTGGAGATGCAGAGAATGTGTTTCTGCAGGTTGTGTTATTGGGAGGTGAGTGGAGATGCTGAGGATGGGTTTCTCCAGGTTGTGTTATTGGAAGGTGAGTGGAGATGCTGAGGATGGGTTTCTGCAGGTTGTGTTATTGGAAGGTGAGTGAAGATGCTGAGGATGGGTTTCTGCAGGTTGTGTTATTGGAAGGTGAGTGTAGATGCAGAGGATGGGTTTCTGTAGGTTGTATTATTGGAAGGTTAGTGAAGATGCTGAGGATGGTTTCTCCAGGTTGTATTATTGGAAGGTGAGTGGAGATGATGAGCATGGGTTTCTGCAGGTTGTGTTATTGGGAGGTAAGTGGAGATGCTGAGGATGGGTTCTGCAGGTTGTGTTATTGGAAGATTAGTGAATATGTTGTGGATGGGTTTCTGCAGGTTGTGTTATTGGAAGGTGAGTGGAGATGCTGAGGATGGGTTTCTGCAGGTTGTGCTATTGGGAGGTGAGTGGAGATGCTGAGGATGGGTTTCTGCAGGTTGTGTAATTGGGAGGTGAGTGGAGATGCTGAGGATGGGTTTCTGCAGGTTGTGTTATTGGGAAGTGAGTGGAGATGATGAGGATGGGTTTCTGCAGGTTGTGTTATTGGGAGGTGAGTGGAGATGCAGAGGATGGGTTTCTGAAGGTTGTGTTATTGGGAGGTGAGTGGAGATGCTGAGGATGGGTTTCTGCAGGTTGTGTTATTGGGAGGTGAGTGGAGATGCTGAGGATGGGTTTCTGCAGGTTGTGTTATTGGAAGGTGAGTGAAGATGTTGAGAATGGGTTTCTGCAGGTTGTGTTATTGGGAGGATATTAAAGATGCTGAGGATGGGTTTCTGCAGGTTGTGTTCTTGGGAGGTGAGTGGAGATGCTGAGGATGGGTTTCTGCAGGTTGTGTTATTGGAAGGTGACTGGGGATGCTGAGGATGGGTTTCTGCAGGTTGTGTTATTGGGAGGTTAGTGAAGATGCTGAGGATGTGTTTCTGCAGGTTGTGTTATTGGGAGGTGAGTGGAGATGCTGAGGATGTGTTTCTGCAGGTTGTGTTATTGGGAGGTTAGTGGAGATGCTGAGGATGGGTTTCTGCAGGTTATGTAATTGGAAGGTGAGTGAAGATGCTGAGGATGGGTTTCTGCAGGTTGTGTTATTGGGAGGTGAGTGGAGATGCAGAGGATGTGTTTCTGCAGGTTGAGTTATTGGGAGGTGAGTGAAGATGCTGAGGATGGGTTTCTGCAGGTTGTGTTATTGGGAGGTGAGTGAAGATGCTGAGGATGGGTTTCTGCAGGCTGTGGTATTGGGAGGTTAGTGAAGATGCTGAGAATGGGTTTCTGCAGGTTGTGTTATTGGGAGATGAGTGGAGATGCTGAGGATGGGTTTCTGCAGGTTGTGGTATTGGGAGGTTAGTGAAGATGCTGAGGATGGGTTTCTGCAGGTTGTGTTATTGGGGGGTGAGTGAAGATGCTGAGGATGGGTTTCTGCAGGTTGTGTTATTGGAAGGTGAGTGGAGACGCTGGGGATGGGTTTCTGCAGGTTGTGTTATTGGAAGGTTAGTGAAGATACTGAGGATGGGTTTCTGCAGGTTGTGTTATTGGGAGGTGAGTGGAGATGCTGAGGATGGGTTTCTGCAGATTGTGTTATTGGGAGGTGAGTGGAGATGCTGAGGATGGGTTTCTGCAGGTTGTGTTATTGGAAGGTGAGTGGAGACGCTGGGGATGGGTTTCTGCAGGTTGTGTTATTGGAAGGTGAGTGGAGATGCTGAGGATGGGTTTCTGCAGGTTGTGGTATTGGAAGGTGAGTGGAGATGCTGAGTATGGGTTTCTGCAGGTTGTGCTATTGGAAGGTTAGTGAAGATGCTGAGGATGGGTTTCTGCAGGTTGTGTTATTGGGAGGTGAGTGGAGATGCTGAGGATGGGTTTCTGCAGGTTGTGTTATTGGGAGGTGAGTGGAGATGCTGAGGATGGGTTTCTGCAGGTTGTGTTATTGGGGGGTGAGTGAAGATGCTGAGGATGGGTTTCTGCAGGTTCTGTCATTGGAAGGTCAGTATAGATGCTGAGGATGGGTTTCTGCAGGTTGTGTTATTGGGGGGTGAGTGAAGATGCTGAGGATGGGTTTCTGCAGGTTCTGTCATTGGAAGGTCAGTAGAGATACTGAGTATGGGTTTCTGCAGGTTGTGTTATTGGAAGGTTAGTGGAGAGGCTGCGGATGGGTTTCTGCAGGTTGTTTTATTGGAAGGTGAGTGAAGATGCTGAGGATTGTTTTCTGCAGGTTGTGTTATTGGGAGGTAAGTGGAGATGCTGAGGATGGGTTCTGCAGGTTGTGTTATTGGAAGATTAGTGAATATGTTGTGGATGGGTTTCTGCAGGTTGTGTTATTGGAAGGTGAGTGGAGATGCTGAGGATGGGTTTCTGCAGGTTGTGTTATTGGGAGGTGAGTGCAGATGCTGAGGATGGGTTTCTGCAGGTTGTGTTATTGGAAGGTGAGTGGAGATGCTGAGGATGGGTTTCTGCAGGTTGTGTTATTGGACGGTGAGTGGAGATGCTGAGGATGGGTTTCTGCAGGTTGTGTAATTGGGAGGTGAGTGGAGATGCTGAGGATGGGTTTCTGCAGGTTGTGTTATTGGGAGGTGAGTGGAGATGCTGAGGATGGGTTTCTGCAGGTTGTGTAATTGGGAGGTGAGTGGAGATGCTGAGGATGGGTTTCTGCAGGTTGTGTTATTGGGAGGTGAGTGGAGATGCTGAGAATGGGTTTCTGCAGGTTGTGTTATTGGGAGGTGAGTGGAGATGCTGAGGATGGGTTTCTGCAGGTTGTGTTATTGGGAGGTGAGTGGAGATGCTGAGGATGGGTTTCTGCAGGTTGTGTTATTGGAAGGTGAGTGAAGATGTTGAGAATGGGTTTGTGCAGGTTGTGTTATTGGGAGGATATTAAAGATGCTGAGGATGGGTTTCTGCAGGTTGTGTTCTTGGGAGGTGAGTGGAGATGCTGAGGATGTGTTTCTGCAGGTTGTGTTATTGGGAGGTGAGTGAAGATGCTGAGGATGGGTTTCTGCAGGTTGTGTTATTGGGAGGTGAGTGAAGATGCTGAGGATGTGTTTCTGCAGGTTGTGTTATTGGGAGGTGAGTGGAGATGCTGAGGATGTGTTTCTGCAGGTTGTGTTATTGGGAGGTGAGTGAAGATGCTGAGGATGGGTTTCTGCAGGTTGTGTTATTGGGAGGTGAGTGGAGATGCTGAGGATGGGTTTCTGCAGGTTGTGTTATTGGGAGGTGAGTGAAGATGCTGAGGATGGGTTTCTGCAGGTTGTGTTATTCGAAGGTTAGGGAAGATGCTGAGAATGGGTTTCTGCAGGTTGTGTTATTGAGAGGTTAGTGAAGATGCTGAGCATGGGTTTCTGCAGGTTATGTTATTGGAAGGTGAGTGAAGATGCTGAGGATGGGTTTCTGCAGGTTGTGTTTTTGGGAGGTGAGTGGAGATGCTGAGGATGGGTTTCTGCAGGTTGTGTTATTGGAAGGTGAGTGGAGATGCTGAGGATGGGTTTCTGCAGGTTGTGTTATTAGGAGGTGAGTGAAGATGCTGAGGATGGGTTTCTGCAGGTTGTGTTATTGGAAGGTGAGTGGAGATGCTGAGGATGGGTTTCTGCAGGTTGTGTTATTGGGAGGTTAGTGAAGATGCTGAGGATGTGTTTCTGCAGGTTGTGTTATTGGGAGGTGAGTGGAGATGCAGAGGATGTGTTCCTGCAGGTTGTGTTATTGGGAGGTGAGTGAAGATGCTGAGGATGGGTTTCTGCAGGTTGTGTTATTGGAAGGTGAGTGAGGATGCTGAGAATGGGTTTCTGCAGGTTGTGTTATTGGGAGGTTAGTGGAGATGCTGAGGATGGGTTTCTGCAGGTTGTGTTATTGGGAGGTGAGTGGAGATGCTGAGGATGGGTTTCTGCAGGTTGTGTTATTGGGGGGTGAGTGAAGATGCTGAGGATGGGTTTCTGCAGGTTCTGTCATTGGAAGGTCAGTATAGATGCTGAGGATGGGTTTCTGCAGGTTGTGTTATTGGGGGGTGAGTGAAGATGCTGAGGATGGGTTTCTGCAGGTTCTGTCATTGGAAGGTCAGTAGAGATACTGAGTATGGGTTTCTGCAGGTTGTGTTATTGGAAGGTTAGTGGAGAGGCTGCGGATGGGTTTCTGCAGGTTGTTTTATTGGAAGGTGAGTGAAGATGCTGAGGATTGTTTTCTGCAGGTTGTGTTATTGGGAGGTAAGTGGAGATGCTGAGGATGGGTTCTGCAGGTTGTGTTATTGGAAGATTAGTGAATATGTTGTGGATGGGTTTCTGCAGGTTGTGTTATTGGAAGGTGAGTGGAGATGCTGAGGATGGGTTTCTGCAGGTTGTGTTATTGGGAGGTGAGTGCAGATGCTGAGGATGGGTTTCTGCAGGTTGTGTTATTGGAAGGTGAGTGGAGATGCTGAGGATGGGTTTCTGCAGGTTGTGTTATTGGACGGTGAGTGGAGATGCTGAGGATGGGTTTCTGCAGGTTGTGTAATTGGGAGGTGAGTGGAGATGCTGAGGATGGGTTTCTGCAGGTTGTGTTATTGGGAGGTGAGTGGAGATGCTGAGGATGGGTTTCTGCAGGTTGTGTAATTGGGAGGTGAGTGGAGATGCTGAGGATGGGTTTCTGCAGGTTGTGTTATTGGGAGGTGAGTGGAGATGCTGAGAATGGGTTTCTGCAGGTTATGTTATTGGGAGGTGAGTGGAGATGCTGAGGATGGGTTTCTGCAGGTTGTGTTATTGGGAGGTGAGTGGAGATGCTGAGGATGGGTTTCTGCAGGTTGTGTTATTGGAAGGTGAGTGAAGATGTTGAGAATGGGTTTGTGCAGGTTGTGTTATTGGGAGGATATTAAAGATGCTGAGGATGGGTTTCTGCAGGTTGTGTTCTTGGGAGGTGAGTGGAGATGCTGAGGATGTGTTTCTGCAGGTTGTGTTATTGGGAGGTGAGTGAAGATGCTGAGGATGGGTTTCTGCAGGTTGTGTTATTGGGAGGTGAGTGAAGATGCTGAGGATGTGTATCTGCAGGTTGTGTTATTGGGAGGTGAGTGGAGATGCTGAGGATGTGTTTCTGCAGGTTGTGTTATTGGGAGGTGAGTGAAGATGCTGAGGATGGGTTTCTGCAGGTTGTGTTATTGGGAGGTGAGTGGAGATGCTGAGGATGGGTTTCTGCAGGTTGTGTTATTGGGAGGTGAGTGAAGATGCTGAGGATGGGTTTCTGCAGGTTGTGTTATTCGAAGGTTAGGGAAGATGCTGAGAATGGGTTTCTGCAGGTTGTGTTTTTGAGAGGTTAGTGAAGATGCTGAGGATGGGTTTCTGCAGGTTATGTTATTGGAAGGTGAGTGAAGATGCTGAGGATGGGTTTCTGCAGGTTGTGTTTTTGGGAGGTGAGTGGAGATGCTGAGGATGGGTTTCTGCAGGTTGTGTTATTGGAAGGTGAGTGGAGATGCTGAGGATGGGTTTCTGCAGGTTGTGTTATTAGGAGGTGAGTGAAGATGCTGAGGATGGGTTTCTGCAGGTTGTGTTATTGGAAGGTGAGTGGAGATGCTGAGGATGGGTTTCTGCAGGTTGTGTTATTGGGAGGTTAGTGAAGATGCTGAGGATGTGTTTCTGCAGGTTGTGTTATTGGGAGGTGAGTGGAGATGCAGAGGATGTGTTCCTGCAGGTTGTGTTATTGGGAGGTGAGTGAAGATGCTGAGGATGGGTTTCTGCAGGTTGTGTTATTGGAAGGTGAGTGAGGATGCTGAGAATGGGTTTCTGCAGGTTGTGTTATTGGGAGGTTAGTGGAGATGCTGAGGATGGGTTTCTGCAGGTTATGTTATTGGGAGGTGACTGGAGATGCTGAGGATGGGTTTCTGCAGGTTGTGTTATTGGGAGGTGAGTGGAGATGCTGAGGATGGGTTTCTCCAGGTTGTGTTATTGGGAGGTGAGTGGAGATGCTGAGGATGGGTTTCTGCAGGTTGTGTTATTGGAAGGTTAGTGACGATGCTGAGGATGGGGTTCTGCAGGTTGTGTTATTGGGAGGTGAGTGGAGATGCTGAGGATGTGTTTCTGCAGGTTGTGTTATTGGGAGGTTAGTGGAGATGCTGAGGATGGGTTTCTGCAGGTTATGTTATTGGAAGGTGAGTGAAGATGCTGAGGATGGGTTTCTGCAGGTTGTGTTATTGGGAGGTGAGTGGAGATGCAGAGGATGTGTTTCTGCAGGTTGAGTTATTGGGAGGTGAGTGAAGATGCTGAGGATGGGTTTCTGCAGGTTGTGTTATTGGGAGGTGAGTGAAGATGCTGAGGATGGGTTTCTGCAGGTTGTGGTATTGGGAGGTTAGTGAAGATGCTGAGAATGGGTTTCTGCAGGTTGTGTTATTGGGAGATGAGTGGAGATGCTGAGGATGGGTTTCTGCAGGTTGTGGTATTGGGAGGTTAGTGAAGATGCTGAGGATGGGTTTCTGCAGGTTGTGTTATTGGGGGGTGAGTGAAGATGCTGAGGATGGGTTTCTGCAGGTTGTGTTATTGGAAGGTGAGTGGAGACGCTGGGGATGGGTTTCTGCAGGTTGTGTTATTGGAAGGTTAGTGAAGATACTGAGGATGGGTTTCTGCAGGTTGTGTTATTGGGAGGTGAGTGGAGATGCTGAGGATGGGTTTCTGCAGATTGTGTTATTGGGAGGTGAGTGGAGATGCTGAGGATGGGTTTCTGCAGGTTGTGTTATTGGAAGGTGAGTGGAGACGCTGGGGATGGGTTTCTGCAGGTTGTGTTATTGGAAGGTGAGTGGAGATGCTGAGGATGGGTTTCTGCAGGTTGTGTTATTGGGAGGTGAGTGAAGATGCTGAGGATGGGTTTCTGCAGGTTGTGTTATTCGAAGGTTAGGGAAGATGCTGAGAATGGGTTTCTGCAGGTTGTGTTATTGAGAGGTTAGTGAAGATGCTGAGGATGGGTTTCTGCAGGTTATGTTATTGGAAGGTGAGTGAAGATGCTGAGGATGGGTTTCTGCAGGTTGTGTTTTTGGGAGGTGAGTGGAGATGCTGAGGATGGGTTTCTGCAGGTTGTGTTATTGGAAGGTGAGTGGAGATGCTGAGGATGGGTTTCTGCAGGTTGTGTTATTAGGAGGTGAGTGAAGATGCTGAGGATGGGTTTCTGCAGGTTGTGTTATTGGAAGGTGAGTGGAGATGCTGAGGATGGGTTTCTGCAGGTTGTGTTATTGGGAGGTTAGTGAAGATGCTGAGGATGTGTTTCTGCAGGTTGTGTTATTGGGAGGTGAGTGGAGATGCAGAGGATGTGTTCCTGCAGGTTGTGTTATTGGGAGGTGAGTGAAGATGCTGAGGATGGGTTTCTGCAGGTTGTGTTATTGGAAGGTGAGTGAGGATGCTGAGAATGGGTTTCTGCAGGTTGTGTTATTGGGAGGTTAGTGGAGATGCTGAGGATGGGTTTCTGCAGGTTATGTTATTGGGAGGTGACTGGAGATGCTGAGGATGGGTTTCTGCAGGTTGTGTTATTGGGAGGTGAGTGGAGATGCTGAGGATGGGTTTCTCCAGGTTGTGTTATTGGGAGGTGAGTGGAGATGCTGAGGATGGGTTTCTGCAGGTTGTGTTATTGGAAGGTTAGTGACGATGCTGAGGATGGGGTTCTGCAGGTTGTGTTATTGGGAGGTGAGTGGAGATGCTGAGGATGTGTTTCTGCAGGTTGTGTTATTGGGAGGTTAGTGGAGATGCTGAGGATGGGTTTCTGCAGGTTATGTTATTGGAAGGTGAGTGAAGATGCTGAGGATGGGTTTCTGCAGGTTGTGTTATTGGGAGGTGAGTGGAGATGCAGAGGATGTGTTTCTGCAGGTTGAGTTATTGGGAGGTGAGTGAAGATGCTGAGGATGGGTTTCTGCAGGTTGTGTTATTGGGAGGTGAGTGAAGATGCTGAGGATGGGTTTCTGCAGGTTGTGGTATTGGGAGGTTAGTGAAGATGCTGAGAATGGGTTTCTGCAGGTTGTGTTATTGGGAGATGAGTGGAGATGCTGAGGATGGGTTTCTGCAGGTTGTGGTATTGGGAGGTTAGTGAAGATGCTGAGGATGGGTTTCTGCAGGTTGTGTTATTGGGGGGTGAGTGAAGATGCTGAGGATGGGTTTCTGCAGGTTGTGTTATTGGAAGGTGAGTGGAGACGCTGGGGATGGGTTTCTGCAGGTTGTGTTATTGGAAGGTTAGTGAAGATACTGAGGATGGGTTTCTGCAGGTTGTGTTATTGGGAGGTGAGTGGAGATGCTGAGGATGGGTTTCTGCAGATTGTGTTATTGGGAGGTGAGTGGAGATGCTGAGGATGGGTTTCTGCAGGTTGTGTTATTGGAAGGTGAGTGGAGACGCTGGGGATGGGTTTCTGCAGGTTATGTTATTGGAAGGTGAGTGAAGATGCTGAGGATGGGTTTCTGCAGGTTGTGTTATTGGGAGGTTAGTGGAGATGCTGAGGATGGGTTTCTGCAGGTTATGTTATTGGAAGGTGAGTGAAGATGCTGAGGATGGGTTTCTGCAGGTTGTGTTATTGGGAGGTGAGTGGAGATGCAGAGGATGTGTTTCTGCAGGTTGAGTTATTGGGAGGTGAGTGAAGATGCTGAGGATGGGTTTCTGCAGGTTGTGTTATTGGGAGGTGAGTGAAGATGCTGAGGATGGGTTTCTGCAGGTTGTGGTATTGGGAGGTTAGTGAAGATGCTGAGAATGGGTTTCTGCAGGTTGTGTTATTGGGAGATGAGTGGAGATGCTGAGGATGGGTTTCTGCAGGTTGTGGTATTGGGAGGTTAGTGAAGATGCTGAGGATGGGTTTCTGCAGGTTGTGTTATTGGGGGGTGAGTGAAGA
The DNA here is from genome assembly GCF_047496885.1 of Scyliorhinus torazame. Classification (NCBI taxonomy): domain Eukaryota; kingdom Metazoa; phylum Chordata; class Chondrichthyes; order Carcharhiniformes; family Scyliorhinidae; genus Scyliorhinus; species Scyliorhinus torazame. Next base: position 558,491 of record NW_027307780.1, read on the forward strand.
TGCTGAGGATGGGTTTCTGCAGGTTGTGTTATTGGAAGGTGAGTGGAGACGCTGGGGATGGGTTTCTGCAGGTTGTGTTATTGGAAGGTTAGTGAAGATACTGAGGATGGGTTTCTGCAGGTTGTGTTATTGGGAGGTGAGTGGAGATGCTGAGGATGGGTTTCTGCAGATTGTGTTATTGGGAGGTGAGTGGAGATGCTGAGGATGGGTTTCTGCAGGTTGTGTTATTGGAAGGTGAGTGGAGACGCTGGGGATGGGTTTCTGCAGGTTGTGTTATTGGAAGGTGAGTGGAGATGCTGAGGATGGGTTTCTGCAGGTTGTGGTATTGGAAGGTGAGTGGAGATGCTGAGTATGGGTTTCTGCAGGTTGTGCTATTGGAAGGTTAGTGAAGATGCTGAGGATGGGTTTCTGCAGGTTGTGTTATTGGGACGTGAGTGGAGATGCTGAGGATGGGTTTCTGCAGGTTGTGTTATTGGGGGGTGAGTGAAGATGCTGAGGATGGGTTTCTGCAGGTTCTGTCATTGGAAGGTCAGTATAGATGCTGAGGATGGGTTTCTGCAGGTTGTGTTATTGGGGGGTGAGTGAAGACGCTGAGGATGGGTTTCTGCAGGTTCTGTCATTGGAAGGTCAGTAGAGATACTGAGGATGGGTTTCTGCAGGTTGTGTTATTGGAAGGTTAGTGGAGATGCTGAGAATGGGTTTCTGCAGGTTGCGTTATTGGAAGGTGAGTGAAGAGGCTGCGGATGGGTTTCTGCAGGTTGTTTTATTGGAAGGTGAGTGAAGATGCTGAGGATTGTTTTCTGCAGGTTGTGTTATTGGCAGGTAAGTGGAGATGCTGAGGATGGGTTCTGCAGGTTGTGTTATTGGAAGATTAGTGAATATGTTGTGGATGGGTTTCTGCAGGTTGTGTTATTGGAAGGTGAGTGGAGATGCTGAGGATGGGTTTCTGCAGGTTGTGTTATTGGGAGGTGAGTGCAGATGCTGAGGATGGGTTTCTGCAGGTTGTGTTATTGGAAGGTGAGTGGAGATGCTGAGGATGGGTTTCTGCAGGTTGTGTTATTGGACGGTGAGTGGAGATGCTGAGGATGGGTTTCTGCAGGTTGTGTAATTGGGAGGTGAGTGGAGATGCTGAGGATGGGTTTCTGCAGGTTGTGTTATTGGGAGGTGAGTGGAGATGCTGAGGATGGGTTTCTGCAGGTTGTGTAATTGGGAGGTGAGTGGAGATGCTGAGGATGGGTTTCTGCAGGTTGTGTTATTGGGAGGTGAGTGGAGATGCTGAGAATGGGTTTCTGCAGGTTGTGTTATTGGGAGGTGAGTGGAGATGCTGAGGATGGGTTTCTGCAGGTTGTGTTATTGGGAGGTGAGTGGAGATGCTGAGGATGGGTTTCTGCAGGTTGTGTTATTGGAAGGTGAGTGAAGATGTTGAGAATGGGTTTGTGCAGGTTGTGTTATTGGGAGGATATTAAAGATGCTGAGGATGGGTTTCTGCAGGTTGTGTTCTTGGGAGGTGAGTGGAGATGCTGAGGATGTGTTTCTGCAGGTTGTGTTATTGGGAGGTGAGTGAAGATGCTGAGGATGGGTTTCTGCAGGTTGTGTTATTGGGAGGTGAGTGAAGATGCTGAGGATGTGTTTCTGCAGGTTGTGTTATTGGGAGGTGAGTGGAGATGCTGAGGATGTGTTTCTGCAGGTTGTGTTATTGGGAGGTGAGTGAAGATGCTGAGGATGGGTTTCTGCAGGTTGTGTTATTGGGAGGTGAGTGGAGATGCTGAGGATGGGTTTCTGCAGGTTGTGTTATTGGGAGGTGAGTGAAGATGCTGAGGATGGGTTTCTGCAGGTTGTGTTATTCGAAGGTTAGGGAAGATGCTGAGAATGGGTTTCTGCAGGTTGTGTTATTGAGAGGTTAGTGAAGATGCTGAGGATGGGTTTCTGCAGGTTATGTTATTGGAAGGTGAGTGAAGATGCTGAGGATGGGTTTCTGCAGGTTGTGTTTTTGGGAGGTGAGTGGAGATGCTGAGGATGGGTTTCTGCAGGTTGTGTTATTGGAAGGTGAGTGGAGATTCTGAGGATGGGTTTCTGCAGGTTGTGTTATTAGGAGGTGAGTGGAGATGCTGAGGATGGGTTTCTGCAGGTTGTGTTATTGGAAGGTGAGTGGAGATGCTGAGGATGGGTTTCTGCAGGTTGTGTTATTGGGAGGTTAGTGAAGATGCTGAGGATGTGTTTCTGCAGGTTGTGTTATTGGGAGGTGAGTGGAGATGCAGAGGATGTGTTCCTGCAGGTTGTGTTATTGGGAGGTGAGTGAAGATGCTGAGGATGGGTTTCTGCAGGTTGTGTTATTGGAAGGTGAGTGAGGATGCTGAGAATGGGTTTCTGCAGGTTGTGTTATTGGGAGGTTAGTGGAGATGCTGAGGATGGGTTTCTGCAGGTTATGTTATTGGGAGGTGACTGGAGATGCTGAGGATGGGTTTCTGCAGGTTGTGTTATTGGGAGGTGAGTGGAGATGCTGAGGATGGGTTTCTCCAGGTTGTGTTATTGGGAGGTGAGTGGAGATGCTGAGGATGGGTTTCTGCAGGTTGTGTTATTGGAAGGTTAGTGACGATGCTGAGGATGGGGTTCTGCAGTTTTTGTTATTGGAAGGTTAACGAATATGTTGTGGATGGGTTTCTGCAGGTTGTGTTATTGGAAGGTTAGTGAAGATGCTGAGGATGTGTTACTGCAGGTTGTGTTATTGGAAGGTGAGTGAAGATGCTGAGGATTAGTTTCTGCAGGTTGTGTTATTGGAAGGTGAGTGGAGATGCTGAGGATGGGTTTCTCCAGGTTGTGTTATTGGAAGGTGAGTGGAGATGCTGAGGATGGGTTTCTGCTGGTTGTGTTATTGGAAGGTGAGTGAAGATGCTGAGGATGGGTTTCTGCAGGTTGTGTTATTGGAAGGTGAGTGGAGATGCAGAGGATGGGTTTCTGTAGGTTGTATTATTGGAAGGTTAGTGAAGATGCTGAGGATGGTTTCTCCAGGTTGTATTATTGGAAGGTGAGTGGAGATGCTGAGGATGGGTTTCTGCAGGTTGTGTTATTGGGAGGTGAGTGGAGATGCTGAGGATGGGTTTCTGCAGGTTGTGTTATTGGAAGGTGAGTGGAGATGCTGAGGATGGGTTTCTGCAGGTTGTGTTATTAGGAGGTGAGTGGAGATGCTGAGGATGGGTGTCTGCAGGTTGTGTTATTGGAAGGTGAGTGGAGATGCTGAGGATGGGTTTCTGCAGGTTGTGTTATTGGGAGGTTAGTGAAGATGCTGAGGATGTGTTTCTGCAGGTTGTGTTATTGGGAGGTGAGTGGAGATGCAGAGGATGTGTTCCTGCAGGTTGTGTTATTGGGAGGTGAGTGAAGATGCTGAGGATGGGTTTCTGCAGGTTGTGTTATTGGAAGGTGAGTGAGGATGCTGAGAATGGGTTTCTGCAGGTTGTGTTATTGGGAGGTTAGTGGAGATGCTGAGGATGGGTTTCTGCAGGTTATGTTATTGGGAGGTGACTGGAGATGCTGAGGATGGGTTTCTGCTGGTTGTGTTATTGGAAGGTGAGTGAAGATGCTGAGGATGGGTTTCTGCAGGTTGTGTTATTGGAAGGTGAGTGGAGATGCAGAGGATGGGTTTCTGTAGGTTGTATTATTGGAAGGTTAGTGAAGATGCTGAGGATGGTTTCTCCAGGTTGTATTATTGGAAGGTGAGTGGAGATGCTGAGGATGGGTTTCTGCAGGTTGTGTTATTGGGAGGTGAGTGGAGATGCTGAGGATGGGTTTCTGCAGGTTGTGTTATTGGAAGGTGAGTGGAGATGCTGAGGATGGGTTTCTGCAGGTTGTGTTATTAGGAGGTGAGTGGAGATGCTGAGGATGGGTTTCTGCAGGTTGTGTTATTGGAAGGTGAGTGGAGATGCTGAGGATGGGTTTCTGCAGGTTGTGTTATTGGGAGGTTAGTGAAGATGCTGAGGATGTGTTTCTGCAGGTTGTGTTATTGGGAGGTGAGTGGAGATGCAGAGGATGTGTTCCTGCAGGTTGTGTTATTGGGAGGTGAGTGAAGATGCTGAGGATGGGTTTCTGCAGGTTGTGTTATTGGAAGGTGAGTGAGGATGCTGAGAATGGGTTTCTGCAGGTTGTGTTATTGGGAGGTTAGTGGAGATGCTGAGGATGGGTTTCTGCAGGTTATGTTATTGGGAGGCGACTGGAGATGCTGAGGATGGGTTTCTGCAGGTTGTGTTATTGGGAGGTGAGTGGAGATGCTGAGGATGGGTTTCTCCAGGTTGTGTTATTGGGAGGTGAGTGGAGATGCTGAGGATGGGTTTCTGCAGGTTGTGTTATTGGAAGGTTAGTGACGATGCTGAGGATGGGGTTCTGCAGTTTTTGTTATTGGAAGGTTAACGAATATGTTGTGGATGGGTTTCTGCAGGTTGTGTTATTGGAAGGTTAGTGAAGATGCTGAGGATGGGTTTCTGCAGGTTGTGTTATTGGGAGGTTAGTGAAGATGCTGAGGATGTGTTACTGCAGGTTGTGTTATTGGAAGGTGAGTGAAGATGCTGAGGATGGGTTTCTGCAGGTTGTGTGATTGGAAGTTGAGTGGAGATGCTGAGGATGGGGTTCTGCAGGTTGTGTTATTGGAAGGTTAGTGGAGATGCTGAGGATGGGTTTCTCCAGGTTGTGTTATTGGAAGGTGAGTGGAGATGCTGAGGATGGGTTTCTGCTGGTTGTGTAATTGGAAGGTGAGTGAAGATGCTGAGGATGGGTTTCTGCAGGTTGTGCTATTGGGAGGTGAGTGGAGATGCTGAGGATGGGTTTCTGCAGGTTGTGTAATTGGGAGGTGAGTGGAGATGCTGAGGATGGGTTTCTGCAGGTTGTGTTATTGGGAGGTGAGTGGAGATGATGAGGATGGGTTTCTGCAGGTTGTGTTATTGGGAGGTGAGTGGAGATGCAGAGGATGGGTTTCTGAAGGTTGTGTTATTGGGAGGTGAGTGGAGATGCTGAGGATGGGTTTCTGCAGGTTGTGTTATTGGGAGGTGAGTGGAGATGCTGAGGATGGGTTTCTGCAGGTTGTGTTATTGGAAGGTGAGTGAAGATGTTGACAATGGGTTTCTGCAGGTTGTGTTATTGGGAGGATATTAAAGATGCTGAGGAGGGGTTTCTGCAGGTTGTGTTCTTGGGAGGTGAGTGGAGATGCTGAGGATGGGTTTCTGCAGGTTGTGTTATTGGAAGGTGACTGGGGATGCTGAGGATGGGTTTCTGCAGGTTGTGTTATTGGGAGGTTAGTGAAGATGCTGAGGATGTGTTTCTGCAGGTTGTGTTATTGGGAGGTGACTGGAGATGCTGAGGATGTGTTTCTGCAGGTTGTGTTATTGGGAGTTTAGTGGAGATGCTGAGGATGGGTTTCTGCAGGTTATGTTATTGGAAGGTGAGTGAAGATGCTGAGGATGGGTTTCTGCAGGTTGTGTTATTGGGAGGTGAGTGGAGATGCAGAGGATGTGTTTCTGCAGGTTGAGTTATTGGGAGGTGAGTGAAGATGCTGATGATGGGTTTCTGCAGGTTGTGTTATTGGGAGGTGAGTGAAGATGCTGAGGATGGGTTTCTGCAGGTTGTGGTATTGGGAGGTTAGTGAAGATGCTGAGAATGGGTTTCTGCAGGTTGTGTTATTGGGAGGTGAGTGGAGATGCTGAGGATGGGTTTCTGCAGGTTGTGGTATTGGGAGGTTAGTGAAGATGCTGATAATGGGTTTCTGCAGGTTGTGTTATTGGGAGGTGAGTGGAGATGCTGAGGATGGGTTTCTGCAGGTTGTGTTATTGGGAGGTGAGTGAAGATGCTGAGGATGGGTTTCTGCAGGTTGTTTTATTGGAAGGTGAGTGAGGATGCTGAGAATGGGTTTCTGCAGGTTGTGTTATTGGGAGGTTAGTGGAGATGCTGAGGATGGGTTTCTGCAGGTTTTGTTATTAGGAGGTGAGTGGAGATGCTGAGGATGGGTTTCTGCAGGTTGTGTTATTGGAAGGTGAGTGGAGATGCTGAGGATGGGTTTCTGCAGGTTGTGTTATTGGGAGGTTAGTGAAGATGCTGAGGATGTGTTTCTGCAGGTTGTGTTATTGGGAGGTGAGTGGAGATGCAGAGGATGTGTTCCTGCAGGTTGTGTTATTGGGAGGTGAGTGAAGATGCTGAGGATGGGTTTCTGCAGGTTGTGTTATTGGAAGGTGAGTGGAGATGCTGAGGATGGGTTTCTGCAGGTTGTGTTATTGGAAGGTTAGTGGAGATGCTGAGGATGGGTTTCTCCAGGTTGTGTTATTGGAAGGTGAGTGGAGATGCTGAGGATGGGTTTCTGCAGGTTGTGTTATAGGAAGGTGAGTGAAGATGCTGAGGATGGGTTTCTGCAGGTTGTGTTATTGGAAGGTGAGTGGAGATGCAGAAGATGGGTTTCTGTAGGTTGTATTATTGGAAGGTTAGTGAAGATGCTGAGGATGGTTTCTCCAGGTTGTGTTATTGGGAGGTGAGTGGAGATGCAGAGGATGGGTTTCTGCAGGTTATGTTATTGGGAGGTGAGTGGAGATGCTGAGGATGGGTTTCTGCAGGTTGTGTTATTGGGAGGTGAGTGGAGATGCTGAGGATGGGTTTCTCCAGGTTGTGTTATTGGGAGGTGAGTGGAGATGCTGAGGATGGGTTTCTGCAGGTTGTGTTATTGGAAGGTTAGTGACGATGCTGAGGATGGGGTTCTGCAGTTTTTGTTATTGGAAGGTTAACGAATATGTTGTGGATGGGTTTCTGCCGGTTGTGTTATTGGAAGGTTAGTGAAGATGCTGAGGATGGGTTTCTGCAGGTTGTGTTATTGGGAGGTTAGTGAAGATGCTGAGGATGTGATTCTGCAGGTTGTGTTATTGGAAGGTGAGTGAAGATGCTGAGGATGGGTTTCTGCAGGTTGTGTTATTGGAAGGTGAGTGGAGATGCTGAGGATGGGTTTCTGCAGGTTGTGTTATTGGAAGGTTAGTGGAGATGCTGAGGATGGGTTTCTCCAGGTTGTGTTATTGGAAGGTGAGTGGAGATGCTGAGGATGGGTTTCTGCAGGTTGTGTTATTGGAAGGTGAGTGAAGATGCTGAGGATGGGTTTCTGCAGGTTGTGTTATTGGAAGGTGAGTGGAGATGCAGAGGATGGGTTTCTGTAGGTTGTATTATTGGAAGGTTAGTGAAGATGCTGAGGATGGTTTCTCCAGGTTGTGTTATTGGGAGGTGAGTGGAGATGCAGAGGATGGGTTTCTGCAGGTTCTATTATTGGAAGGTTAGTGGAGATGCTGAGGATGGGTTTCTCCAGGTTGTGTTATTGGATGCTGAGTGGAGATGCTGAGGATGGGTTTCTGCAGGTTGTGTTATTGGAAGGTGAGTGAAGATGCTGAGGATGGGTTTCTGCAGGTTGTGTTATTGGAAGGTGAGTGAAGATGCAGAGGATGGGTTTCTGTAGGTTGTATTATTAGAAGGTTAGTGAAGATGCTGAGGATGGGTTTCTGCAGGTTGTGTTACTGGGAGGTGAGTGAAGATGCTGAGGATGGGTTTCTGCAGGTTGTATTATTCGGAGGTGAGTGAAGATGCTGAGGATGGTTTCTCCAGGTTGTATTATTGGAAGGTGAGTGGAGATGATGAGCATGGGTTTCTGCAGGTTGTGTTATTGGGAGGTAAGTGGAGATGCTGAGGATGGGTTCTGCAGGTTGTGTTATTGGAAGGTGAGTGAAGATGCTGAGGATGGGTTTCTGCAGGTTGTGTTATTGGAAGGTGCGTGGAGATGCAGAGGATGGGTTTCTGTAGGTTGTATTATTGGAAGGTTAGTGAAGATGCTGAGGATGGTTTCTCCAGGTTGTTTTATTGGGAGGTGAGTGGAGATGCAGAGGATGGGTTTCTGCAGGTTGTGTTATTGGAAGGTTAGTGGAGATGCTGAGGATGGGTTTCTCCAGGTTGTGTTATTGGAAGGTGAGTGGAGATGCTGAGGATGGGTTTCTGCAGGTTGTGTTATTGGAAGTTGAGTGAAGATGCTGAGGATGGGTTTCTGCAGGTTGTGTTATTGGAAGGTGAGTGGAGATGCAGAGGATGGGTTTCTGTAGGTTGTATTATTGGAAGGTTAGTGAAGATGCTGAGGATGGCTTCTCCAGGTTGTATTATTGGAAGGTGAGTGGAGATGATGAGCATGGGTTTCTGCAGGTTGTGTTATTGGGAGGTAAGAGGAGATGCTGAGGATGGGTTCTGCAGGTTGTGTTATTGGAAGATTAGTGAATATGTTGTGGATGGGTTTCTGCAGGTTGTGTTATTGGAAGGTGAGTGGAGATGCTGAGGATGGGTTTCTGCAGGTTGTGCTATTGGGAGGTGAGTGGAGATGCTGAGGATGGGTTTCTGCAGGTTGTGTAATTGGGAGGTGAGTGGAGATGCTGAGGATGGGTTTCTGCAGGTTGTGTTATTGGGAGGTGAGTGGAGATGATGAGGATGGGTTTCTGCAGGTTGTGTTATTGGGAGGTGAGTGGAGATGCTGAGGATGGGTTTCTGCAGGTGGTGTTATTGTGAGGTGAGTGGAGATGCTGAGGATGGGTTTCTCCAGGTTGTGTTATTGGGAGGTGAGTGGAGATGCTGAGGATGGGTTTCTGCAGGTTGTGTTATTGGAAGGTTAGTGACGATGCTGAGGATGGGGTTCTGCAGTTTTTGTTATTGGAAGGTTAACGAATATGTTGTGGATGGGTTTCTGCAGGTTGTGTTATTGGAAGGTTAGTGAAGATGCTGAGGATGGGTTTCTGCAGGTTGTGTTATTGGGAGGTTAGTGAAGATGCTGAGGATGTGTTTCTGCAGGTTGTGTTATTGGAAGGTGAGTGAAGATGCTGAGGATGGGTTTCTGCAGGTTGTGTTATTGGAAGGTGAGTGGAGATGCTGAGGATGGGTTTCTGCAGGTTGTGTTATTGGAAGGTTAGTGGAGATGCTGAGGATGGGTTTCTCCAGGTTTTGTTATTGGAAGGTGAGTGGAGATGCTGAGGATGGGTTTCTGCAGGGTGTGTTATTGGAAGGTAAGTGAAGATGCTGAGGATGGGTTTCTGCAGGTTGTGTTATTGGAAGGTGAGTGGAGATGCAGAGGATGGGTTTCTGTAGGTTGTATTATTGGAAGGTTAGTGAAGATGCTGAGGATGGTTTCTCCAGGTTGTGTTATTGGGAGGTGAGTGGAGATGCAGAGGATGGGTTTCTGCAGGTTGTAATATTGGAAGGTTAGTGGAGATGCTGAGGATGGGTTTCTCCAGGTTGTGTTATTGGATGCTGAGTGGAGATGCTGAGGATGGGTTTCTGCAGGTTGTGTTATTGGAAGGTGAGTGAAGATGCTGAGGATGGGTTTCTGCAGGTTGTGTTATTGGAAGGTAAGTGGAGATGCAGAGGATGGGTTTCTGTAGGTTGTATTATTGGAAGGTTAGTGAAGATGCTGAGGATGGGTTTCTGCAGGTTGTGTTACTGGGAGGTGAGTGAAGATGCTGAGGATGGGTTTCTGCAGGTTGTATTATTCGGAGGTGAGTGAAGATGCTGAGGATGGTTTCTCCAGGTTGTATTATTGGAAGGTGAGTGGAGATGATGAGCATGGGTTTCTGCAGGTTGTGTTATTGGGAGGTAAGTGGAGATGCTGAGGATGGGTTCTGCAGGTTGTGTTATTGGAAGGTGAGTGAAGATGCTGAGGATGGGTTTCTGCAGGTTGTGTTATTGGAAGGTGCGTGGAGATGCAGAGGATGGGTTTCTGTAGGTTGTATTATTGGAAGGTTAGTGAAGATGCTGAGGATGGTTTCTCCAGGTTGTTTTATTGGGAGGTGAGTGGAGATGCAGAGGATGGGTTTCTGCAGGTTGTGTTATTGGAAGGTTAGTGGAGATGCTGAGGATGGGTTTCTCCAGGTTGTGTTATTGGAAGGTGAGTGGAGATGCTGAGGATGGGTTTCTGCAGGTTGTGTTATTGGAAGTTGAGTGAAGATGCTGAGGATGGGTTTCTGCAGGTTGTGTTATTGGAAGGTGAGTGGAGATGCAGAGGATGGGTTTCTGTAGGTTGTTTTATTGGAAGGTTAGTGAAGATGCTGAGGATGGTTTCTCCAGGTTGTATTATTGGAAGGTGAGTGGAGATGATGAGCATTGGTTTCTGCAGGTTGTGTTATTGGGAGGTAAGAGGAGATGCTGAGGATGGGTTCTGCAGGTTGTGTTATTGGAACATTAGTGAATATGTTGTGGATGGGTTTCTGCAGGTTGTGTTATTGGAAGGTGAGTGGAGATGCTGAGGATGGGTTTCTGCAGGTTGTGCTATTGGGAGGTGAGTGGAGATGCTGAGGATGGGTTTCTGCAGGTTGTGTAATTGGGAGGTGAGTGGAGATGCTGAGGATGTGTTCCTGCAGGTTGTGTTATTGGGAGGTGAGTGAAGATGCTGAGGATGGGTTTCTGCAGGTTGTGTTATTGGAAGGTCAGTGAGGATGCTGAGAATGGGTTTCTGCAGGTTGTGTTATTGGGAGGTTAGTGGAGATGCTGAGGATGGGTTTCTGCAGGTTATGTTATTGGGAGGTGACTGGAGATGCTGAGGATGGGTTTCTGCAGGTTGTGTTATTGGGAGGTGAGTGGAGATGCTGAGGATGGGTTTCTCCAGGTTGTGTTATTGGGAGGTGAGTGGAGATGCTGAGGATGGGTTTCTGCAGGTTGTGTTATTGGAAGGTTAGTGACGATGCTGAGGATGGGGTTCTGCAGGTTGTGTTATTGGGAGGTGAGTGGAGATGCTGAGGATGTGTTTCTGCAGGTTGTGTTATTGGGAGGTTAGTGGAGATGCTGAGGATGGGTTTCTGCAGGTTATGTTATTGGAAGGTGAGTGAAGATGCTGAGGATGGGTTTCTGCAGGTTGTGTTATTGGGAGGTGAGTGGAGATGCAGAGGATGTGTTTCTGCAGGTTGAGTTATTGGGAGGTGAGTGAAGATGCTGAGGATGGGTTTCTGCAGGTTGTGTTATTGGGAGGTGAGTGAAGATGCTGAGGATGGGTTTCTGCAGGTTGTGGTATTGGGAGGTTAGTGAAGATGCTGAGAATGGGTTTCTGCAGGTTGTGTTATTGGGAGATGAGTGGAGATGCTGAGGATGGGTTTCTGCAGGTTGTGGTATTGGGAGGTTAGTGAAGATGCTGAGGATGGGTTTCTGCAGGTTGTGTTATTGGGGGGTGAGTGAAGATGCTGAGGATGGGTTTCTGCAGGTTGTGTTATTGGAAGGTGAGTGGAGACGCTGGGGATGGGTTTCTGCAGGTTGTGTTATTGGAAGGTTAGTGAAGATACTGAGGATGGGTTTCTGCAGGTTGTGTTATTGGGAGGTGAGTGGAGATGCTGAGGATGGGTTTCTGCAGATTGTGTTATTGGGAGGTGAGTGGAGATGCTGAGGATGGGTTTCTGCAGGTTGTGTTATTGGAAGGTGAGTGGAGACGCTGGGGATGGGTTTCTGCAGGTTATGTTATTGGAAGGTGAGTGAAGATGCTGAGGATGGGTTTCTGCAGGTTGTGTTATTGGGAGGTTAGTGGAGATGCTGAGGATGGGTTTCTGCAGGTTATGTTATTGGAAGGTGAGTGAAGATGCTGAGGATGGGTTTCTGCAGGTTGTGTTATTGGGAGGTGAGTGGAGATGCAGAGGATGTGTTTCTGCAGGTTGAGTTATTGGGAGGTGAGTGAAGATGCTGAGGATGGGTTTCTGCAGGTTGTGTTATTGGGAGGTGAGTGAAGATGCTGAGGATGGGTTTCTGCAGGTTGTGGTATTGGGAGGTTAGTGAAGATGCTGAGAATGGGTTTCTGCAGGTTGTGTTATTGGGAGATGAGTGGAGATGCTGAGGATGGGTTTCTGCAGGTTGTGGTATTGGGAGGTTAGTGAAGATGCTGAGGATGGGTTTCTGCAGGTTGTGTTATTGGGGGGTGAGTGAAGATGCTGAGGATGGGTTTCTGCAGGTTGTGTTATTGGAAGGTGAGTGGAGACGCTGGGGATGGGTTCCTGCAGGTTGTGTTATTGGAAGGTTAGTGAAGATACTGAGGATGGGTTTCTGCAGGTTGTGTTATTGGGAGGTGAGTGGAGATGCTGAGGATGGGTTTCTGCAGATTGTGTTATTGGGAGGTGAGTGGAGATGCTGAGGATGGGTTTCTGCAGGTTGTGTTATTGGAAGGTGAGTGGAGACGCTGGGGATGGGTTTCTGCAGGTTGTGTTATTGGAAGGTGAGTGGAGATGCTGAGGATGGGTTTCTGCAGGTTGTGGTATTGGAAGGTGAGTGGAGATGCTGAGTATGGGTTTCTGCAGGTTGTGCTATTGGAAGGTTAGTGAAGATGCTGAGGATGGGTTTCTGCAGGTTGTGTTATTGGGAGGTGAGTGGAGATGCTGAGGATGGGTTTCTGCAGGTTGTGTTATTGGGGGGTGAGTGAAGATGCTGAGGATGGGTTTCTGCAGGTTCTGTCATTGGAAGGTCAGTATAGATGCTGAGGATGGGTTTCTGCAGGTTGTGTTATTGGGGGGTGAGTGAAGACGCTGAGGATGGGTTTCTGCAGGTTCTGTCATTGGAAGGTCAGTAGAGATACTGAGGATGGGTTTCTGCAGGTTGTGTTATTGGAAGGTTAGTGGAGATGCTGAGAATGGGTTTCTGCAGGTTGCGTTATTGGAAGGTGAGTGAAGAGGCTGCGGATGGGTTTCTGCAGGTTGTTTTATTGGAAGGTGAGTGAAGATGCTGAGGATTGTTTTCTGCAGGTTGTGTTATTGGCAGGTAAGTGGAGATGCTGAGGATGGGTTCTGCAGGTTGTGTTATTGGAAGATTAGTGAATATGTTGTGGATGGGTTTCTGCAGGTTGTGTTATTGGAAGGTGAGTGGAGATGCTGAGGATGGGTTTCTGCAGGTTGTGTTATTGGGAGGTGAGTGCAGATGCTGAGGATGGGTTTCTGCAGGTTGTGTTATTGGAAGGTGAGTGGAGATGCTGAGGATGGGTTTCTGCAGGTTGTGTTATTGGACGGTGAGTGGAGATGCTGAGGATGGGTTTCTGCAGGTTGTGTAATTGGGAGGTGAGTGGAGATGCTGAGGATGGGTTTCTGCAGGTTGTGTTATTGGGAGGTGAGTGGAGATGCTGAGGATGGGTTTCTGCAGGTTGTGTAATTGGGAGGTGAGTGGAGATGCTGAGGATGGGTTTCTGCAGGTTGTGTTATTGGGAGGTGAGTGGAGATGCTGAGAATGGGTTTCTGCAGGTTGTGTTATTGGGAGGTGAGTGGAGATGCTGAGGATGGGTTTCTGCAGGTTGTGTTATTGGGAGGTGAGTGGAGATGCTGAGGATGGGTTTCTGCAGGTTGTGTTATTGGAAGGTGAGTGAAGATGTTGAGAATGGGTTTGTGCAGGTTGTGTTATTGGGAGGATATTAAAGATGCTGAGGATGGGTTTCTGCAGGTTGTGTTCTTGGGAGGTGAGTGGAGATGCTGAGGATGTGTTTCTGCAGGTTGTGTTATTGGGAGGTGAGTGAAGATGCTGAGGATGGGTTTCTGCAGGTTGTGTTATTGGGAGGTGAGTGAAGATGCTGAGGATGTGTTTCTGCAGGTTGTGTTATTGGGAGGTGAGTGGAGATGCTGAGGATGTGTTTCTGCAGGTTGTGTTATTGGGAGGTGAGTGAAGATGCTGAGGATGGGTTTCTGCAGGTTGTGTTATTGGGAGGTGAGTGGAGATGCTGAGGATGGGTTTCTGCAGGTTGTGTTATTGGGAGGTGAGTGAAGATGCTGAGGATGGGTTTCTGCAGGTTGTGTTATTCGAAGGTTAGGGAAGATGCTGAGAATGGGTTTCTGCAGGTTGTGTTATTGAGAGGTTAGTGAAGATGCTGAGGATGGGTTTCTGCAGGTTATGTTATTGGAAGGTGAGTGAAGATGCTGAGGATGGGTTTCTGCAGGTTGTGTTTTTGGGAGGTGAGTGGAGATGCTGAGGATGGGTTTCTGCAGGTTGTGTTATTGGAAGGTGAGTGGAGATTCTGAGGATGGGTTTCTGCAGGTTGTGTTATTAGGAGGTGAGTGGAGATGCTGAGGATGGGTTTCTGCAGGTTGTGTTATTGGAAGGTGAGTGGAGATGCTGAGGATGGGTTTCTGCAGGTTGTGTTATTGGGAGGTTAGTGAAGATGCTGAGGATGTGTTTCTGCAGGTTGTGTTATTGGGAGGTGAGTGGAGATGCAGAGGATGTGTTCCTGCAGGTTGTGTTATTGGGAGGTGAGTGAAGATGCTGAGGATGGGTTTCTGCAGGTTGTGTTATTGGAAGGTGAGTGAGGATGCTGAGAATGGGTTTCTGCAGGTTGTGTTATTGGGAGGTTAGTGGAGATGCTGAGGATGGGTTTCTGCAGGTTATGTTATTGGGAGGTGACTGGAGATGCTGAGGATGGGTTTCTGCAGGTTGTGTTATTGGGAGGTGAGTGGAGATGCTGAGGATGGGTTTCTCCAGGTTGTGTTATTGGGAGGTGAGTGGAGATGCTGAGGATGGGTTTCTGCAGGTTGTGTTATTGGAAGGTTAGTGACGATGCTGAGGATGGGGTTCTGCAGTTTTTGTTATTGGAAGGTTAACGAATATGTTGTGGATGGGTTTCTGCAGGTTGTGTTATTGGAAGGTTAGTGAAGATGCTGAGGATGTGTTACTGCAGGTTGTGTTATTGGAAGGTGAGTGAAGATGCTGAGGATTAGTTTCTGCAGGTTGTGTTATTGGAAGGTGAGTGGAGATGCTGAGGATGGGTTTCTCCAGGTTGTGTTATTGGAAGGTGAGTGGAGATGCTGAGGATGGGTTTCTGCTGGTTGTGTTATTGGAAGGTGAGTGAAGATGCTGAGGATGGGTTTCTGCAGGTTGTGTTATTGGAAGGTGAGTGGAGATGCAGAGGATGGGTTTCTGTAGGTTGTATTATTGGAAGGTTAGTGAAGATGCTGAGGATGGTTTCTCCAGGTTGTATTATTGGAAGGTGAGTGGAGATGCTGAGGATGGGTTTCTGCAGGTTGTGTTATTGGGAGGTGAGTGGAGATGCTGAGGATGGGTTTCTGCAGGTTGTGTTATTGGAAGGTGAGTGGAGATGCTGAGGATGGGTTTCTGCAGGTTGTGTTATTAGGAGGTGAGTGGAGATGCTGAGGATGGGTTTCTGCAGGTTGTGTTATTGGAAGGTGAGTGGAGATGCTGAGGATGGGTTTCTGCAGGTTGTGTTATTGGGAGGTTAGTGAAGATGCTGAGGATGTGTTTCTGCAGGTTGTGTTATTGGGAGGTGAGTGAAGATGCTGAGGATGGGTTTCTGCAGGTTGTGTTATTGGAAGGTGAGTGAGGATGCTGAGAATGGGTTTCTGCAGGTTGTGTTATTGGGAGGTTAGTGGAGATGCTGAGGATGGGTTTCTGCAGGTTATGTTATTGGGAGGTGACTGGAGATGCTGAGGATGGGTTTCTGCTGGTTGTGTTATTGGAAGGTGAGTGAAGATGCTGAGGATGGGTTTCTGCAGGTTGTGTTATTGGAAGGTGAGTGGAGATGCAGAGGATGGGTTTCTGTAGGTTGTATTATTGGAAGGTTAGTGAAGATGCTGAGGATGGTTTCTCCAGGTTGTATTATTGGAAGGTGAGTGGAGATGCTGAGGATGGGTTTCTGCAGGTTGTGTTATTGGGAGGTGAGTGGAGATGCTGAGGATGGGTTTCTGCAGGTTGTGTTATTGGAAGGTGAGTGGAGATGCTGAGGATGGGTTTCTGCAGGTTGTGTTATTAGGAGGTGAGTGGAGATGCTGAGGATGGGTTTCTGCAGGTTGTGTTATTGGAAGGTGAGTGGAGATGCTGAGGATGGGTTTCTGCAGGTTGTGTTATTGGGAGGTTAGTGAAGATGCTGAGGATGTGTTTCTGCAGGTTGTGTTATTGGGAGGTGAGTGGAGATGCAGAGGATGTGTTCCTGCAGGTTGTGTTATTGGGAGGTGAGTGAAGATGCTGAGGATGGGTTTCTGCAGGTTGTGTTATTGGAAGGTGAGTGAGGATGCTGAGAATGGGTTTCTGCAGGTTGTGTTATTGGGAGGTTAGTGGAGATGCTGAGGATGGGTTTCTGCAGGTTATGTTATTGGGAGGCGACTGGAGATGCTGAGGATGGGTTTCTGCAGGTTGTGTTATTGGGAGGTGAGTGGAGATGCTGAGGATGGGTTTCTCCAGGTTGTGTTATTGGGAGGTGAGTGGAGATGCTGAGGATGGGTTTCTGCAGGTTGTGTTATTGGAAGGTTAGTGACGATGCTGAGGATGGGGTTCTGCAGTTTTTGTTATTGGAAGGTTAACGAATATGTTGTGGATGGGTTTCTGCAGGTTGTGTTATTGGAAGGTTAGTGAAGATGCTGAGGATGGGTTTCTGCAGGTTGTGTTATTGGGAGGTTAGTGAAGATGCTGAGGATGTGTTACTGCAGGTTGTGTTATTGGAAGGTGAGTGAAGATGCTGAGGATGGGTTTCTGCAGGTTGTGTTATTGGAAGTTGAGTGGAGATGCTGAGGATGGGGTTCTGCAGGTTGTGTTATTGGAAGGTTAGTGGAGATGCTGAGGATGGGTTTCTCCAGGTTGTGTTATTGGAAGGTGAGTGGAGATGCTGAGGATGGGTTTCTGCTGGTTGTGTAATTGGAAGGTGAGTGAAGATGCTGAGGATGGGTTTCTGCAGGTTGTGCTATTGGGAGGTGAGTGGAGATGCTGAGGATGGGTTTCTGCAGGTTGTGTAATTGGGAGGTGAGTGGAGATGCTGAGGATGGGTTTCTGCAGGTTGTGTTATTGGGAGGTGAGTGGAGATGATGAGGATGGGTTTCTGCAGGTTGTGTTATTGGGAGGTGAGTGGAGATGCAGAGGATGGGTTTCTGAAGGTTGTGTTATTGGGAGGTGAGTGGAGATGCTGAGGATGGGTTTCTGCAGGTTGTGTTATTGGGAGGTGAGTGGAGATGCTGAGGATGGGTTTCTGCAGGTTGTGTTATTGGAAGGTGAGTGAAGATGTTGACAATGGGTTTCTGCAGGTTGTGTTATTGGGAGGATATTAAAGATGCTGAGGAGGGGTTTCTGCAGGTTGTGTTCTTGGGAGGTGAGTGGAGATGCTGAGGATGGGTTTCTGCAGGTTGTGTTATTGGAAGGTGACTGGGGATGCTGAGGATGGGTTTCTGCAGGTTGTGTTATTGGGAGGTTAGTGAAGATGCTGAGGATGTGTTTCTGCAGGTTGTGTTATTGGGAGGTGACTGGAGATGCTGAGGATGTGTTTCTGCAGGTTGTGTTATTGGGAGTTTAGTGGAGATGCTGAGGATGGGTTTCTGCAGGTTATGTTATTGGAAGGTGAGTGAAGATGCTGAGGATGGGTTTCTGCAGGTTGTGTTATTGGGAGGTGAGTGGAGATGCAGAGGATGTGTTTCTGCAGGTTGAGTTATTGGGAGGTGAGTGAAGATGCTGATGATGGGTTTCTGCAGGTTGTGTTATTGGGAGGTGAGTGAAGATGCTGAGGATGGGTTTCTGCAGGTTGTGGGATTGGGAGGTTAGTGAAGATGCTGAGAATGGGTTTCTGCAGGTTGTGTTATTGGGAGGTGAGTGGAGATGCTGAGGATGGGTTTCTGCAGGTTGTGGTATTGGGAGGTTAGTGAAGATGCTGATAATGGGTTTCTGCAGGTTGTGTTATTGGGAGGTGAGTGGAGATGCTGAGGATGGGTTTCTGCAGGTTGTGTTATTGGGAGGTGAGTGAAGATGCTGAGGATGGGTTTCTGCAGGTTGTTTTATTGGAAGGTGAGTGAGGATGCTGAGAATGGGTTTCTGCAGGTTGTGTTATTGGGAGGTTAGTGGAGATGCTGAGGATGGGTTTCTGCAGGTTTTGTTATTAGGAGGTGAGTGGAGATGCTGAGGATGGGTTTCTGCAGGTTGTGTTATTGGAAGGTGAGTGGAGATGCTGAGGATGGGTTTCTGCAGGTTGTGTTATTGGGAGGTTAGTGAAGATGCTGAGGATGTGTTTCTGCAGGTTGTGTTATTGGGAGGTGAGTGGAGATGCAGAGGATGTGTTCCTGCAGGTTGTGTTATTGGGAGGTGAGTGAAGATGCTGAGGATGGGTTTCTGCAGGTTGTGTTATTGGAAGGTGAGTGGAGATGCTGAGGATGGGTTTCTGCAGGTTGTGTTATTGGAAGGTTAGTGGAGATGCTGAGGATGGGTTTCTCCAGGTTGTGTTATTGGAAGGTGAGTGGAGATGCTGAGGATGGGTTTCTGCAGGTTGTGTTATAGGAAGGTGAGTGAAGATGCTGAGGATGGGTTTCTGCAGGTTGTGTTATTGGAAGGTGAGTGGAGATGCAGAAGATGGGTTTCTGTAGGTTGTATTATTGGAAGGTTAGTGAAGATGCTGAGGATGGTTTCTCCAGGTTGTGTTATTGGGAGGTGAGTGGAGATGCAGAGGATGGGTTTCTGCAGGTTATGTTATTGGGAGGTGAGTGGAGATGCTGAGGATGGGTTTCTGCAGGTTGTGTTATTGGGAGGTGAGTGGAGATGCTGAGGATGGGTTTCTCCAGGTTGTGTTATTGGGCGGTGAGTGGAGATGCTGAGGATGGGTTTCTGCAGGTTGTGTTATTGGAAGGTTAGTGACGATGCTGAGGATGGGGTTCTGCAGTTTTTGTTATTGGAAGGTTAACGAATATGTTGTGGATGGGTTTCTGCAGGTTGTGTTATTGGAAGGTTAGTGAAGATGCTGAGGATGGGTTTCTGCAGGTTGTGTTATTGGGAGGTTAGTGAAGATGCTGAGGATGTGATTCTGCAGGTTGTGTTATTGGAAGGTGAGTGAAGATGCTGAGGATGGGTTTCTGCAGGTTGTGTTATTGGAAGGTGAGTGGAGATGCTGAGGATGGGTTTCTGCAGGTTGTGTTATTGGAAGGTTAGTGGAGATGCTGAGGATGGGTTTCTCCAGGTTGTGTTATTGGAAGGTGAGTGGAGATGCTGAGGATGGGTTTCTGCAGGTTGTGTTATTGGAAGGTGAGTGAAGATGCTGAGGATGGGTTTCTGCAGGTTGTGTTATTGGAAGGTGAGTGGAGATGCAGAGGATGGGTTTCTGTAGGTTGTATTATTGGAAGGTTAGTGAAGATGCTGAGGATGGTTTCTCCAGGTTGTGTTATTGGGAGGTGAGTGGAGATGCAGAGGATGGGTTTCTGCAGGTTCTATTATTGGAAGGTTAGTGGAGATGCTGAGGATGGGTTTCTCCAGGTTGTGTTATTGGATGCTGAGTGGAGATGCTGAGGATGGGTTTCTGCATGTTGTGTTATTGGAAGGTGAGTGAAGATGCTGAGGATGGGTTTCTGCAGGTTGTGTTATTGGAAGGTGAGTGAAGATGCAGAGGATGGGTTTCTGTAGGTTGTATTATTAGAAGGTTAGTGAAGATGCTGAGGATGGGTTTCTGCAGGTTGTGTTACTGGGAGGTGAGTGAAGATGCTGAGGATGGGTTTCTGCAGGTTGTATTATTCGGAGGTGAGTGAAGATGCTGAGGATGGTTTCTCCAGGTTGTATTATTGGAAGGTGAGTGGAGATGATGAGCATGGGTTTCTGCAGGTTGTGTTATTGGGAGGTAAGTGGAGATGCTGAGGATGGGTTCTGCAGGTTGTGTTATTGGAAGGTGAGTGAAGATGCTGAGGATGGGTTTCTGTAGGTTGTATTATTGGAAGGTTAGTGAAGATGCTGAGGATGGTTTCTCCAGGTTGTTTTATTGGGAGGTGAGTGGAGATGCAGAGGATGGGTTTCTGCAGGTTGTGTTATTGGAAGGTTAGTGGAGATGCTGAGGATGGGTTTCTCCAGGTTGTGTTATTGGAAGGTGAGTGGAGATGCTGAGGATGGGTTTCTGCAGGTTGTGTTATTGGAAGTTGAGTGAAGATGCTGAGGATGGGTTTCTGCAGGTTGTGTTATTGGAAGGTGAGTGGAGATGCAGAGGATGGGTTTCTGTAGGTTGTATTATTGGAAGGTTAGTGAAGATGCTGAGGATGGCTTCTCCAGGTTGTATTATTGGAAGGTGAGTGGAGATGATGAGCATGGGTTTCTGCAGGTTGTGTTATTGGGAGGTAAGAGGAGATGCTGAGGATGGGTTCTGCAGGTTGTGTTATTGGAAGATTAGTGAATATGTTGTGGATGGGTTTCTGCAGGTTGTGTTATTGGAAGGTGAGTGGAGATGCTGAGGATGGGTTTCTGCAGGTTGTGCTATTGGGAGGTGAGTGGAGATGCTGAGGATGGGTTTCTGCAGGTTGTGTAATTGGGAGGTGAGTGGAGATGCTGAGGATGGGTTTCTGCAGGTTGTGTTATTGGGAGGTGAGTGGAGATGATGAGGATGGGTTTCTGCAGGTTGTGTTATTGGGAGGTGAGTGGAGATGCTGAGGATGGGTTTCTGCAGGTGGTGTTATTGTGAGGTGAGTGGAGATGCTGAGGATGGGTTTCTCCAGGTTGTGTTATTGGGAGGTGAGTGGAGATGCTGAGGATGGGTTTCTGCAGGTTGTGTTATTGGAAGGTTAGTGACGATGCTGAGGATGGGGTTCTGCAGTTTTTGTTATTGGAAGGTTAACGAATATGTTGTGGATGGGTTTCTGCAGGTTGTGTTATTGGAAGGTTAGTGAAGATGCTGAGGATGGGTTTCTGCAGGTTGTGTTATTGGGAGGTTAGTGAAGATGCTGAGGATGTGTTTCTGCAGGTTGTGTTATTGGAAGGTGAGTGAAGATGCTGAGGATGGGTTTCTGCAGGTTGTGTTATTGGAAGGTGAGTGGAGATGCTGAGGATGGGTTTCTGCAGGTTGTGTTATTGGAAGGTTAGTGGAGATGCTGAGGATGGGTTTCTCCAGGTTTTGTTATTGGAAGGTGAGTGGAGATGCTGAGGATGGGTTTCTGCAGGGTGTGTTATTGGAAGGTAAGTGAAGATGCTGAGGATGGGTTTCTGCAGGTTGTGTTATTGGAAGGTGAGTGGAGATGCAGAGGATGGGTTTCTGTAGGTTGTATTATTGGAAGGTTAGTGAAGATGCTGAGGATGGTTTCTCCAGGTTGTGTTATTGGGAGGTGAGTGGAGATGCAGAGGATGGGTTTCTGCAGGTTGTAATATTGGAAGGTTAGTGGAGATGCTGAGGATGGGTTTCTCCAGGTTGTGTTATTGGATGCTGAGTGGAGATGCTGAGGATGGGTTTCTGCAGGTTGTGTTATTGGAAGGTGAGTGAAGATGCTGAGGATGGGTTTCTGCAGGTTGTGTTATTGGAAGGTGAGTGGAGATGCAGAGGATGGGTTTCTGTAGGTTGTATTATTGGAAGGTTAGTGAAGATGCTGAGGATGGGTTTCTGCAGGTTGTGTTACTGGGAGGTGAGTGAAGATGCTGAGGATGGGTTTCTGCAGGTTGTATTATTCGGAGGTGAGTGAAGATGCTGAGGATGGTTTCTCCAGGTTGTATTATTGGAAGGTGAGTGGAGATGATGAGCATGGGTTTCTGCAGGTTGTGTTATTGGGAGGTAAGTGGAGATGCTGAGGATGGGTTCTGCAGGTTGTGTTATTGGAAGGTGAGTGAAGATGCTGAGGATGGGTTTCTGCAGGTTGTGTTATTGGAAGGTGCGTGGAGATGCAGAGGATGGGTTTCTGTAGGTTGTATTATTGGAAGGTTAGTGAAGATGCTGAGGATGGTTTCTCCAGGTTGTTTTATTGGGAGGTGAGTGGAGATGCAGAGGATGGGTTTCTGCAGGTTGTGTTATTGGAAGGTTAGTGGAGATGCTGAGGATGGGTTTCTCCAGGTTGTGTTATTGGAAGGTGAGTGGAGATGCTGAGGATGGGTTTCTGCAGGTTGTGTTATTGGAAGTTGAGTGAAGATGCTGAGGATGGGTTTCTGCAGGTTGTGTTATTGGAAGGTGAGTGGAGATGCAGAGGATGGGTTTCTGTAGGTTGTTTTATTGGAAGGTTAGTGAAGATGCTGAGGATGGTTTCTCCAGGTTGTATTATTGGAAGGTGAGTGGAGATGATGAGCATTGGTTTCTGCAGGTTGTGTTATTGGGAGGTAAGAGGAGATGCTGAGGATGGGTTCTGCAGGTTGTGTTATTGGAACATTAGTGAATATGTTGTGGATGGGTTTCTGCAGGTTGTGTTATTGGAAGGTGAGTGGAGATGCTGAGGATGGGTTTCTGCAGGTTGTGCTATTGGGAGGTGAGTGGAGATGCTGAGGATGGGTTTCTGCAGGTTGTGTAATTGGGAGGTGAGTGGAGATGCTGAGGATGGGTTTCTGCAGGTTGTGTTATTGGGAGGTGAGTGGAGATGATGAGGATGGGTTTCTGCAGGTTGTGTTATTGGGAGGTGAGTGGAGGTGCAGAGGATGGGTTTCTGAAGGTTGTGTTATTGGGAGGTGAGTGGAGATGCTGAGGATGGGTTTCTGCAGGTTGTGTTATTGGGAGGTGAGTGGAGATGCTGAGGATGGGTTTCTGCAGGTTGTGTTATTGGAAGGTGAGTGAAGATGTTGAGAATGGGTTTCTGCAGGTTGTGTTATTGGGAGGATATTAAAGATGCTGAGGATGGGTTTCTGCAGGTTGTGTTCTTGGGAGGTGAGTGGAGATGCTGAGGATGGGTTTCTGCAGGTTGTGTTATTGGAAGGTGACTGGGGATGCTGAGGATGGGTTTCTGCAGGTTGTGTTATTGGGAGGTTAGTGAAGATGCTGAGGATGTGTTTCTGCAGGTTGTGTTATTGGGAGGTGAGTGGAGATGCTGAGGATGTGTTTCTGCAGGTTGTGTTATTGGAAGGTTAGTGGAGATGCTGAGGATGGGTTTCTCCAGGTTGTGTTATTGGAAGGTGAGTGGAGATGCTGAGGATGGGTTTATGCAGGTTGTGTTATTGGAAGTTGAGTGAAGATGCTGAGGATGGGTTTCTGCAGGTTGTGTTATTGGAAGGTGAGTGGAGATGCAGAGGATGGGTTTCTGTAGGTTGTATTATTGGAAGGTTAGTGAAGATGCTGAGGATGGCTTCTCCAGGTTGTATTATTGGAAGGTGAGTGGAGATGATGAGCATGGGTTTCTGCAGGTTGTGTTATTGGGAGGTAAGAGGAGATGCTGAGGATGGGTTCTGCAGGTTGTGTTATTGGAAGATTAGTGAATATGTTGTGGATGGGTTTCTGCAGGTTGTGTTATTGGAAGGTGAGTGGAGATGCTGAGGATGGGTTTCTGCAGGTTGTGCTATTGGGAGGTGAGTGGAGATGCTGAGGATGGGTTTCTGCAGGTGGTGTTATTGTGAGGTGAGTGGAGATGCTGAGGATGGGTTTCTCCAGGTTGTGTTATTGGGAGGTGAGTGGAGATGCTGAGGATGGGTTTCTGCAGGTTGTGTTATTGGAAGGTTAGTGACGATGCTGAGGATGGGGTTCTGCAGTTTTTGTTATTGGAAGGTTAACGAATATGTTGTGGATGGGTTTCTGCAGGTTGTGTTATTGGAAGGTTAGTGAAGATGCTGAGGATGGGTTTCTGCAGGTTGTGTTATTGGGAGGTTAGTGAAGATGCTGAGGATGTGTTTCTGCAGGTTGTGTTATTGGAAGGTGAGTGAAGATGCTGAGGATGGGTTTCTGCAGGTTGTGTTATTGGAAGGTGAGTGGAGATGCTGAGGATGGGTTTCTGCAGGTTGTGTTATTGGAAGGTTAGTGGAGATGCTGAGGATGGGTTTCTCCAGGTTTTGTTATTGGAAGGTGAGTGGAGATGCTGAGGATGGGTTTCTGCAGGGTGTGTTATTGGAAGGTAAGTGAAGATGCTGAGGATGGGTTTCTGCAGGTTGTGTTATTGGAAGGTGAGTGGAGATGCAGAGGATGGGTTTCTGTAGGTTGTATTATTGGAAGGTTAGTGAAGATGCTGAGGATGGTTTCTCCAGGTTGTGTTATTGGGAGGTGAGTGGAGATGCAGAGGATGGGTTTCTGCAGGTTGTAATATTGGAAGGTTAGTGGAGATGCTGAGGATGGGTTTCTCCAGGTTGTGTTATTGGATGCTGAGTGGAGATGCTGAGGATGGGTTTCTGCAGGTTGTGTTATTGGAAGGTGAGTGAAGATGCTGAGGATGGGTTTCTGCAGGTTGTGTTATTGGAAGGTGAGTGGAGATGCAGAGGATGGGTTTCTGTAGGTTGTATTATTGGAAGGTTAGTGAAGATGCTGAGGATGGGTTTCTGCAGGTTGTGTTACTGGGAGGTGAGTGAAGATGATGAGCATGGGTTTCTGCAGGTTGTGTTATTGGGAGGTAAGTGGAGATGCTGAGGATGGGTTCTGCAGGTTGTGTTATTGGAAGGTGAGTGAAGATGCTGAGGATGGGTTTCTGCAGGTTGTGTTATTGGAAGGTGCGTGGAGATGCAGAGGATGGGTTTCTGTAGGTTGTATTATTGGAAGGTTAGTGAAGATGCTGAGGATGGTTTCTCCAGGTTGTTTTATTGGGAGGTGAGTGGAGATGCAGAGGATGGGTTTCTGCAGGTTGTGTTATTGGAAGGTTAGTGGAGATGCTGAGGATGGGTTTCTCCAGGTTGTGTTATTGGAAGGTGAGTGGAGATGCTGAGGATGGGTTTCTGCAGGTTGTGTTATTGGAAGTTGAGTGAAGATGCTGAGGATGGGTTTCTGCAGGTTGTGTTATTGGAAGGTGAGTGGAGATGCAGAGGATGGGTTTCTGTAGGTTGTTTTATTGGAAGGTTAGTGAAGATGCTGAGGATGGTTTCTCCAGGTTGTATTATTGGAAGGTGAGTGGAGATGATGAGCATGGGTTTCTGCAGGTTGTGTTATTGGGAGGTAAGAGGAGATGCTGAGGATGGGTTCTGCAGGTTGTGTTATTGGAACATTAGTGAATATGTTGTGGATGGGTTTCTGCAGGTTGTGTTATTGGAAGGTGAGTGGAGATGCTGAGGATGGGTTTCT
The DNA here is from genome assembly GCF_047496885.1 of Scyliorhinus torazame. NCBI lineage: Eukaryota > Metazoa > Chordata > Chondrichthyes > Carcharhiniformes > Scyliorhinidae > Scyliorhinus > Scyliorhinus torazame. Next base: position 583,362 of record NW_027307780.1, read on the forward strand.
GCAGGTTGTGCTATTGGGAGGTGAGTGGAGATGCTGAGGATGGGTTTCTGCAGGTTGTGTAATTGGGAGGTGAGTGGAGATGCTGAGGATGGGTTTCTGCAGGTTGTGTTATTGGGAGGTGAGTGGAGATGATGAGGATGGGTTTCTGCAGGTTGTGTTATTGGGAGGTGAGTGGAGGTGCAGAGGATGGGTTTCTGAAGGTTGTGTTATTGGGAGGTGAGTGGAGATGCTGAGGATGTGTTTCTGCAGGTTGTGTTATTGGGAGGTGAGTGGAGATGCTGAGGATGGGTTTCTGCAGGTTGTGTTATTGGAAGGTGAGTGAAGATGTTGAGAATGGGTTTCTGCAGGTTGTGTTATTGGGAGGATATTAAAGATGCTGAGGATGGGTTTCTGCAGGTTGTGTTCTTGGGAGGTGAGTGGAGATGCTGAGGATGGGTTTCTGCAGGTTGTGTTATTGGAAGGTGACTGGGGATGCTGAGGATGGGTTTCTGCAGGTTGTGTTATTGGGAGGTTAGTGAAGATGCTGAGGATGTGTTTCTGCAGGTTGTGTTATTGGGAGGTGAGTGGAGATGCTGAGGATGTGTTTCTGCAGGTTGTGTTATTGGGAAGTTAGTGGAGATGCTGAGGATGGGTTTCTGCAGGTTATGTTATTGGAAGGTGAGTGAAGATGCTGAGGATGGGTTTCTGCAGGTTGTGTTATTGGGAGGTGAGTGGAGATGTAGAGGATGTGTTTCTGCAGGTTGAGTTATTGGGAGGTGAGTGAAGATGCTGAGGATGGGTTTCTGCAGGTTGTGTTATTGGGAGGTGAGTGAAGATGCTGAGGATGGGTTTCTGCAGGTTGTGGTATTGGGAGGTTAGTGAAGATGCTGAGAATGGGTTTCTGCAGGTTGTGTTATTGGGAGGTGAGTGGAGATGCTGAGGATGGGTTTCTGCAGGTTGTGGTATTGGGAGGTTAGTGAAGATGCTGAGAATGGGTTTCTGCAGGTTGTGTTATTGGGAGGTGAGTGGAGATGCTGAGGATGGGTTTCTGCAGGTTGTGTTATTGGGAGGTGAGTGAAGATGCTGAGGATGGGTTTCTGCAGGTTGTTTTATTGGAAGGTGAGTGGAGATGCTGAGGATGGGTTTCTGCAGGTTGTGTTATTGGGAGGTTAGTGAAGATGCTGAGGATGTGTTTCTGCAGGTTGTGTTATTGGGAGGTGAGTGGAGATGCTGAGGATGTGTTTCTGCAGGTTGTGTTATTGGGAAGTTAGTGGAGATGCTGAGGATGGGTTTCTGCAGGTTATGTTATTGGAAGGTGAGTGAAGATGCTGAGGATGGGTTTCTGCAGGTTGTGTTATTGGGAGGTGAGTGGAGATGTAGAGGATGTGTTTCTGCAGGTTGAGTTATTGGGAGGTGAGTGAAGATGCTGAGGATGGGTTTCTGCAGGTTGTGTTATTGGGAGGTGAGTGAAGATGCTGAGGATGGGTTTCTGCAGGTTGTGGTATTGGGAGGTTAGTGAAGATGCTGAGAATGGGTTTCTGCAGGTTGTGTTATTGGGAGGTGAGTGGAGATGCTGAGGATGGGTTTCTGCAGGTTGTGGTATTGGGAGGTTAGTGAAGATGCTGAGAATGGGTTTCTGCAGGTTGTGTTATTGGGAGGTGAGTGGAGATGCTGAGGATGGGTTTCTGCAGGTTGTGTTATTGGGAGGTGAGTGAAGATGCTGAGGATGGGTTTCTGCAGGTTGTTTTATTGGAAGGTGAGTGGAGATGCTGAGGATAGGTTTCTGCAGGTTGTGTTATTGGGAGGTTAGTGGAGATGCTGAGGATGGGTTTCTGCAGGTTGTGTTATTGGGAGGTTAGTGGAGATGCTGAGGATGGGTTTCTGCAGGTTATGTCATTGGGAGGTGAGTGGAGATGCTGAGGATGGGTTTCTGCAGGTTGTGTTATTGGGAGGTGAGTGGAGATGCTGAGGATGGGTTTCTGCAGGTTGTGTTATTGGGAGGTGAGTGGAGATGCTGAGGATGGGTTTCTGCAGGTTGTGTTATTGGAAGGTTAGTGACGATGCTGAGGATGGTGTTCTGCAGTTTTTGTTATTGGAAGGTTAGCGAATATGTTGTGGATGGGTTTCTGCAGGTTGTGTTATTGGAAGGTTAGTGAAGATGCTGAGGATGTGTTTCTGCAGGTTGTGTTATTGGAAGGTAAGTGAAGATGCTGAGGATGTGTTTCTGCAGGTTGTGTTATTGGGAGGTTAGTGAAGATGCTGAGGATGTGTTCCTGCAGGTTGTGTTGTTGGAAGGTGAGTGAAGATGCTGAGGATGTGTTTCTGCAGGTTGTGTTATTGGGAGGTGAGTGGAGATGCTGAGGATGTGTTTCTGCAGGTTGTGTTATTGGGAAGTTAGTGGAGATGCTGAGGATGGGTTTCTGCAGGTTATGTTATTGGAAGGTGAGTGAAGATGCTGAGGATGGGTTTCTGCAGGTTGTGTTATTGGGAGGTGAGTGGAGATGTAGAGGATGTGTTTCTGCAGGTTGAGTTATTGGGAGGTGAGTGAAGATGCTGAGGATGGGTTTCTGCAGGTTGTGTTATTGGGAGGTGAGTGAAGATGCTGAGGATGGGTTTCTGCAGGTTGTGGTATTGGGAGGTTAGTGAAGATGCTGAGAATGGGTTTCTGCAGGTTGTGTTATTGGGAGGTGAGTGGAGATGCTGAGGATGGGTTTCTGCAGGTTGTGGTATTGGGAGGTTAGTGAAGATGCTGAGAATGGGTTTCTGCAGGTTGTGTTATTGGGAGGTGAGTGGAGATGCTGAGGATGGGTTTCTGCAGGTTGTGTTATTGGGAGGTGAGTGAAGATGCTGAGGATGGGTTTCTGCAGGTTGTGTTATTGGGAGGTTAGTGGAGATGCTGAGGATGGGTTTCTGCAGGTTATGTCTTTGGGAGGTGAGTGGAGATGCTGAGGATGGGTTTATGCAGATTGTGTTATTGGGAGGTGAGTGGAGATGCTGAGGATGGGTTTCTGCAGGTTGTGTTATTGGGAGGTGAGTGGAGATGCTGAGGATGGGTTTCTGCAGGTTGTGTTATTGGAAGGTTAGTGACGATGCTGAGGATGGGGTTCTGCAGTTTTTGTTATTGGAAGGTTAGCGAATATGTTGTGGATGGGTTTCTGCAGGTTGTGTTATTGGAAGGTTAGTGAAGATGCTGAGGATGTGTTTCTGCAGGTTGTGTTATTGGAAGGTAAGTGAAGATGCTGAGGATGTGTTTCTGCAGGTTGTGTTATTGGGAGGTTAGTGAAGATGCTGAGGATGTGTTCCTGCAGGTTGTGTTGTTGGAAGGTGAGTGAAGATGCTGAGGATGGGTTTCTGCAGGTTGTGTTATTGGAAGGTGAGTGGAGATGCTGAGGATGGGTTTCTGCAGGTTGTGTTATTGGAAGGTTGGTGGAGATGCTGAGGATGGGTTTCTCCAGGTTGTGTTATTGGAAGGTGAGTGAAGATGCTGAGGATGGGTTTCTGCAGGTTGTGTTATTGGAAGGTGAGTGGAGATGCAGAGGATGGGTTTCTGTAGGTTGTATTATTGGAAGGTTAGTGAAGATGCTGAGGATGGTTTCTCCAGGTTGTGTTATTGGGAGGCGAGTGGAGATGCAGAGGATGGGTTTCTGTAGGTTGTATTATTGGAAGGTGAGTGGAGATGATGAGCATGGGTTTCTGCAGGTTGTGTTATTGGGAGGTGAGTGGAGATGCTGAGAATGGGTTTCTGTAGGTTGTATTATTGGAAGGTGAGTGGAGATGATGAGCATGGGTTTCTGCAGGTTGTGTTATTGGGAGGTTAGTGAAGAGGCTGAGAATGGGTTTCTGCAGGTTGTATTATTGGAAGGTGAGTGGAGATGATGAGCATGGGTTTCTGCAGGTTGTGTTATTGGGAGGTTAGTGAAGATGCTGAGGATGGGTATCTGCAGGTTGTGATATTGGAAGGTGAGTGAAGATGCTGAGGATGGGTTTCTGCATGTTGTGTTATTGGAAGATTTGTGAAGATGCTGAGAATGGGTTTCTGCAGGTTGTGTTATTGGGAGGTGAGTGGAGATGCTGAGGATGGGTTTCTGCAGGTTGTGTTATTGGGAGGTGAGTGAAGACGCTGAGGATGGGTTTATGCAGGTTGTGTTATTGGGAGGTGAGTGGAGATGCTGAGGATGGGTTTCTGCAGGTTGTGTTATTGGGAGATGAGTTGAGATGCTGAGGATGGGTTTCTGCAGGTTGTGTTATTGGGAGATGAGTGGAAATGCTGAGAATGGGTTTCTGCAGGTTGTGTTATTGGGAGATGAGTGGAAATGCTGAGAATGGGTATCTGCAGGTTGTGTTATTGGGAGGTTAGGGAAGATGCTGAGAATGGGTTTCTGCAGGTTGTGTTATTGGAAGGTGAGTGTAGATGCTGAGAATGGGTTTCTGCAGGTTGTGTTATTGGGAGGTGAGTGAAGATGCTGAGGATGGGTTTCTGCAGGTTGTGCTATTGGAAGGTGAGTGGAGATGCTGAGGATGGGTTTCTGCAGGTTGTGTTGTTGGGAGGTGAGTGGAGATGCTGAGAATGGGTTTCTGCAGGTTGTGTTATTGGGAGGTGAGTGAAGATGCTGAGGATGGGTTTCTGCGGGTTGTGTTATTGGGAGGTGAGTGAAGATGCTGAGGATGGGTTTCTGCAGGTTGTTTTATTGGGAGGTGTGTGGAGATGCTGAGGATGGGTTTCTGCAGGTTGTGTTATTGGGGGGTGAGTGAAGATGCTGAGGATGGTTTTCTGCAGGTTTTGTTATTGGGAGGTGAGTGAAGATGCTGAGGATGGTTTTCTGCAGGTTTTGTTATTGGAAGATTTGTGAAGATGCTGAGGATGGGTTTCTGCAGGTTGTGTTATTGGGAGGTGAGTGAAGATGCTAAGGATGGGTTTCTGCAGGTTGTGTTATTGGGGGGTGAGTGAAGATGCTGAGGATGGGTATCTGCAGGTTGTGTTATTGGGAGGTGAGTGGAGATGCTGAGGATGGGTTTCTGCATGTTGTGTTATTGGGAGGTTAGTGGAGATGCTGAGGATGGGTTTCTGCAGGTTGTGTTATTGGGAGGTGAGTGGAGATGCTGAGGATGGCTTTCTGCAGGTTGTGTTATTGGGAGGTTAGTGGAGATGCTGAGGATGGGTTTCTGCAGGTTGTGTTATTGGGAGGTGAGTGAAGATGCTGAGGATGGGTTTCTGCAGGTTGTGTAATTGGGAGGTTAGTGAAGATGCTGAGGATGGGTATCTGCAGGTTGTGATATTGGAAGGTGAGTGAAGATGCTGAGGATGGGTTTCTGCATGTTGTGTTATTGGAAGATTTGTGAAGATGCTGAGAATGGGTTTCTGCAGGTTGTGTTATTGGGAGGTGAGTGGAGATGCTGAGGATGGGTTTCTGCAGGTTGTGTTATTGGGAGGTGAGTGAAGACGCTGAGGATGGGTTTATGCAGGTTGTGTTATTGGGAGGTGAGTGGAGATGCTGAGGATGGGTTTCTGCAGGTTGTGTTATTGGGAGATGAGTTGAGATGCTGAGGATGGGTTTCTGCAGGTTGTGTTATTGGGAGATGAGTGGAAATGCTGAGAATGGGTTTCTGCAGGATGTGTTATTGGGAGATGAGTGGAAATGCTGAGAATGGGTATCTGCAGGTTGTGTTATTGGGAGGTTAGGGAAGATGCTGAGAATGGGTTTCTGCAGGTTGTGTTATTGGAAGGTGAGTGTAGATGCTGAGAATGGGTTTCTGCAGGTTGTGTTATTGGGAGGTGAGTGAAGATGCTGAGGATGGGTTTCTGCAAGTTGTGTTATTGGAAGGTGAGTGTAGATGCTGAGGATGGGTTTCTGCAGGTTGTGTTGTTGGGAGGTGAGTGGAGATGCTGAGAATGGGTTTCTGCAGGTTGTGTTATTGGGAGGTGAGTGAAGATGCTGAGAATGGGGTTCTGCAGGTTGTGTTATTGGGAGGTGAGTGAAGATGCTGAGGATGGGTTTCTGCAGGTTTTTTTATTGGGAGGTGTGTGGAGATGCTGAGGATGGGTTTCTGCAGGTTGTGTTATTGGGGGGTGAGTGAAGATGCTGAGGATGGTTTTCTGCAGGTTGTGTTATTGGGAGGTGAGTGAAGATGCTAAGGATGGGTTTCTGCAGGTTGTGTTATTGGGGGGTGAGTGAAGATGCTGAGGATGGGTATCTGCAGGTTGTGTTATTGGGAGGTGAGTGGAGATGCTGAGGATGGGTTTCTGCATGTTGTGTTATTGGGAGGTTAGTGGAGATGCTGAGGATGGGTTTCTGCAGGTTGTGTTATTGGGAGGTGAGTGGAGATGCTGAGGATGGCTTTCTGCAGGTTGTGTTATTGGGAGGTTAGTGGAGATGCTGAGGATGGGTTTCTGCAGGTTGTGTTATTGGGAGGTGAGTGAAGATGCTGAGGATGGGTTTCTGCAGGTTGTGTTATTGGGAGCTGAGTGGAGATGCTGAGAATTGGTTTCTGCAGGTTGTGTTATTGGAAGGTGAGTGAAGATGCTGAGGATGGGTTCTGCAGGTTGTGTTATTGGGAGGTGAGTGGAGATGCTGAGGATGGGTATCTGCAGGTTGTGTTATTGGGAGGTTAGGGAAGATGCTGAGGATGGGTTTCTGCAGGTTGTGTTATTGGGAGATGAGTGGAAATGCTGAGAATGGGTATCTGCAGGTTGTGTTATTGGGAGGTTAGGGAAGATGCTGAGAATTATTTTCTGCAGGTTGTCTTACTGGGAGGTGAGTGGAGATGCTGAGGATGGGTTTTTGCAGGTTGTGTTATTGGGAGGTGAGTGAAGATGCTGAGGATGGGTTTCTGCAGGTTGTGTTATTAGGAGGTGAGTGGAGATGCTGAGGATGGGTTTCTGCAGGTTGTGTTATTGGGAGGTGAGTGAAGATGCTGAGGATGGGTTTCTGCAGGTTGTGTTATTGGGAGGTGAGTGAAGATGCTGAGGATGGGTTTCTGCAGGTTGTGTTATTGGGAGGTTAGTGAAGATGCTTAGGATGGGTTTCTGCAGGTTGTGTTATTGGGAGGTGAGTGGAGATGCTGAGGATGGGTTTCTGCAGTTTGTGTTATTGGTAGGTGAGTGGAGATGCTGAGGATGGGTTTCTGCAGGTTGTGTTATTGGGAGATGAGTGGAAATGCTGAGAATGGGTTTCTGCAGGTTGTGTTATTGGGAGATGAGTGGAAATGCTGAGAATGGGTATCTGCAGGTTGTGTTATTGGCAGGTTAGGGAAGATGCTGAGAATGGGTTTCTGCAGGTTGTGTTATTGGAAGGTGAGTGTAGATGCTGAGAATGGTTTTCTGCAGGTTGTGTTATTGGGAGGTGAGTGAAGATGCTGAGGATGGGTTTCTGCAGGTTGTGTTGTTGGGAGGTGAGTGGAGATGCTGAGAATGGGTTTCTGCAGGTTGTGTTATTGGGAGGTGAGTGAAGATGCTGAGAATGGGGTTCTGCAGGTTGTGTGATTGGAAGGTGAGTGTAGATGCTGAGGATGGGTTTCTGCAGGTTTTGTTATTGGAAGATTTGTGAAGATGCTGAGGATGGGTTTCTGCAGGTTGTGTTATTGGGAGGTGAGTGAAGATGCTAAGGATGGGTTTCTGCAGGTTGTGTTATTGGGGGGTGAGTGAAGATGCTGAGGATGGGTATCTGCAGGTTGTGTTATTGGGAGGTGAGTGGAGATGCTGAGGATGGGTTTCTGCAGGTTGTGTTATTGGGAGGTTAGTGGAGATGCTGAGGATGGGTTTCTGCAGGTTGTGTTATTGGGAGGTGAGTGGAGATGCTGAGGATGGCTTTCTGCAGGTTGTGTTATTGGGAGGTTAGTGGAGATGCTGAGGATGGGTTTCTGCAGGTTGTGTTATTGGGAGGTGAGTGAAGATGCTGAGGATGGGTTTCTGCAGGTTGTGTTATTGGGAGGTGAGTGGAGATGCTGAGAATTGGTTTCTGCAGGTTGTGTTATTGGAAGGTGAGTGAAGATGCTGAGGATGGGTTCTGCAGGTTGTGTTATTGGGAGGTGAGTGGAGATGCTGAGGATGGGTATCTGCAGGTTGTGTTATTGGGAGGTTAGGGAAGATGCTGAGGATGGGTTTCTGCAGGTTGTGTTATTGGGAGATGAGTGGAAATGCTGAGAATGGGTATCTGCAGGTTGTGTTATTGGGAGGTTAGGGAAGATGCTGAGAATTATTTTCTGCAGGTTGTGTTATTGGGAGGTGAGTGGAGATGCTGAGGATGGGTTTCTGCAGGTTGTGTTACTGGGAGGTGAGTGGAGATGCTGAGGATGGGTTTTTGCAGGTTGTGTTATTGGGAGGTGAGTGAAGATGCTGAGGATGGGTTTCTGCAGGTTGTGTTATTGGGAGATGAGTGGAAATGCTGAGAATGGGTATCTGCAGGTTGTGTTATTGGGAGGTTAGGGAAGATGCTGAGAATGGGGTTCTGCAGGTTGTGTTATTGGAAGGTGAGTGTAGATGCTGAGAATGGGTTTCTGCAGGTTGTGTTATTGGGAGGTGAGTGAAGATGCTGAGGATGGGTTTCTGCAAGTTGTGTTATTGGAAGGTGAGTGAAGATGCTAAGGATGGTTTTCTGCAGGTTTTGTTATTGGAAGATTTGTGAAGATGCTGAGGATGGGTTTCTGCAGGTTGTGTTATTGGGAGGTGAGTGAAGATGCTAAGGATGGGTTTCTGCAGGTTGTCTTATTGGGGGGTGAGTGAAGATGCTGAGGATGGGTATCTGCAGGTTGTGTTATTGGGAGGTGAGTGGAGATGCTGAGGATGGGTTTCTGCAGGTTGTGTTATTGGGAGGTTAGTGGAGATGCTGAGGATGGGTTTCTGCAGGTTGTGTTATTGGGAGGTGAGTGGAGATGCTGAGGATGGCTTTCTGCAGGTTGTGTTATTGGGAGGTTAGTGGAGATGCTGAGGATGGGTTTCTGCAGGTTGTGTTATTGGGAGGTGAGTGAAGATGCTGAGGATGGGTTTCTGCAGGTTGTGTTATTGGGAGGTGAGTGGAGATGCTGAGAATTGGTTTCTGCAGGTTGTGTTCTTGGAAGGTGAGTGAAGATGCTGAGGATGGGTTCTGCAGGTTGTGTTATTGGGAGGTGAGTGGAGATGCTGAGGAAGAGTATCTGCAGGTTGTGTTATTGGGAGGTTAGGGAAGATGCTGAGGATGGGTTTCTGCAGGTTGTGTTATTGGGAGATGAGTGGAAATGCTGAGAATGGGTATCTGCAGGTTGTGTTATTGGGAGGTTAGGGAAGATGCTGAGAATTATTTTCTGCAGGTTGTGTTATTGGGAGGTGAGTGGAGATGCTGAGGATGGGTTTCTGCAGGTTGTGTTACTGGGAGGTGAGTGGAGATGCTGAGGATGGGTTTTTGCAGGTTGTGTTATTGGGAGGTGAGTGAAGATGCTGAGGATGGGTTTCTGCAGGTTGTGTTATTAGGAGGTGAGTGGAGATGCTGAGGATGGGTTTCTGCAGGTTGTGTTATTGGGAGGTGAGTGAAGATGCTGAGGATGGGTTTCTGCAGGTTGTGTTATTGGGAGGTGAGTGAAGATGCTGAGGATGGGTTTCTGCAGGTTGTGTTATTGGGAGGTTAGTGAAGATGCTTAGGATGGGTTTCTGCAGGTTGTGTTATTGGGAGGTGAGTGGAGATGCTGAGGATGGGTTTCTGCAGTTTGTGTTATTGGTAGGTGAGTGGAGATGCTGAGGATGGGTTTCTTCAGGTTGTGTTATTGGGAGATGAGTGGAAATGCTGAGAATGGGTTTCTGCAGGTTGTGTTATTGCGAGATGAGTGGAAATGCTGAGAATGGGTATCTGCAGGTTGTGTTATTGGGAGGTTAGGGAAGATGCTGAGAATGGGGTTCTGCAGGTTGTGTTATTGGAAGGTGAGTGTAGATGCTGAGAATGGGTTTCTGCAGGTTGTGTTATTGGGAGGTGAGTGAAGATGCTGAGGATGGGTTTCTGCAAGTTGTGTTATTGGAAGGTGAGTGTAGATGCTGAGGATGGGTTTCTGCAGGTTGTGTTGTTGGGAGGTGAGTGGAGATGCTGAGAATGGGTTTCTGCAGGTTGTGTTATTGGGAGGTGAGTGAAGATGCTGAGAATGGGGTTCTGCAGGTTGTGTGATTGGAAGGTGAGTGTAGATGCTGAGAATGGGTTTCTGCGGGTTGTGTTATTGGGAGGTGAGTGAAGATGCTGAGGATGGGTTTCTGCAGGTTGTTTTATTGGGAGGTGTGTGGAGATGCTGAGGATGGGTTTCTGCAGGTTGTGTTATTGGGGGGTGAGTGAAGATGCTGAGGATGGTTTTCTGCAGGTTTTGTTATTGGGAGGTGAGTGAAGATGCTGAGGATGGTTTTCTGCAGGTTTTGTTATTGGAAGATTTGTGAAGATGCTGAGGATGGGTTTCTGCAGGTTGTGTTATTGGGAGGTGAGTGAAGATGCTAAGGATGGGTTTCTGCAGGTTGTGTTATTGGGGGGTGAGTGAAGATGCTGAGGATGGGTATCTGCAGGTTGTGTTATTGGGAGGTGAGTGGAGATGCTGAGGATGGGTTTCTGCATGTTGTGTTATTGGGAGGTTAGTGGAGATGCTGAGGATGGGTTTCTGCAGGTTGTGTTATTGGGAGGTGAGTGGAGATGCTGAGGATGGCTTTCTGCAGGTTGTGTTATTGGGAGGTTAGTGGAGATGCTGAGGATGGGTTTCTGCAGGTTGTGTTATTGGGAGGTGAGTGAAGATGCTGAGGATGGGTTTCTGCAGGTTGTGTTATTGGGAGGTGAGTGGAGATGCTGAGAATTGGTTTCTGCAGGTTGTGTTATTGGAAGGTGAGTGAAGATGCTGAGGATGGGTTCTGCAGGTTGTGATATTGGGAGGTGAGTGGAGATTCTGAGGATGGGTATCTGCAGGTTGTGTTATTGGGAGGTTAGGGAAGATGCTGAGGATGGGTTTCTGCAGGTTGTGTTATTGGGAGATGAGTGGAAATGCTGAGAATGGGTATCTGCAGGTTGTGTTATTGTGAGGTTAGGGAAGATGCTGAGAATTATTTTCTGCAGGTTGTGTTATTGGGAGGTGAGTGGAGATGCTGAGGATGGGTTTCTGCAGGTTGTGTTACTGGGAGGTGAGTGGAGATGCTGAGGATGGGTTTTTGCAGGTTGTGTTATTGGGAGGTGAGTGAAGATGCTGAGGATGGGTTTCTGCAGGTTGTGTTATTAGGAGGTGAGTGGAGATGCTGAGGATGGGTTTCTGCAGGTTGTGTTATTGGGAGGTGAGTGAAGATGCTGAGGATGGGTTTCTGCAGGTTGTGTTATTGGGAGGTGAGTGAAGATGCTGAGGATGGGTTTCTGCAGGTTGTGTTATTGGGAGGTTAGTGAAGATGCTTAGGATGGGTTTCTGCAGGTTGTGTTATTGGGAGGTGAGTGGAGATGCTGAGGATGGGTTTCTGCAGTTTGTGTTATTGGTAGGTGAGTGGAGATGCTGAGGATGGGTTTCTGCAGGTTGTGTTATTGGGAGGTGAGTGAAGATGCTGAGGATGGGTTTCTGCAGGTTGTGTTATTGGGAGGTGAGTGGAGATGCTGAGGATGGGTTTCTGCAGGTTGTGTTATTGGGAGGTGAGTGGAGATGCTGAGGCTGGGTTTCTGCATGTTGTGTTATTGGGAGGTGAGTGGAGATGCTGAGGATGGGTTTCTGCAGGTTGTGTTATTAGGAGGTGAGTGGAGATGCTGAGGATGGGTTTCTGCAGGTTGTGTTATTGGGATATTAGTGAAGATGCTGAGGATGGGTTTCTGCAGGTTGTGTTATTCGAAGGTGAGTGGAGATGCTGAGGCTAGCTTTCTGCAGGTTGTGTTATTGGAAGGTGAGTGGAGATGCTGAGGATGGGTTTCTGCAGGTTGTGTTATTGGAAGATTAGTGGAGATGCTGAGGATGGGTTTCTGCAGGTTGTGTTATTGGAAGGTGAGTGGAGATGCTGAGGATGGGTTTATAGAACATAGAACATAGAACAATACAGCGCAGTACAGGCCCTTCGGCCCACGATGTTGCACCGAAACAAAAGCCATCTAACCTACACTGCCATTATCATCCATATGTTTATCCAATAAACTTTTAAATGCCCTCAATGTTGGCAAGTTCACTACTGTAGCAGGTAGGGCATTCCACGGCCTCACTACTCTTTGCGTAAAGAACCTACCTCTGACCTCTGTCCTATATCTATTACCCCTCAGTTTAAAGTTATGTCCCCTCGTGCCAGCCATTTCCATCCGCGGGAGAAGGCTCTCACTGTCCACCCTATCCAACCCCCTGATCATTTTGTATGCCTCTATTAAGTCTCCTCTCAACCTTCTTCACTCCAACGAAAACAACCTCAAGTCCATCAGCCTTTCCTCATAAGATTTTCCCTCCATACCAGGCAACATCCTGGTAAATCTCCTCTGCACCCGCTCCAAAGCCTCCACGTCCTTCCTATAATGCGGTGACCAGAACTGTACGCAATACTCCATATGCGGCCGAGCAAGAGTTCTGTACAGCTGCAACATGACCTCCTGACTCTGGAGCTCAATCCCTCTACCAATAAAGGCCAACACTCCATAGGCCTTCTTCACAACCCTATCAACCTGGGTGGCAACTTTCAGGGATCTATGTACATGGACACCAAGATCCCTCTGCTCATCCACACTTTCAAGAACTTTACCATTAGCCAAATATTCCACATTCCTGTTATCCCTTCCGAAGTGAATCACCTCACACTTCTCTACAGTAAACTCCATTTGCCACCTCTCAGCCCAGCTCTGCAGCTTATCTATATCCCTCTGTAACCTGCTACATCCTTCCACACTATCGACAACACCACCGACTTTAGTATCGTCTGCAAATTTACTCACCCACCCTTCTGCGCCTTCCTCTAGGTCATTCATAAAAATGACAAACAGCAACGGCCCCAGAACAAATCCTTGTGGTACTCCACTTGTGACTGAACTCCATTCTGAACATTTCCCATCAACCGCCACCCTCTGGTTATGTTGTTGGAAGGTTAGTGGAGATGCTGAGGATGGGTTTCTACAGTTTGTGTTATTGGAAGGTGAGTGAAAATGCTGAGGATGGGTTTCTGCAGGTTGTGTTATTGGGAGGTGAGTGGAGATGCTGAGGATGGGTTTCTGCAGGTTGTGTTATTGGGAGGTGAGTGGAGATGCTGAGGATGGGTTTCTGCAGGTTGTGTTATTGGGAGGTTAGTGGAGATGCTGAGGATGGGTTTCTACAGGTTGTGTTATTGGGAGGTTAGTGGAGATGCTGAGGATGGGTTTCTACAGGTTGTGTTATTGGGAGGTGAGTGGAGATGCTGAGGATGGGTTTCTGCAGGTTGTGTTATTGGGAGGTGAGTGAAGATGCTGAGGATGGGTTTCTGCAGGTTGTGTTATTGGGAGGTTAGTGGAGATGCTGAGGATGGGTTTCTGCAGGTTGTGTTATTGGGAGGTGAGTGGAGATGCTCTGGATGGGTTTCTGCAGGTTGTGTTATTGGGAGGTGAGTGGAGATGCTGAGGATGGGTTTCTGCAGGTTGTGTTATTGGGAGGTGAGTGGAGATGCTGAGGATGGGTTTCTGCAGGTTGTGTTAGTGGGAGGTGAGTGGAGATGCTGAGAATGGGTTTCTGCAGATTGCGTTATTGGGAGGTGAGTGAAGATGCTGAGGATGGGTTTCTTCAGGTTGTGTTATTGGAAGTGAGTGAAGATGCTGAGGATGGTTTTCTGCAGGTTGTGTTATTGGAAGGTGAGTGAAGATGCTGAGGATGGGTTTCTGCAGGTTGTGTTATTGGAAGATGCGTGGAGATGCTGAGGATGGGTTTCTGCAGGTTGTGTTATTGGGAGGTGTGTGGAGATGCTGACGATGGGTTTCTGCAGGTCGTGTTATTGGGAGGTGAGTGAAGATGCTGAGGATGGGTTTCTGCAGGTTGTGTTATCGGGAGGTGAGTGAAGACGCTGAGGATGGGTTTCTGCAGGTTGTGTTATTGGAAGGTGAGTGGAGATGCTGAGGATGGGTTTCTGCAGGTTGTGTTATTGGGAGGTGAGTGAAGACGCTGAGGATGGGTTTCTGCAGGTTGTGTTATTGGGAGGTGAGTGGAGATGCTGAGGATGGGTTTCTGCAGGTTGTGTTATTGGGAGGTGAGTGGAGATGCTGAGGATGGGTTTCTGCAGGTTGTGTTATTGGGAGGTTAGTGGAGATGCTGAGGATGGGTTTCTGCAGGTTGTGTTATTGGAATGTGAGTGGAGATGCTGAGGATGGGTTTCTACAGGTTGTGTTATTGGAAGGTGAGTGGAGATGCTGAGGATGGGTTTCTGCAGGTTGTGTTATTGGAATGTGAGTGAAGATGCTGAGGATGGGTTTCTGCAGGTTGTGTTATTGGGAGGTGAGTGGAGATGCTGAGGATGGGTTTCTGCAGGTTGTGTTATTGGGAGGTGAGTGGAGATGCTGAGGATGGGTTTCTGCAGGTTGTGTTATTGTGAGGTGAGTGGAGATGCTGAGGATGGGTTTCTGCAGGTTGTGTTATTGGAATGTGAGTGGAGATGCTGAGGATGGGTTTCTGCAGGTTGTGTTATTTGGAGGTTAGTGGAGATGCTGAGGATGGGTTTCTGCAGGTTGTGTTATTGTGAGGTGATTGGAGATGCTGAGGATGGGTTTCTGTAGGTTGTGTTATTGGGAGGTTAGTGGAGATGCTGAGGATGGGTTTCTGCAGGTTGTGTTATTGGAAGGTGAGTGGAGATGCTGAGGATGGGTTTCTGCAGGTTGTGTTATTGGGAGGTGAGTGGAGGTGCTGAGGATGGGTTTCTGCAGGTTGTGTTATTGGGAGGTTAGTGGAGATGCTGAGGATGGGTTTCTGCAGGTTGTGTTATTGGAAGGTGAGTGGAGATGCTGAGGATGGGTTTCTGCAGATTGTGTTATTGGAAGGTGAGTGGAGATGCTGAGGATGGGTTTCTGCAGGTTGTGTTATTGGGAGGTGAGTGAAAATGCTGAGGATGGGTTTCTGCAGGTTGTGTTATTGGGAGGTGAGTGGAGATGCTGAGGATAGGTTTCTACAGGTTGTGTTATTGGGGGGTGAGTGGAGATGCTGAGGATGGGTTTCTGCAGGTTGTGTTATTGGGGGGTGAGTGGAGATGCTGAGGATGGGTTTCTGCAGGTTGTGTTATTGGGGGGTGAGTGGAGATGCTGAGGATGGGTTTATGCAGGTTGTGTTATTGGGAGGTGAGTGGAGATGCTGAGGGTGGGTTTCTGCAGGTTGTGTTATTGGGAGGTGAGTGAAGACGCTGAGGAGGGGTTTCTGCAGGATGTGTTATTGGGGGGTGAGTGGAGATGCTGAGGATGGGTTTCTGCAGGTCGTGTTATTGGGAGGTGAGTTAAGACGCTGAGGAGGGGTTTCTGCAGGTTGTGTTATTGGGGGGTGAGTGGAAATGCTGAGGATGGGTTTCTGCAGGTTGTGTTATTGGGAGGTGAGTGAAGACGCTGAGGAGGGGTTTCTGCAGGTTGTGTTATTGGGAGATGAGTGGAAATGCTGAGAATGGGTTTCTGCAGGTTGTGTTATTGGGAGGTGAGTGGAGATGCTGAGGAGGGGTTTCTGCAGATTGTGTTATAGGGAGATGAGTGGAAATGCTGAGAATGGATTTCTGCAGGTTGTGTTATTGGGAGGTGAGTGGAGATGCTGAGGATGGGTTTCTGCAGGTTGTGTTATTGGAAGGTTAGTGGAGATGCTGAGGATGTGTTTCTGCAGGTTGTGTTATTAGGAGGTTAGTGAAGATGCTGAGGATGGGTTTCTGCAGGTTGTGTTATTGGACGGTGAGTGGAGATGCTGAGGATCGGTTTCTGCAGGTTGTGTTATTGGACGGTGAGTGGAGATGCTGAGGATGGGTTTCTGCAGGTTGTGTTATTGGGAGGTGAGTGGAGATGCTGAGGATGGGTTTCTGCAGGTTGTGTTATTGGGAGGTGAGTGAAGATGCTGAGGATGGGTTTCTGCAGGTTGTGTTATCGGGAGGTGAGTGAAGACGCTGAGGATGGGTTTCTGCAGGTTGTGTTATTGGAAGGTGAGTGGAGATGCTGAGGATGGGTTTCTGCAGGTTGTGTTATTGGGAGGTGAGTGAAGACGCTGAGGATGGGTTTCTGCAGGTTGTGTTATTGGGAGGTGAGTGGAGATGCTGAGGATGGGTTTCTGCAGGTTGTGTTATTGGGAGGTGAGTGGAGATGCTGAGGATGGGTTTCTGCAGGTTGTGTTATTGGGAGGTTAGTGGAGATGCTGAGGATGGGTTTCTGCAGGTTGTGTTATTGGAATGTGAGTGGAGATGCTGAGGATGGGTTTCTACAGGTTGTGTTATTGGAAGGTGAGTGGAGATGCTGAGGATGGGTTTCTGCAGGTTGTGTTATTGGAATGTGAGTGAAGATGCTGAGGATGGGTTTCTGCAGGTTGTGTTATTGGGAGGTGAGTGGAGATGCTGAGGATGGGTTTCTGCAGGTTGTGTTATTGGGAGGTGAGTGGAGATGCTGAGGATGGGTTTCTGCAGGTTGTGTTATTGTGAGGTGAGTGGAGATGCTGAGGATGGGTTTCTGCAGGTTGTGTTATTGGAATGTGAGTGGAGATGCTGAGGATGGGTTTCTGCAGGTTGTGTTATTGGGAGGTTAGTGGAGATGCTGAG